>NC_143409.1:7570000-7886111 GCF_052110815.1 Crocodylus siamensis | reverse complement strand
ACAGCTTGAAGGTGTTTTATGCTATCAGACTGTAGTGTTTCTCTGACCTGAATGTATTACCTTTGCTTTATATTTAACACTTTTTCACAGAGTGGGAAGATGCTTCCAAAGTAGTATATGTTCAGGTAAAAATTAGTCGTCTTCTAGATTTTTACTGAGCATGTCCTCCTCTAAGACCATCCAAAAAGTCAGTAACCACATTTTTTTCATTCAGTTAATTGTCATTGCCCTTGAGTGTATAGTGATGTGCTTAGAGATGAGCTTTCTGAAGCCTCTGGCCTTTTTTGAGTTTATACCCCACTGATGATCTCACTATCATTCTAACGACTTCCACTGCAATGAATTTGGGCAGTTCCAGTCTTTCTGCTGGAAGGATTGCTTTTACTCGGGGCCCTGAGGAACATATGGAACAGCTGATTTTCTTGGATTACGCCTCAATGCAGGATTTAGGCCTTTGGTGGGTCATGGACTATGGAGAGGTACAAAGATAGTGTGTTTTAGGGGTGGTCAGCCTGCATGCCGTGAGTGGCAGAGGCAGCCTGTGTGTGTGGCATATACTAGATTGGGGAGGAGACAGGCAACAGAGTGGCAGACAGGTCAGGAAGTAGAAAACAGAGCAGCAGACTGGGTAGGGAACAAAAAGCAGAGCAGCACGTCAGGCAGGGGAAGGTGATCAGGGTGGCACTAGGCGAGGATCCTGGGCTAATTTTATAGCACGCCTGCCAAAAGGTCGACTCCCACTGGTCTACAGAATTGAGACAAGAACACTGCCTGCCTGCAGCCCCATCCCACCCACCTGGCTGAGCGTGGCCCTGCCTGCGGGGCTGCTGGCTGGGCTTCATGGAGACCCTGCCTGCCCGCTCTGTTGGGCACCCCCGGTGGTGGGTGTGGGGCAGATGGGCCTGAGCCAGATAGGAACCATTCCCTCCTTCCTCTCTTCTCCCCTGCTGGGTCAGGGCAGTACTCCCTCTCCCCACCAGCCTGCGACAGCTCACTGAAATTCCTCAAGTGGCCCTCCAGTCAAAAGAATTGCCTGCCCCTAAGCTGGACTGTTCTCAGTGGGGGCAGATGACAGAACAAGGAGCAATGGGCTCAAGTTGTAGCAAGGGAAGTTTAGGTTAGATATTAGGAAAAAAGTTCTCACTTGGATGGTAGTGGACCAGGTTAGCCAGAGAGGTGGTGGAAGCTGCATCCTGGGATGATCTTAAGACCTGGCTGGACAAAGCTTTGGCTAGGGTGAAATAGTTGGGGCTGGTCCTGCTTTGAGTGGGGGGTTGGACTAGATGTGACCTCCTGAGTTCCCTTCAACCCTCATTTTCTGTGATGCTGTGATTTAGGGGAAAGAGTTCCTTCTTGACTCTAAATCAGGCACCCAGTTTGACCAGTCATCAGCCATGGCTAGAACAGTAAAAGGCAGTAAGTAAGTAAGTAAGTAAATAAATAAATAAAGGTTGTGGCAGGAACATGGAGTGAAGCAGGTGGCAAATAATTCATTCATAGTCATACGGAACTGAATTCTTCTTGGGAACCAGCTGAGTTCCTGAATGACGTATCCTTCTTTTTAGCTGAAAGTATATCATTATAGAAGGCAAGGTTATTTGGGTAAATATATCTTTTATCATAGCTGGCAAGTTGGCAACCTGTGGCCCATGAGGGGATAACATGGAACCTCCAGCTTCTCAGCCAGCTGCTGCTGCTGCTCCCATTGCTTCAGCTGAAGTAGCAAGTGGTGCAGCATAACTCAGAGCCAGGGACCTGGAGCCCCCATGCAGTGCAGTGGGGGAGCCTGCAGTGACGTACCATGGGTCTCCAGCAGCCCCCTCCCCGCCCTTTTCGTACCAATACTTGGTCACATTGCGACATTGCGTGATATGAACTCTGAAGGGCCCAGCCGGCCGGATGTAGCCCACCAGGCTATTTTATCTGGAACCCCTAAACAATTCAGAAAATTAATATTTATCTGCCTGTAGCTGCCTGTCATGCGGCTCTCGATGGCTTGCCAAGACTCGGTAAGCGGCCCTCCACCTGAAATAATTGCCCGTCCCTGCTCTACAGTGTTCAGTCTGTGGGGCATGCAGCCCTGGCCACCTAGAAGTTGCAGAGCCTTGGCTTAAAACAAGTTATCGCATATATCTTAGTAAACAAGAAAGTGATTGCTTCCTCCCTGCATTAAGAGCCAGAATCTGATTCCTGATTCATGCCTTGATGCATTTTTCAAATTCCTTGTAACCTAGACTTTTGTGGTCCTGCATGTAACCTGATGTTGCATTTTAAGCTTTGTTTTGGGGAATGAATGCATATTTTATGTATAAGAGAACTACAGAAAAGGCCCCACCTTTGCAAGCTCAAACGTTGTTCAAATGTTTATTGTTGTTCTAAATCTTTCAACATGCTTTGAAGTCTTGTAAAATAGTTTTGGAGGAATTTATTTTAAAACCTTTATATTTTTAGCTGCTTCTTAGAGCATCGAATTTGTATTTTGAGTCTAGAAATTGAAGGGCATATTCAGTTATAAAAATGCCACAAATCCATCTAGGTCTATAGATACAATCTGTTGATGTAGTCTGGCTCCCAAAGGCAGACTTTTTTTTCTTGTGCTGTAGCTGATGCACACAAAGAATAATGTAAGATAATGTGAAAAAATATGTTCTCTTCCTCATGATTTCCTGTTTTTAAATTGTTTCAATATTAACTCCTTTTTTTGTTTTGGTCAGGAAATTATTTTGGGGAAGGAAAAAGTGTATTGTTTTACAACAATGCTTCTATATCACCTGCCATTTGAGGTCCTTAGAAAAGAATGACTTCAGGAAACTGGGATATGGGGCGGGGGGAGGTTTAGCTTCTCAGACTATGCCATCAGGAAGGGTGTTTGGGGCAGTGATGGGGTCTGTGCTTCTTGGTGTTTCATTGTGTAAAATGCAGATAATTTTGTTTGCCCATCTACTGCAGATCACTGCAAGTTGTTAATGTGAGGTGCAGGTAATATAACAAGTAATGTAATATATATGACAGTTGTGCTGTGGAGAACATTTGTTTTACGGGAGTAAGCAAAAGCCCTACTTAGTATTTGGGCACCATTTGTGCTAAATTGAGTGCGAGTACAGAGAGAGAGTCCCACAGTCCATGTCCTTAAAACCAAAATTAAGACTGAATTCCACTGTGATGGTAATGAACCATCAGAACCAGGACTGAGGAAACAGGTGGAGAGAGGATACAGTAATAATAATATGCATGTCCTCAGAGTACATCAGAGTGAGCCAATTGGAGGATCTGTTTGTTTCATGAATGGAGGATTTGATTTTAACTTCATTGGGTTGGGGTTTTTTGTTTGTTTTTTGTTTTGTTTGTTTGTTGTTGAATGCTACTTTCTTGGGGCATAGGTATTCCCTGAATGACTTGTATTCCTGTGTGAGGAGATAAAGGGCTGAGCAATTGCAACCCTTGCCCATTTCCTCTTACTACCCTGGGCAGCAGAAGAGATCGTGGTGGGTATCTTACCCCACTACTATTCCTTGAACTTCCTATTGTTTCCTATCTATTAGAAGCTTATCTGCTTCCAAGTACTCTTCTGCTAAATTTTTTTTCTAGAAATTGCAGCTGGTGAAGGCCTTGACGACATTACTTTTATTTGCCAAGTAGTTCAGACAGTAGCATAAACTACAGTTCTTAAAGGGTTTGTTATTTCATTTTTATGCAAATAAATGGTGTCTAACCTATGTGTTTGTGAAACACTAAATAGCCCATGGGGATTGTTGAAGACTTATTGATAGTGGTAGGATTTGGGGTGGTAAGGAAAGTTGAGCACCATGAATTTAGGAATATCTTTAAAATGCTGTTATCTTATGTTTTCTGTCATATCTTTCATTTGCTTTTTCCTTCTCTGTGTAGTACACTAGTGAGACAAGGTAATTCAGAAGTTCAACAGAAGTTTCAATTGGTAGTCATTTGGTAGTCATTTGAAAATAAAAAAAATGATTGTTGGAAAGTTTTATCTTAATGAACATGCAGAAGAAGCAAATCCAGACAGTAAGTGTTGTTATAACACCTGAATGCGTAGTGTGACTATATCTGTAACTAAAGATTGAAAAACTAAGCCTTGAAAAGTGATTTTTTTTACGTAATATTAAGGTTCCAGAAACGTTGTGAATTTTTAAAACTGTATTATAGAAGCAAGAGCAATGCATGCTATTGTTAACATTGATTCCAGGTTCCAATCTAAGTCCAAATTTTCAGTAAGTGCTTGTAACAATTAAGTTCAAGAGATTTTTATGCGAGTGAAAATCCCTTCAGCATAAATGTTCCACAATTGATTTCTTTCCAAGGCTGAATTGTTTGGAAACCTCAAGTAAAAATAGTTGGCTGACTATTTTTTTTTCAGTTGCTCCAGCGTCAAAACCTCCTTTTGATTTGTCTCTGTAAAAGTTAATGATTAATAGTCTAGATCATAAGGAAATTCTTGTCTCTTCTAACAAACGAAGAAGATTGTATCAAAGGATTGCAGTGCTGATTTGTTTTATATTGAGACCTGTGAAATAATTGGCATATGTCACCACACATCGCTTTAAAGCAGCTGTTTCTTTGTTTTGTGAATGTCTTCCTACAGGCAAATAAATCAAACTGCTATTCACTAAAGTTTTTGAAGTGTGTTACAAATATTAAGTTTCTCAGCATAATGCGTTTGTGGGCTAGATCGCCATTTTACAGATGAGTAAAATGAGATGCACAGAGCTTATCGTTCATGGAGGATTACATTGTAAATCATTCAGGGAGTTTGATTCAGAATTCAGGAGTTCTGCACGAGAACACTAGAGAACATTCAGCATATGTCTTGTCATGAATTTGTTAGTTTAAAAAAATGCAGTTTATAGTTTTGTGTCCTTCAATCTCATTTTCCTTAAAGACTTCTTAATATATTGTAGTTTATAACTATATTTTAAACTATAAATATATCCTTAGATATTTAGAAGTTAATCATACCATTTTAGTAATTTTTAAACACGTGCCTCCTTAAGTGGTAGTCCGCATAATTATTGTTTTTTTTCTTAAGTGAGCCTGCGTCATGCAAATTATCTGCAATTATCCTATTTGTTTTTGGTTTATTGTGGCAAATTGCTGAACTGGGAATATGGCATTGTAAATTGCCAAAGAAATATTGAATCCATGTTGGAAAAGCCCATATTCAAAATAAAATGGAAAGCAAAGCACAATAATTTTGAAACGTATTTTTGCACCTAATTTTTTCAGAAGGCTTCAAAATATTAAGTAGGTGCTAACATTAATTGTTTCTACTAAGTCATTAATATCTTCTTTCTAAATAATGATAATTTAATTACTTAGTTTTTCATTTAATAAACCTCAGGGAGATTTAAGAATGTGCCTCAGTTGAGTTTCTTATTTGAATTGGGTTTGGTGAGAATGTGTGATCAAGAGAGAATATTTTGCCAACCATATACTTTCTTTTGATGCTACTTAGGTAACAGTTTTGTTTTAATTGTGGAATTATCACTGCTTTTAGTGTGCCTTGTTGTTAAGGATGTTAAAATTAAAAATGGGGTAGAAACCAAGGAAACTCAGGAAGAAGTTGCACAAATTAGTACTTAAACCTATCGCCACCCCAGGCTTAGCATGTGGTATTCTTGCACTGAACCAGGAAGTGTTGTGCATTTCCCCCACCCTTTTTCTCTGCTTGATCATTTTATTTAATAGGTACCTGGCACTCCTTTGTGCAGGATGAGATTTCACTTGTGTTGTGGCTCAGTAGTGCCAGAGCTAAGATTGTGGTGATAGCTACTGTGATGCTGTTGTGCAAATATGTTAATATCAAACTACCCAAGTTTTAAACATTAATTTAATTTTTAATCTGCCTAATTTGTGCCTGCTAATTTAACTTGACTATTATTATTTAGCCATCCTTTTGTTGTTGGCGTGGGGGCAAGAACTTTTCATGATACAAAGTTTCCCAAGGCGTATAGAATTACTAAAATGTGTGCTTTTAGTCATGCAGCTGTGATTTTAATTTTAAATTAAAGCTTTTAAGTAGAAACAAAATGAATCTTGAATTTCACCTCCTATACTTTTAGATCAAGGGTAAAACCCTTGTGGAAAGGAAAAATAAAAAACTGCACCGTAAATAACCAAAATGTAAATTGGTACTTGTATACCACACAGTGCAGTTGGAAGACTTGCAGATGGATTCATGTAGGTGGAAGAATTACTGTTCATAAACTGACCCGCTCACTAATGAAATACCATCTGTGCCTTTCCTACTGAATAAAGCTTGGGGAAGTTGGTGTGTATTTGTATTAAAGTATGTAGTAAAAATGTATTTAAAAAATACTGGTTTTTTTAAATACACAGTCCTGAGATGCAGTTAAGAATTTAAATGGACAGATGGAACTTGTCTACATGGAAATGTTTAGTTTAGTAGAGGAGAGTCAAAAGGTCCACCTTGCAGAGCCCTATCATGCTACCCGCAGTGCTGCCTGAGTCTGTCTGGCCTGTGTGTTGCACATGCTGGCCCTGTCTGGCAGATAGCCAGATGAGTTTGGCTTGGTATATGGGGAAGCAGGGTGTGATGTTAAGTACTGCATGCTGGCTTCCAGTGTAAACAGCCTTGGCATTCAGCGAGTGGATCTTGCAGGATGACTTACTGTAATTTCATTGGTGATGGTGATAGCAACATATCAGGTCTCATGTAGGTTGACTAGATGTATGCCATCCTCACAGAATAACTGAGTGATCATGCTCCCGCCAGCACAAGAAGTGATGTCTGATGTTTCCTGTAGTGGCTGGTCTTAGTGTATTTTTTTTGAGCCAATGAAGACCTGGGAATTGGAGAATATGCTGTATTCTCAGTGGTCTCCCTTGCTAGTCCCCAGACTCCGTGAAGAGTGTTAGGTAGCTTTGGGATACCGGTAGCAAATACTTGCAATGGCATGCATGGCAAAACCTGCCCAAAAAAACTGTTTAGGTGAGTAGCTTGACTCCTCCTCATGTTTACAAGTGAAGGGTAGAAGGCAGATTAGGGTGGCACCTTTGAGACCTAATTGGTTCAGTGAGGCATATGTTTACATAGTCTACCTTGCCAGATGCTGTGAATGGACTTGGAGGAAGCCTTGGGGTTGTAAATAGAAGGGAATTTTGTATGAAAGGTAGAGGGAGGGGACCTTATGAGAGAGATGAAGCTGGGTTGAATAGGTCGATAAAGATAAATGAGGGAGTTAAACCACTGAGGAATATGGGGGTTATAAACTCTAATCTCAGTAATGGGATAAAAATCTATAGTCTCTCAGACCATGCTTCATGCAGCCCAATCTGGATGATTTATTTTTCTGCAATTTTCAGTTCAGGATGTTGTTTTTTTTTTTTAAAGTTGTGGTGTTTGAAGAACAGCTACTTTCAAGTCAGTGATGCAGTGTCCTGCCGTAGGCTTTGTTGTACATTTTGAGTCTCCTGCTCTTGTGATATCAAAGCACTGTCCATTCATTCTTCCACATAAGGATCATCCCATCTGTCCAATGGAGACAGGAGAGGGACATTGTAAGAAGGTGATAGCATATATGACACTGGGTGAGGAGCCAGATAAATTAACTCTACAAACTGTGGTGTTTGGTCCAGTGGTGGTGTAGCCTGTGTTACTGTGGGGGGCACAGCTAGCATCTGGGTCTGTACCAAGCCCTGGTAGCTTAGTGAGATTGAATTTAGGTAGTCTGTTGCTGGAGAGATGTTGTTTGAGTTTGGTCCTGGCTTGTAAGACAGGACAGGCTTTTCCCCAAGCCTGCCTTGAGGTGGTCATTGCTTCCCAGGAGGTGTAGGGTAGGAAGTCATTATTGATGTGTCCAGGGTATTCAAGCTGAGGCCTGTAGATGACCGGAAGGATTTTGTTGTCCTTGTCACATGGTTGGTGGTATTGTAGCTCATCAGGGTGGGGTTGAATTTGACTTTGACTTTTGCCTATGGTTTTAGGATTGTATTGCAAGTGTAGGAACCCCTGCTTGAGATACCTGGGGTGTGCATCCTAATTAGTAGGTCATAGTAGGTTGGTTGGAAATATTTGGAAGAATACGCGATCTGTCATGCTGCTGTTATTTTGTATAGATAGTGCACGTTTTAATGATTCAAAATGTAATTTATAACATGCAGAGTGTCGTTTTACCCTCTTAAATAATGGACATGACATAATTTTAGTATTTTGTGCCAATTTAAAATTTTGTGTTCTGTATAATACTGCATCTCTTGGGCAGTTCATGATATTCTAACAGGGGAGACTGTTGATGTCAGAGAAATATAAAATGACATTTCCTGCTCTTGTGATATCCCCTCACTTCCTTTTTAAGCTGCATCAGCATCAGAATGTCATGGTTATTCCCTCAGTGCAGGGTGAATAGATTTTGAAGTGCAGGCTGTGACTAATCGTCTCTTGCTGTCGCTACTTATTAATTGTGAGATGGTTTGTGGCATGGTTACACAATTTTCTACATGTGGCTTAAAGAATAGGGTATTTGTGACAGCCATCTTAAAATATTCAGGAGTCAGTTTCAAAAGACGTTCTGAATTGGAAAGCTGGACAAGCAAAGTACAGACTGTAATACGGTGACTATTTGGACTCCTTTCCTTGTCATACATACTAACGAATAATAGCTCTTATGAATGAGTTGTATCAGAACTCAACTTAACCTGCAAAGTCCAGACGTCTTGCATGTCTTCTCCCATGGTTTCTGCATTTCTTTCCACCCAGTAGATCAAGCAGCTTCAAAAGAATGGCTAGAGGATTTCCTCAGCTTCCCCTAGCCATAGTCTTTGCCATGCTCTTTTGGGAGAAGGGAAATAGTATTTCAGACTGCCTCAGAAGGTTTGAAAGGCTCAGAACCCAGGTTTCTTGCACCCTGACCAAGTACCTGAACTTGCTAAGCTGTCAGGTGAAGGGTGGGTGGGTCTTCCTCTTCTCCTGACTCATGATGTCGGCCTCAAGCAGGTTTTTGGTGTGGTTTTTCTTTGCCTAGGGACTTGGGCATAATTTATGTGCTTCTCAGACCAAACTAGATTGCACCAAAGCTTTGGTGAGACTGAAGTGCACATGTGCAAACTGGAATGGCTGCTTGAGCATGTGCAGGAGTCCAAATCTAGTTGCCTAGCATTGTTTTGAGGCCCTATGTGGAGAGGGAGAGTGAACTGTTGTGCCCTAGTGACTTCTGAGAGGGCTGTGGGAGTAGAATTATGAGTATTGACTTAGATACTTAGAAGCTGTGTAGGTGGTTAAATTTGGGACAGAAGTTCAGTAAACCAATTTAACCTAAATCAGTTAAGCCTGATGCTACAATACATCCATCCAGGCTTATCCTAAACCAGTTTTGGCCATTTTGAAAGCAGTTTATGTGCACAGAACATCTGTTGTGTTACAGACTTGCACCCGTTTCCTATCACTTGTTCATGCTTGTTAGTGAAAATTCAGTCTCTGACTCGGTTGCCCTTTCAGTTGTGCTCATCCAGTGCAAATCTTTCTAAAGGCAGGGCTTTGTCAAAACAGCAGAAGTGCAGAGTTGGTAATTGACTTGTTAGTAGATGTGTGAAAATTTGCAAGTCAATATAGTGAGCATAACCTTGAGAAATTTTCAGCTATTCATCAGTGTCTAGCTACTTGTGAACCAGACCTGTGGGGAAAAATACATTTATAGCGTTGGCTGAATATACTAAAAACATGATTTGTTTAAAAAAGATCTATCACTGAAACTTTCATCTCGGGGATACAGCTGACCCCAGTTCTGAAACAATTGGGATCTAAATAAAATTAAAAAGCATAAATGGACTTAAAGTGGTGACACCTGTCTGGTAAAATACTTGACATTGAATTCAGTTTTTGGACAGAGAATCAACTTTGTTATGACATAATTAAAATGTTGCAAAAGCAAAATAAAATAAGTTGTATGTCATTGTTTTGTAATTTTTATGAGTGTCAAGTTTGGTTATAGGTTTCCCTCACTTTATACAGTACATGCGTTCCTGGATAACGGCGCGTAACTCAAATTCGCAGAAAGGGAACCTGCTTTACCATGTAACAAATAGGGATAAGTGCCAAGACCTTGACTGTACTGCCCCCCAGACGCATTTCTACCACTTTTACAAGGCAGTTTTGGTACTCGCCAACAGCAGACAGCACACCCAAGCACAGGGCACTATTGTAATGAGGATGGCACCTGCAGACAATGAGCAAGTTGCACAGATCCACACAGGAGACTATATTTTGGTGCGTGTCACTCCCACAATGCACCGCACAAAAGTGGACTACAGGCTTTTGCCCCACGGATTGCAGAAGAGTGAATTTACCTTGCATATAACAAATTTTTGGTATAAAATGGGTCATCGCAGAAGAGTGAATTCACATATACAGAGCCTGCAAAAAGCGAGGGAAACCTGTACCTTTTGAAAGGGCTTTCAGAAAGTGCTGAATATCCATCCTCCCAGAAAATCAGGACTTTTCAAGGTGTCTTAGGTAGAGCACATAAAATCACTGAGCACCTTTTGACTCCTAGCTATGAGTTCTGGTATACAGCAGCGCATGGGTCTAACTTACTGGCATGGCTTGATTTCAATTGGTTGGAAAACGTGTATGGTTTGATATGGTAGTAATGGACAAGATATATGTTTGGGAGGTATGTGTTGGTTCATATAACAGGAATTGCTTAGACTGAAAGCATTGTCAACATGAAATTATTGAACTTTGAAAATACTAAAAGCAAAATGATTTAAGTATAACTACTTTTTTTTACTTTTAGGTTTTTTATGTAAAGAAACATCAACCATTTTGTTGGGTGGAAGACAAACTAGTGCAGAAGAACGAAGTATCATGTGTTAGGATACTGAAGAGAGAGATTTCTTGGATTATTGTGTTCCTGGACTAAAAAGGGAAAGGAAAGGACGGTGAAAATGGGGAGGAAGAAAATACAGATCACAAGAATAATGGATGAACGGAACAGACAGGTGAGAAACTAAGATTTAATTTAAGTTCACAATAAACTTTTAAAAATAGACATTGAAATTTTGAGTAGGTTTTCTTCTCTTTTCCTTTGGAGTAGAGTTCTGTCTATGGATGGCACCTTGTGGGCATTGCCAGAATATAAATAAGTGTTAAAATTAAAATGTAAAATAACCGCTTTATTCAGTTATCTGCAGTTGTTTTTCAGTATCTGTGTAATTAATAGCTCCACTAACATGGTATATTGGAGGCCCTTGGAAAATTACTGCTTTTCTTGCTATGAGTGAAAAGAGGCATGTTTGTAGTCACTGTTTTATAGCTGAAGGTTTTCTGTACTTTTTGTATGTTAATTTAGAAAAGTAGGTTTGCTGCAGTCTGTAGGTAATACAACCCACACCTGATTGCCAGCTATGACTTTTTTTCAGTTTCCACCCCCCAGATCTGCTTATATGCCTGCTATTCCAAATTGTGTGTCTGGTCATAGATGGCTGTAGTAAGCTACTTATCAGGAGATAAAAAATGAAGAATAAAAAATGTGCTCAACAGTGCACTGCTTTAAACAGTGAATGCTAAGAATAGCATGTGAAGGTAGATTGGACCCTTCTGTTCACCATTTTTGTGTAGCAGTAGAACATGGAAAGCTTCCATGATAATCAGGATATGGTAAATTCAAAACTTATCAAAGGAAATATTTTTCTACACGCAGTTATCCTGTAGAACTTATTGCTGCAGGATGTCATTGGAGTAAAGAGTTTTAAGGGATTAAAAAAAAATCATTAGCATTGATATGAATAATAGGGAACATCCACAATTGTTGGAAATTTTTTGGAGAAAAATAATACTGCACTTTAGACACACTGCTATAATTTTCTTTGTAGGCATTCTTATTTTGGCATTTGTGGGCCTTTTTCTGGTTTAATTTGTCAGCTTGGAAGCCGTTTAAGCTAATTTGACAAAGGTCATTCTTATTTTGGAATAAGTTTCTACATGAGAAATTACACTGATACATATCTACAGCCTGCTGAACACCTTCCAAACATCCTCACTTGCCATCTGCTATTCAATTGCAGAATATTGTGCACCAATCTGGTGCCATTAATCATACACAAAGCTTGTTGATGAGTAGTTGCATTGAGCCATGTGCATGTTGCTGTGTTCCACTACCGTGATGGCTGGTATCAAGCATCTTCTCGCATCTATCATGAGGTCACTGTTCTCGGGTTAGAGAAGATTGGTACCAGGCTCGGTTTGCCACTCACATATGGATGTTTTTAAACTACCTGTAGTTAGCTTGCCATTGAGTTGATTCCTGTGGTTCAACATGCTGCACCAGGACAGCTTTGAATCACATTGGTTAGAGAAGTTGTATTTGTGATCAATGAAAACAAAGCTTCTCATTGCTGATCCTGTTACCTGCCCTCCTGGTTTGACCTCCCACATTATCAGTGGGCCCTGGTTAGCCAGGTTCTGGACTGGCCAAAGGCATTATGCAGCTACTTTTCACAGATGGGGACCAACATGACAACCCATGCTTTAGATGCAGACAGGCATGTGTGATGCACATTTTTGAGCATCCTCTTTCAAGGGTAAGGATTTGGAATTTTTGTAGTACATGACAAAGATTTAAAAGCTCCTGTGTTGTTACCTGCTGATTTAAGTAAAAATAGATATTTGTATTCTGTTGAGATCCTCCTTGGATGAAATGAAAAATGTAGAACTTAGTTCCTTAGGAAGAATACTTCCAGAATTTCAAGACTCTGGCAGTTTACCAATACTGCACCCTGACTGTGAAGTAGCTGTCATTTAACTTGGGAATACATGCATTCACTGGGTAGATAGTGGTTTAACTAGTAGAAAAGAGCTATGGTTTCCTCATCCTCTCATCTGGAGAAAAGGTCCAAAATTAATTGGACAAAGTTCACCAAAGACAAGTGGCAAGTCTTGCACTTGGATGCAATAATTGCAGACACAAATACAGACCAGGGATTGATTGGCTAGGCTGCAGTACTGCAGAGAAGGACCTGAGGGTTACAGCAGACCAGAAGTTGCATGTGAGCCAGTAGTGTGCTCTTCTTGTGGGGAAAAAGCCTGGAGGCTAAGTTGTACTAACAGGAGTGCTGCTTGCCAGTCAGGGGAGGTGATTATTCTGCTCTGTTCAGCACTGGCGAGGAGGCCTCACTTGGAGTATTGTATCCAGTTTTGGCCCCCGCTTCAAGAAAGATGTTGGCAGATTAAAAAAGAGTCGCAGGAGAAAGTGACAAAAATTATTAGAATCCTGGAAAACATGACTTGTGATGAAAGGCCGAAAGAACTAAGATTATTTAGTCTGAAGAATAGGGGACTGAGGGGGCATTTGATAAATCTTCAAATACTTGAAAGATTTAAGTAATCACAAAAAGGATGGAGATTAGACTATCCTGTATGGCCACTGGGGACAGGACTAAGAGCAATGTGCAGCAGAGGAAACTCAGGTTGGAAATTAGGAAGAAATTTCTGACTAATAAGAATGGTCATGCATTGGAACAGGCTAGCCAGAGAGGTCATGGAATCTCCCTCCCTGGAAATGTTCAAGAGCAGGTTAGACAGAAACTTTCCTGGGCTGGTTTAGTCAGTGATGAACTTCCTTTGAACATGGGGCTGGACTAGGTGATCTCATGAGGAGGTCCTTTCCAGCCCTACCTTCCTATGGTCTTATTGGATCATGTTTAAATTAAGATCCACAATTGGAATTCTACCCACCTCACCATCACTTCAACTGTCGTAACCCACAGTCCTTCAGGAAATGGCACAACTAAAATCAAATAAGG
Organism: Crocodylus siamensis; assembly: GCF_052110815.1. NCBI lineage: Eukaryota > Metazoa > Chordata > Crocodylia > Crocodylidae > Crocodylus > Crocodylus siamensis. The sequence goes on along the minus strand of NC_143409.1, from coordinate 7,872,332 downwards.
CTGAAGCTGAAAATTCTTCTTTGTGCTGTTTTTGACAGCAGTGTAACTGAGTGCAGGGGTTACCAGGGCAGCAACTCGGTCGACTGCTTTTGTGGGGATTTGCAAAAGCAGCTGCCGCAGTCGGCATGGAAGCAGTCGCTGCTCTAGGTGCAGAGCTGCCCTGCTACGCCTCTGCTTTCTGACGCTTGTTTCATAGCCTATTCTGATGAAACATTTGTACGTTACGCTATCTATAGTGGTGTTCCTGTTGGGCCACATATTTCCTGTGAGCCAAGGAAGGCTCTCTAGAGGGGTTCCACGTGGTGTGTGAATGGTGAGAGGAGGGAAGGTCCATGATCCTATTTGCTATCGTAACTTTTTGGCATGCAGCTAAGGTATTCTGTGAAACTTTTTTACACGGCTATATGTACCACTTTAACAAACAAAAGTTACAGTGATTTACCTTGGGTGGTGCCTGGATTTCTTTTGCTCTCTACCGGTTTAGTCTCCTGAGGACTGAAATGCTGTAGTGTAGCTAAACTCTTTGGCTTTAATATAAGGGTATCTGGGTGAAACCTAATGGCCTGTTATGAACAGGAAATCAGACTAGATGATCTAATCATCCTTTCTGGCCTTCAGCTCTCTGAGACTATATATAGCAAGGAAGGTCCTATGGGAGCTTGGGCAAAAGCCAAAGACTGTATTTGATTAGTCACAATGACATAGTCACTTTGTTTGATGAAAACAAATTACTGAAGTCCACATGGTAGAGAGTATGCTAACCAATAACTTTTAGCTATTGTTTAATTTTGTTTACTTGGTTTGAAATCTTAGAGGAGTTATAAGTTAACTTATGCTTCATTTGTTGGTATCCAATTTATTCCAACTCGGCTGACCTCACTTATTTCCCTGGGAACCATAAATATCCATACACTCAGTCCTACTATTTTAGAGGTTCTTTATCTAGAAAGAACTTAGCTAAAGCAATACAATCCAAGCTATAATACAACATGGAGACTAGTTGATTCTTGTACCTACCAAATGGTAACCACCTGTACATTTGCTTTTGGTGTGGTGCTAAACTTAGTCGCTAAACTCTGACTCTTGAATTAGTTTCTTGGCTGATCTCTTGACTACCCTGTGTAATTGGCTCCTGTGCTGTTCGTTGCAGTGACTAGGGGGATATGTGAAGTTTTAGGTTGAGCCTGGACTCTAATCGGACGTCTCTGTTGCTTGTTGGTGATTTTAATGTCCTTTTGTGACATTGAATTAACTCCTCATGTCAGGAGACTGAAGATTTGTGTTTTACAAACATGTCAGTGATGGTCTGAGACCCACCTACATTTTGTACTCTGTCAACTAATGTACCGGGCTTCTCAACATCAAATCGCCCACAGTGTGTGAAATATTAAGTTACTTCCTGTGTAGTTTTTTCCTGTGATGGAAATAATGAAGCCATATAAGGTTCACTTGACTTGTGACCACAGGGCATACATAGTTCAGTAGTAAATTACCATCTTTGCATTTTTTTCCCCTCTGTTATAAAAGACTGGCAAATCATTCATGGACATGCATATTAAATAATGACTTGGTGTTCAGTGCATCTTCTTCCAGAAACATGAGGGGAAGCGGTGCCTGGTTTTATACCCAGATGGGAGAGGGAGAAGCTCTTGTCTTCTAAGAAACACCCCCTTTTCATATCCTGGGTATGACTATAAGGTCTATCCAACTTGACAACGCGGTGGGGTTACTTGTGGCGGGGTAGCTCATGTAAAATACTACAATGGTGCAGCCTCCAGAGTAAGACAAGTATAGTGCACCTCAAAACCTTAGCCCACTTTTGGGTTGGTACATCAGCATGCCCTCGCTGAAGTGTTAGGCACTCAGCAGCAGTTTTTAGATGTTGCTCTCTGGGAAAAGCTACAACTGTTGAGGCCCTGAACTTCTGGGCTCGGTCTGTCCTTTGGATTCTGTCTCAGTGGTATAAACCAATGGTCTCCAAACTTTTTTGATCGCACACCCCTATCAATAAAAAATTTTTTGAGCATGTACCCCCAATATATGTATGTTTGTTTGTTTATTTATTTATTTATTTATTTATAAATTATATACATGTACTACTCACGTACTGTACGTGCCGCATGACCGTCTGACATATGGACCGAGTGAGGGCGCCAGTGTCAATCCGTATATTAAATATTAATAAAGCTTAATTTCTTTCTTATTTTTTTTAGATAAAAAATAAATATAAATAGAAGTTCTAATATTTTCGTCCTGCACCCCAGTGGATCGTCTTGCACAGCCGCTGGGGTGCACGCACCCCACTTTGGAGACCACTAGTATAAACTACTGCAAGACCGTTTCAGGCTGGACATAAGGAAAAATTTCTTTACTGTCTGAACCCCCAAGGTCTGGAACAGCCTGCCATCGGAGGTGGTTCAAGCACCTACAGTGAACACCTTCAAGAGTAAATTGGATGCTTATCTTGCTGGGATCCTATGACCCCAGCTGACTTCTTGCCCTTCAGGCGGGGGGCTGGACTCAATGATCTTCCGAGGTCCCTTCCAGCCCTAATGTCTGTGAAATCTATGAAAATGGGATGGTAGGTCTTGACCAACCTCCACTTCTCCATACTCTTGCCTGGGCATATCTGTGGAAGGTCTTGGTGCAGTGGTTACAGGACTCCGTACAAGCAGATTCATCACTCATCAGGCATCTGACAGGACTTTTTTTTACGTGTACACTGTGATGCAGAGGATCAGTGGTTGCCTACTACATAACTGAGCTCAAAACATTGTTTATAAACTACCATTACTCTGGGGGATATTAATTACTTTGACACTTTTATTGTAATGGCAATTAAGAATGCAGACTACTTGAGTGAGCTGTAAGCCATTTATATTCATTAAGCTGAAGAGTAAAGTACAGTAAACTAGATATCAAATCAGTCCAATGTTGCTTCTGTTACCAAACCTTTTCTTTGCTAATCAATACTAGAATTACACTGAAGGACTTGTGTTAATCCACAAAACACATTTTTGCATTGACTTATTAATTATTTGTAAACACTAAAATGTGTTCTTAAAAGGACCCAAAGAATTAGTATTCTGCTATATCAGATTGCTTATTGGAAGTTCTGTTTTTAATGCATTATTTATATTACAATATGCCTTTTGCAAGGGCATTTTGCCTCAGAAAGCTTGTCCCACATCTCTCCTAACTGCTTAGTCCAGTAAAAATACTGCCAGATAAATCCTGCTTCTCTCCTATTCCCTGGACCATCATGACTACAACAAGGCTTCTTAATCTTTCAATTGTCAGAGGAATAAGAACTGGAGCAAGTGATACTGAGCTTTTTTTTTTTTTTTTTTTTTTTTTTTTAATGCCATCAGGCCCGAGTTGTATAGTATTTGTGAAATAATCAAAATAAAGTGTGTGTGGTGTTGGGGGAAGAAATTTTGCGCTCGTATTTAAAAAGGTAGTCTTAAAAAAGGGAATCTAGCAGAGACAGAAAAGTCTTGCGTATTTAGTAAATATTTTTTTTAACCGACGACTAAAGTTTACAATTCTAAAACGGTTGGAAAATCAGGATGTTCCAGAATCAAAGCGGTAGGATTTCTGCAAAGAAATATCCCATGTCACTAAATTAATGAATATATTCAGTTGACATAATTTAGATATTGGACCACCACTGAGCCTAATTAGAACAAGACTTGAAAAGTGCATATTTTTAGATCTCTGTTTAAAACTTGTTTTGAGATTTTTAGATCTGTTTTAATCAACATGGAGTATACAGGATTTCCTGGGATTAATAATAAACACTTTTTAATGTTTCAGTAGAGGAGCTTTTTGGGTGGTACCCAGTATTATGCTTTTCCATAACTAACCTTAAATGTTGTAACATTCTGAAACTACTTTGGCAAATTCTTTAGTGTTGTGATAGCTGATTGAACCCCACCCAGCTTTCTTTCACTAAATACCTTTCAATACATAACCATTCAATATGCAATTGAATTCTCCTGTGTAAAAAAAACAAAACACAAACTACTGATAAAATTAACTATGTGTATATAATTGCTAGGAAAAATACATTACTAGCAAATTTAACAAACTTTTTAATTGATTAAAAAATCCAAAAAATAGTCTCATATTATTTTCTAGACAAACAAATGTAACGCATCTAACTGGAACCAGTTAGAAAGAGACAGTTTGCCATGTTAGTCTGAAGTCAGGGCACTTCACTGGAGCAGTGAGTCTCTTAAGCTTTTGTAGGCAACAGCTTACTTTGTCAGCAAACTTTCCGCAAGTGCATTCATGACATGATAAAGTAGGCTGTCACGTACAAAATCATACAACCCTCTGAATCAGTCTCAAAGGTGCATCCTTGCCCTGCCTTTTGGTACCTGTTTTTATGCCTGTTCACCCTTCACCTTTCCCTCCTCCCACCCGGATCTATTAGGTATGAAATATTATTGAGTGACAAATATATTTGGTGGATTTTGACCAATTCTTAAGTCTAAAAATATCTGGTACATAGCAGTTTTGTGTGTGAAATTTCAGTTTGATGCAGTTTGAAACTAAGATTAGCCTGGGGGGAAAATCAGGAGTTCTGATGGAAAAAACAATTCAGTTTGTACTTATAGCAGTGCTACAGGTACCATTTATAATTGTTCAATTATTGTAAACTACATTATGTGGATCACGTGAAATTGCTGTATTGGGAAAAACGAGTAGATCATAACTCTAATTGATGCTTATCTAATTTGTAGGCCATTAGGATTTTGCAAGATATTTTTCATGACCCCACCCCCTCCCAAAAAAGCTTTTACTAAAAGCAATAACCTAATATACCAAAAACTTATTTTTCAATAGAGGGGACTAACGATAAGATATTAGAACCAGTAAGCATGTTGTTGTTTTCTCCATTTATCAATAGTAAACATTAAATAGTAACAGATAGGCAGACAAGGTTCTTTGGGTAGACGTGATATCTTTTATTGGAACAAATGGAGCAAATAGATCTCTGGCGTGCATCAGCAGATGTCGCAGCAGATCCAGAGAGGTGCTCCTCTCCCTCTGTTTGGCATTGGTGAGGACACAACTGGAGTACTGCCTTCAGTTCTGGTTACTACACTTCAAGAAGGATGTGGACAAGCTCGAAAGGGTGCAGTGAAGGGCCGCTTGCATGATCAAGGGCCTGGGGGGACAGGCCCTGAGGAGAGAGACTTTGGGATCTGGGTTTGTTCAGCCTGAGCAAAAGAAGTCTGAGAGGCCACAAGTCTGATAGCTGCCTACAAATATGTCAAGGGAGAATACCAGGACTTAGGTAAACAGCTTTTCAGAAAAGCCACCCTCCCCTACCCTGGGAAGACAGTGGACCAATGGACGCAAGCTAGTTGAGGAAAAGTTTTGGCTGGACGTAAGGAAAAACTTCTTTTCTGTACAGGTAACTAGAAACACGCTTCCAGCAGAGGTGGTGCAGTCACCATCTCTGGCAGTCTTTAAAAGAAGGCCCAACAAATACCTTGTTGAGCTCGTTTGAGCCCAATTACCTCCTGCCCATGGCAGGGGACCGGACTTGATGATCGTATAGTTCCCTTCTAGTCCTTCTTTCTATGATTCTATGCAAGATTTGTACAAGTTAATTACCAATTTCAATTATGATGATAAAGGGCGAGCAAGAGACTTTTGATTTAAAATTATTGATTTAAATCTTTTTTGTATTTCTATTCTTTAACCTTCTAGAAAAATAAATAGTCTCATTGTTTTGTAACCATTATGATGCAATGGATTTGCAACTTAATGTAGCCTTTGTACTAAATTTAGTACTACTTTTTTCCTAATTGGGAGGATACATGTTATACCTAAATAATCATAAACATGTTACAAGCTAAATAATTATGTAGCTTAATATTCATTTACACCGTTTCTTAGTCTGTTATGTTTCACTGTGATAGAAAATGGTGAACAACCCTTTTATTTAGTAGATAACTTTTTTTACTTATGGTTTTTCTGATGTCAAACTACTTTTGAATGATAAGTGTGATTCAGTTAAAGTGCCAAAAAGCTGCATTTAATGTTTGTTTTAGTTTTAAAAGCAAAACACTTTGAGAAACTTCTTACTTATGAATGCAGCTCACTTTAACTCTAGTATTACTTAACTAACTAGTTTATTAAACATAGAATATATTATCTGTAGTTCATTTTTAATGAAGAATATGAGACATGTCATACTGGGTCAGTGTTCTCTTTCCTCCCACCTACTCCAGTATCCTTTATGTCTCAGTGGCAGACAGTGGATGCTAAGGGAAAGGTATTAATCTGTCTCCTGCCTCTTCCCATATAGATTCCAGTTATTTAAAAGCCTAGGAAATCCTAATTTGGAGGTTGCTGACTTAACTGTCATGTATAATACCTACTGGTGGATGTATTTTGCTGGAATTTGTACAGTCCTCTTTTGTACCTGGTTCAGTTATCAGCTGTTACAAGGTCTTGTGTCAGTGAGTGCCACACGCCAATTTTAGCCTGTGCAAATTTGTTTTAAACTTGCTACCTAATAATTTCATTGTGTGCTTCCTAGTGGTTATTTCTGATCACACTATCTTCTCAGATTTTCCTCTGAGACTTGTGTTTTGCGTCCATCTTAAGGTTTGGGTACATGGACAAGTGACTGACAGAAGTTAGGGTGCTAATGTACAGTGCATCAGCTGTTCTACAGTAGTCCTTCTTTGCATTTACCACTGGGAACAAGTGAAGCTGAACAAAGTGGGTTAAAAGCCTGCTCAGGTTTACACAGTTGTATATGAAAAGACAGGAAATCAGATCCCTGAGAACACTATTAACTAGAAATGACCAGTTAAAGCACCCTATCAACCTTAACTCCGTTGGGTAGAAATAATGTAGGTATTGGATGAATCTTGGATAGAAAGACTAGTTTAAAATAAAAATGAAACTACTGTATCTTTAAAAATTTTTGCCTTATCTAATATGGAACCACAGACATTAAAATACAAATCATATGCTTTATAGTGTCACATATGGTTAATATTAATATTGTCCAATAACTAGATTACTCTTGCTTGGTCTGCCCATTAGGTCTAAAAATCCACCATGTTGTTTACTGCTTTGTCCTCAAGGGATCTGAGAGTAATCTGTTAAGATTTCATTGTGAGAATTGATTTGGAAGTTAAATGTAGGTTTGTGAGCTGAGTTTGTATTCTGTTTGGGTCCCAAAATGTGTGTTGGTAAACAAAAAGTGTTTGATAGGAAGTTTCATGTTTTGTTTGGCAGGCCAGCTGGCCTACGGGGTATTCTAAATTCAGTTTATAGCTGCAATTTGTAAACATTTTAGATGGCAAAAATTAAATAGTTGGAGTATACCTAGCTACAGAGTATTTCTTGCATTCGTAATGTGTTCATGATTGACAGAGAACTGTGAAGAGGAGATGGACAATGAACATTGCATTAATTAACAGTATATTCTTAATATTGTCTAAAGCTGAAAGTGAAGAGGGATATCTATGCGTGCTGGTTAACTAAGTGCAACTGTAGAATGAGATTGGAGCTATAATGTCGTATCACTGTTGTTTGTGTTTCCTAATACTTTCCTGTATGTTTAGATTCCTGACTCTTGCTGAAGTCAACGAGCATCAGACAAGAACATTTCAATGCCGCATTGAAGGCTTATTGTGTATTACTTTGCAATGTTTTATTTTGTTGGGATACATTTTTCAGAGTCATCTTTTGTGCTAAATGAGGGTTAGAAGTATGCAGAGTGATTTCACTGAAAGTTATTATAATGTATGGGCACTTGCACACATGCAGGGAGGCTGCTCATAGACGATTAATAGGATCGGCTGGAGCATGGAAATTACTGCGCTCGGCAAACTCCGGCATCACGTGTATCTGTGTCCCAGTGCTGAAAAATGGCATCGGGGTGCTTTAAGCTAAAGCTCGTTCGACAGGCTTTAATTCAAAGCACCCTGCTGCCATTTTTCAGTGGGGGGACCCTGATGCATGTGAAGCTCCAGGTGCTTTTAATTAGCGTGCTTCCAAGCTAATTAAAAGGTCTCCTCTGCCTCCTGGAGCACATCTATAGAGGCCCTATATTTCTGCCTAAATAGCTGGAAATGTGTAATATAATGCATATTTGCAATAGATCTGCTTGACCAGTTGATATTTTGTAAACAGTCTTTTACTACATATGCTAAGGTATTAGGAGCGTTTGTCATCTTGTGCTTTCCTGTTTCTATTCCTGAAGTTACCAGTCTTTTTTACTTCATCAGTAGTTAAAAAAGGAAGTGGCAGGTACCAATGCTCAAGAAAAAAGGCAACCTGTTAAATATTTCACTTGCCAAACTTCTAATTTTACAGTGACTGTGTTCATCCCATGTAACTATAGAATTACTAGCTTCTAATAGTGAGTTTTTGTCACAAAAATGCGTGACAAAAAGATTAAGTAAATGCAGCTATTTCTAAGTAATTGGAATATATAGAGTATAAATACATTACATTTCTACTGGAATTTTTGTCATAGAGGTCCATGCACAAATAGTGAAGTGGTAGTAGTAGGAATTAGCTGCTAGGAAAACAGAAAAATCTGTGTCTCCTGCTCTTTTTCTATTTGACTGGTTTTTTGGGGGGGGGGCGGGGGGGGAAGGGAATCATTAGGATTAGGAAGAATTTTCTAAGGAATTCACTAAGAAATTACTGGTCTTCAAGTTTATTTAAATCAGGAGCAGTTCTAGGTGTGGTTCTTTCCCCAGCCAGCTTCTTCCAATTCATAGCATTTCAGGGTTTGGGGAGGGGGTGTTTTGTTTTTGCCAGAGTGTTAACATACCAGCAGTGCATCCTTGTATTTGGTTTGTATAGCCTTAACATTTTCTTTGGGACTTTTGAATGGATACCATATTTTTAAGCCTCTTGCCTGTTGATATAAGAAAGGACCCTTTCCTAGTATACCTTACCAGATCTGGAAGCTCCATTAGTAAACAATTACTCTTGGATACATGCTTATTTGGTATTTTGGGGTGAAAAGAAGTGGTATTCCAAAACAGTAAGGGCTTATCGAGGAATTTAGAGAAAAACCAAGTGAAAGAGCAGTTTTGCTTTTTATCCAAATGCTTGCTAGGGCAGGTGATAGAATAAGAAATATTTAAGTGACCGAATGTGTATCTAGAATATAAAGGGTATAAGTCACCACAGCTTTACTTGACCTTGCTAACTTTTGTTCTGATTTCCATTCTTTGTCCATTGTGGACATTAAGTGGATAATGCCACTGGATGGAGCTGCTTATAAAGGACGTGCCAGGTATGATTGACTTGACACAGTTGGACTCCACTGTTTCTTGGGATGAATTTTTATTCTATTTAGCAGTTCTATTACTAATTTGACATAGTTAGACTACTACATAGCTATGCATCTAGTATAGGATACTTTTTCCACTACTAATTACTTCTTGACATTTATCACCATACCAATAGTATGACTTCATGTTTGATTAGGAAACATAAAAATGCATAGTAGTCCAAAGATGCTTGCAGGGATTTCTTGGCTGGAGGAGAAGATGCACTGCCATGTAGTATTTGTTGTCTGTCTTTATGTGCCTTTCAAAGTTTTGATCTGTCATTTGGGGAAAAAAAAATCACTCTTTTCTCTTGTGTAGGTGACCTTTACGAAGAGGAAGTTTGGATTAATGAAGAAGGCATACGAGCTGAGTGTGCTGTGTGACTGTGAAATAGCACTCATCATTTTTAACAGCTCTAACAAACTCTTTCAGTACGCCAGCACTGACATGGACAAAGTTCTCCTCAAGTACACAGAATACAATGAGCCCCACGAGAGCCGAACCAACTCGGATATTGTTGAGGTAACAGTTTTGGAAAGATGATCCGTTTTCTCCTCTTCTTACTATTAGTGTTGATTAAATATAGAGCTGCACATATTTAAAGTATGCTAACTAAGTATATTTAACTAAGTATATTTAAAGGAGTGCTTTAAACCATTTTGACTAAATATGTACCACAAATATTTAACAATTAAATATTTCTCAGTTATACCCTGAAGTTGCACTGGGTGGTGAAAAGAACCATAGCTTCTGGACTATAAAATAGTATAAATATCTATTAGTAGACATTTGTTTGCTTCTGCTTCCTTGTTGTAGTTATGTTTTAAATGTGACCTCGTAACTTCCCACTTGTTATCTAAGAAATAGTAGAATTTATGGATTATCCTTCTAATTATAGGCTTTCCACACTAGCTGAATTCGTAGAGAAGTCAGCAAGGCTTACGCTGACATGAATGGGCAAATTTCTGTGAGGCTGCAGTCACAACTGCATTATTTACAAAGGGGTACATAAAAATAAGAGTGGAATTTGTTTTTGTCTGTATCTCTTGCATAATTGTATTTTAGCGAAGTTGTTAAGCCTTTTATGGCGCAGCTTGTTCATAAAATATTTAATTGTTTTAGAACTGTTGTTATTTTTAACTTTTGAATATCTCTACCCCTTATTTTCTCCTTTTTTAATATCAGTGAAATGATCAGATCTGCGGTATCTAATTTCCATGTTTATTCAGTGTATATTAAAAATAGAAACATTCCCAGTATTTTGTAACCAAAGATTTTGATAATACTTTCAAAGAAAATATTTTCTAAAAGCCATTATTTCAATTTATTTCCCGCAAACTTTCTGTAGCATCTGTCCTTGAAGGAAAAAAAAAAGGATTATGTGTTAAAAATAGATAAGGGAGAAGCTAGGCTAGAAAACCAGTGACATGAAAGTCTCATGAATCCAGAGTTCCTGGAAACAGCGTGTCAACAAATAAATGTTAATTTTAAATAAAGAAAATTGGATCTCATTTACTGACAAATGTATTGCATACATTTACACTGCTTCCTGGACGTAACGTATAAAATGGTGTTCTCTTGTAACTCATGCTAGCAGTGTTTTCTCTTTGTCACCTATTGAGAGGGTATTCCACATGTAGTTATGTACTTTGGCAGCAGCCTCCAAAGTAACAATCTCTTACTTTAAGCACTAGATGCTTTCGGTTTAGAGGCATTGGCAGTAAACTTCTTGGGTTCAGTCCATGCATATGACCCCTACAAGGCTGTCATCACAAGAAGCTGAAGCTGTTGAGACAGGAAGAGTGATTATTTTAGACAATTCTGCACAAGACCAATACTTACCATTATGCCTGTTGATCATATTTGGTCTGTGTTTAACCTGAAGGCCCTGTGTTCCAGCCAGGCTTCACAAATGCTTTATCTTCTGCAATGAGTTAAACAGGTAATTTAGCTCTGCAGCCGACTCTGTAAAACAATAATATTATTTGGTAGGCTGTCCTGTTCATGATCCATCTCCAAACAGAATTCACAGTAACAGAACTGGGAAGTGAAGAAGGATCCTCTGTCATCTTTTAAGAAGATTTTAAAACATTCAGGAGATAGTGTTACATGGGTGAAAATCATCAGGGGAAAGAAGTTGCCTTACTAGACATATTTGGTGAAATGTGCAATTCCCTGTACTGATAGAAATATTATGAAATAGATTGGGGCGGGGGAAAGCAAATACATTTTTCACTAAAACGAATATGGGATAAAATTATCGATGTACCTGCAGGAAAAGGGAGAGAAAGTATAATAAATCTTGAAGAATTTATTCTTTAAATTGGGTTTGCTGTGAAGAATATCTGAGTTGAAGGTGGAAGAGGGATCAAATACATTAGTAAGCAAATTAAGCAAGGTGTCAGTTGGTCAGGTTAAAAATATATTTCTTCAAAGGCACACTTATGTTACCACTAATATCTTGAGGATGGAGTCCTCTTCCAAAATCCTATCTATATGGGCAGGCATGCAAGTCTTGTAATAGTGATAAGGAATAGGGCTGTGCGAAGCTTTGGTCCCTGATTCAATTTGGCGGAGATTTGGCCTGATTCGGTGGGCAAATCTCCTAATTAAAGGGTCCTCCAATTCAATCTCTCCTAATCGAATTGGAACTCTCCAAATTGATTCGGCGATTCAGACATAGACACAGCTTAAATATTTTTTCTACATACCTCTAGGTAGCAGGTGGGTTGTGAGTACTGGGATGCTGGTGTGCATGGTGGGCTCCCCAGCACACTCGGCAGTGGACCAGAAGCACTTTCGGTCCACTTCCAGGTTTGCTGGAAAGTATGCTGGGGAACCCCCCCCCCCCCCCAGGTTCCCCTGGCTTGGTGGCTGGTGCCTCCTGAGTCTAGGGGGGCACCTGGGGTCTCCCTGCAGCTGATCACTGAGCTGCAGGTTGTGGGGGGGCCACCCTGTGTGCTCCCAGGTGGATCAGGAAGTACTTCCAGTCCACTTCCAGGTTCATTGCCGAGCATGTGCACCTCACCCCCCCATGCTGTACTCCTGTGGGATGCTCCATATGCCCCAGCATTGCAGCTTTCACGAGTTGTGCTGGTACCTCAAGGTATGTAGAAAAAACATTTTAAAGCTGTGTCTGTGGCCGAATCGCTGATTCTGTGAATTGACATGGAATCTTCAGATTCAGATTTGGATGATTCAAATTGGGACAGTGAGCTGAATCGATGAATCAAATCACTGAATCCGAAACCAAATCAAATAGAGCCTGCTTCACATACCCCTAATTAGGAACTGACCCCAAAGACTGCACAAGGAATTACATCTTAAATTCCTTTGCTTCCAACAATAAGAAAAGGCTCTCTTGCTGTGTCTCTGCTGTGGGTTCTTACTTCATACCTTTTCTACAGATTTATTGCATGTAGTTCATCAGAATGCTATATTAGTAAGCCTTCAAAGAAATTTGCTTTCTACATAATATACAGTCCAATCTATGGAGAAGCAGCCCTCAATCTATTCCAAAAGAATGTCTTTTGGCTTTTCCCTGCACTTTGTCTTGGGCACTATCCACAAAGTGCAAGCAAACTTAGTTGAGGGACTGTGTCGAAACCAGAAAAACCTTCAAGAATTAAATTGTTCTCCTCCTAGAGCTGCATGCATTCATGTCTAAAGGTAGTGGTTGTGTACGTCTTCCTTCTGTCCTTTTCCATATGCCTAGCAACTACTTTTTCCATTCTGGCCAGTAAGCCTCGAGTAATCCATACTGGTGAATTACCAAATTCATTCATACATTTAAGGGAGGTTGACACTTTTTTTTTCCATTGTTACATCCCATAAAAAGAAATAGTTACTTGTATTATAGTGTGTTGCTAATATGAAAAGTCTCTCGAAGTTGTACTTTCAGAGAATGTCACGAGTATTGCTGACTCCATTTGAGTCTCTGTTCACAGGGTGGGGGTGGGATTCAAGTGCTGTAGATTTGTTTAAACTTCCTAAGCTTGGGCTCTGAGACCTCCTAAAAACATCTCCCAAATTATTTTGCAGCTTTACTGAGTGTTGCTGCTTGGGCAATTAACATCTATTTCAGATGAGGGTAATTGGGACAGTTACGCTTGCCATCATATATTATAACTCAATTAAAGTGTTTCCTATTTAATTTGGATAAGATATTTCTGGGTTGCAGTAAAAATATGCAGGGTACACAGAAATAAATATCTATTTCAGGGTTCTCCTTTTGTATTCTAGCATCTTTATCTAGGTCAGTGGATGCCAACTTTTTGGGCAAGCATGCCACAAACTGGCCCTCCAGCCTCTCCAAATGTCACTCCAGTCCCCTTCTCTTACTTGACCTACTGCTCTCCTTTCTCCTTCCTATCTTATATGCCACTGTGCTTCCTGTTTCCTCACTGATCTACTGTGTGCCACACAAAGGCTTCCTGCACCACTTGTGGCACACATGCCACACAGGTTGGCTGCCTTGCTCTAGGTATTTATACAGGCCTCGTATCCCTGAACAAATTATCATTGCTTTAAATGGGAGTTCTGAGTATCTCCTAAATTTACAATACTGCGTTTTAAATTAAAATTTTGGGAATCTTTGTTTTAACCTAAAGATCTAAAATGTTTAATTTAGTGGAAGTTCGTGTAAGCTGCAGCATCTTATTTTTATGATTTTTAGGTACTTCTTAGTATTCCAGCAAAGGCTGCTATATCACTCACATCCTGATTCCTCTCATTTCAGATAAGGTCATAATTCATCAAAGGCTGGTTAACATACTAATACAGGGATGTCCAACCCATTTAGCCCCATGGGGTTGATCTTGATTTGTGAGACCACCCCTGAAGGTAGGGTTATCATTTGCCAGTGTAGCTGCTGGAGCTACCGTATTGGCACAGCTCTGGACTCCAAGGGGTAAACATTGTTCCTGCTTGCCCCCTCTTTTCCCCTGCCTCCAGTGTTAGTCACTGGTGGCTACCAAAGCTCCCTAACTCAGTCGTAGGCAATGGGGTGAAGGGTAGAAGGGTTTGGCCTGGGTTCCAGAGTCATACCAACAAGCCCTGCAGGAGAGCCCTGTATTAGTAGATTGAAGCGGGGGTCACGAGGAAGGAGGATTGCTGGTACAACTATAACCTAGGAACTTGACTCGGTAACACTCACCGCGTTATGTTAGAATCTGCAAAAACGCACAACAAAGACGTTCCCTACTCTAAAGAGCTTAGTCTTTCACCCACATCTCTCATACACAAGTGTTCTTCCTCCTGAGCCCAAGCCACCATTGATGTTGGGTGGTAATTATCTTGGGATAGTTTCCATCATTTAATCTTGTGTTGTACAGAATTAAAAAAAAAATTCCTTTTTTCAGGTTTTTTTATGCTCATTGCCTCGAATTGGGTCTCCCCTTTATATGTGTGCTATGTAAATAAGGCCACGCATCTAGTCATCATAAAAACAAAGATCTAAGCATTCAAGACCCCTCAAGTATGTCAGTGAAAGAATCATCTTCCTATTACATTTTATCTCATCAGAAAGGCAACCAGATATGAACCATAGTGAAAAATTGTTGTCTTCTGTCGCCACTAAAATGAAACAAATTCAGTTCATACACATAGCGTTATTTTATTTTTAGTGTTTATTGGCTTGACATAAGCAGAAAAAAGCCAAGAATTTCTGAGTTAAATTATTATTATCACTAACTTGTCTCGTCTTTCTTAGCTGAAGTAAAAATATGCAGTTCCTGTGATGATAAACCTAAACTTTTTAGGATGTAGTGAAAACAGTAACTCTGAATTTGCTATTCTTAAGTTTGCCAGTTCTTCAGTGTCGTTTTCTATATAATTTTCTCAACATTGGATTGATCCTCCATTGTTTTTTCAGACATGTTCTAATGTTTTAAGGGAAATATTTTCAAAAGTGTCTTTAAGTGATTGAATGCTAGTGTCTTGGTTTGTGAATAAGACTTAGGCTTCTAAATGGCTGTCAGGTCAACAAAGGGGCTTGGGAAAATTCTACCCTAAATCACCTAATTTGCCTGTTTTACAAAGTATGCGAATAAGCCATTGCCATGGAGTCACTGTCATGATGAGGTGAAGACAAGAAGTCAACACTTTATTTTATAGATCATTCATCTACAATGGATCTTTTTGTAAGGCATTGTCTGAACACTTGATTAACACTTCAGCTTTATTCTCAAATGTGATATGTCTAGTTCTTTGTGTTTCTCTGCCTTCAAGAGGGAAGCTTACCTTCAAATTCTGGAAGAGTAAAAATGATGCAAGGGTTATAATCTCTCTGTAGGATCTAGTACAGGGGTGGGCAAAATGTGGCCCGCCAGGCCATTCTATCTGGCCCGCAGGGCCCCTAAAAAAAATTTAGAAAATGAATATTAATCTGCCTTGGACTGCCTGTCATACAGTCCTCTGGCTTGCTGAAACTCAGTAAGTGGCCCTCCGCCCGAAAGAATTGCCCGCCCCGATCTAGTATCGTGAGCAGGCAAAGTTAAGCTGATTGTCAAGCATTTTGGCATGTTGCACAATCATTCAAAAAAAAAGTCAAGTGGATAACTTGGTTCTTTTTTGACTGTTCAGCAGAAGCATACCTTTAACAAAAATTCTCTTGAACAGGGCAATGACATGATTGTTTATGAAGAAGTGGAAAACATTTTAAATGTATAAGAGAGAGTAATTTTATGGAAATCAGTTATGTTTTCTCCTTATTAAATTACATTTCTTCTGCAGTTAGATTTCATACTTAACAAATCTGTTTCCTTCCTTGTATTTTAGAAGTTAGCACACATGATTTGCGATGTCTTTGGAACAGAATCATATTAATCGCTCTTGGCCCTTGCGTTGAGGGTTTCTCTTTCAGTGGTGGGAGAGGGAGGAGAAGAGCTTTTCTGCAGAGTTCAGATGCTCTGCACCTAGTCCATCACCAACTTGCTTTTCAAGCTTTGTTCATACTCCTGAATGATTTGCCAAAAAGGGATTAAAAGCAAAATATTCCTGAAAAGCAGCTTCTCCTGTTACAGCTGCTAAGGTGTAAACTTAGAGCTGTATAGAATCCTTTTTTCTTTTCTCTTTTTATATTTCCATTCCTTCTCTTTGCTATTGCCTTTCTCCCACTTTTGTCTTCTTGTCAAGCTTCTAATAATGTGCTCACTTCCAAATTCTTGATAGATCTGTTTCTTCCTACAGTTTTTCTCATCCCTTTCTTTGTGCCTAGTTTCCTTTCCAGTGGCTTTCCTTTCCCAGCGGAATAGTATTGCTGGGAAAGAATTAATTGGTGCCTCTGGGCTGTTTGCGCGTGTATACTGGAACACACAACAGGTTCTTTCGATGGGCAGCTACTCGGAGGAAAAAAGAACAGAAGACAGCTAGAGGGCTTGAAGATGGTACTGAACTCTTGCTTCTGTTCAGGCTAGTGCAGTGCTCTAAGGACTGGCATATGGCATTGTCTGGTTTCGTAGGAACCAGTCATTGACTGCCTGAGGAACAGGGCATTTCTGGGAACAAAGAAATCTCCGGTATTGCTTCCCCTCTTTTTTACTACCACCAATCCAGATGGGGTGGCATACCGGTATTGTCAAGGAGCTGGAACCAGCATGCCTCCAACACCCTTATACAGCATCCCCAAGGATGGAAACCATGGGCTTGTTGTAAATACAGTTTATCTGCTAGATGGTCTTACTTGACTAGTAGCAGAATTGAGCCGTCACAGATCTACTAATCTGCAATTATTTTTGCCTCTCACTATGAGGGAACTCAGTATTAGACCATGATCTGTCAGACAAAGAAGAGTTGATCACTAACGTAGAAGTGAGCAGTTTCCAGTGATCATGACCTGATTATATATACATTTTGGAACCAGGCACCAGCCAGTACCATGTGCAGTTAAAATGTTTAAAAGGCTAGTTTTTTGAAGGTCAAGCCTTCTGATAGCTTAATTGATTAAGATCAGAAATTTAAAATTCAGCCTTTTAAGAACTGGGACTTGTTCAAGGATATCCTACTGGGTGTACATGCAACCATGATCCCAAACACAAAAAAGTTACACTAAGGTGAAAACAAGCTTGGTTAAAAGGAGATCAAGAAGTGGAAATAACATAAATCATGATGGTGGTGCGAAAAAAGCAAATATTGGTGTATAAATGCGTAACAAATTTAAAAATGTAAGCAAGCAACTTGTAAAGGAAGCTAAAAGAGTCAAAAAAATATCAGTGACCAGTTTGTTTAGATACTGAGGAACCATGTCTTAAATACATTAGGAATCGAGAAGAAAAAAAGCTGGCATTAGCTATAGGCTCTTTGGCTAGATGCATGTGATAAACCCATAAAGAACAATAAAGAAAAGACAAAGGTGTGCAGTAAATGTTTCTTTTTCATATCTGGAATGAAGCAGAAGAATGTATTGACCCTACATGACGATTTGGATAAAATAGAAAGCGTATGATCTGTAATAAAGGGGAATGCGCTAAATTTAAACCAGTTTGGATAGGTTACACCCAGGCACTTCAGAGGAACTATCCAAGGAGCTCTCTGAGCCACTCTAAATCTTAAATCTTGGAAAGCAAGAAATTCTGAAGGACTGACAATCTGTTTCCAATATTTAAAAAGGTAAAAGGAACTATAGACCAGTAAGTATAACTTCAATCCCCTGTAAAATAATGGAATGTTAATTTGGAGGTTTATCAGCAAAGAATCAGAGGCTAAAAATATTAGTGTCTGTCACCCAGTTTCATGGAAAGTTTAACAGATCTGTTTTGTATAGGATTACATGTGTTCTGATGTATTTAAATTTCTCCAAGGCATTGGACTTAGTACCACATGGCATTTTTGTTTACAAAGCCAGATGCTTTATATGGGTTTAAGAGGCACATTTTCAAGGATTCATAAATGAGTCACTGACATATCTCAAAATGTAGTTGTTAGTGGGAGGTATCAGTGAAAAGAGCTCATTTTAACAGGCTACCCAGGGGTTGTGATGACTACCCCACCTTGAGTGGGAAGTCATCACAGTTTAACCCTCTATTTTACTTGGCCTGGGAAACAGATGAGATGACTGAACCTTGACAACATATGGTTATTTTACCTCTACTGAAGGCATTGGATGCAACAATTTCATAACTTCAACCTGCACAAAGTATGTTGCCCAAATAGGCATGGGGGCCATCCTAGATAATCATCTGAACATGAGCTCTCAATGAATTGCTGCGGCTAAAAGCACTGAAGCAGACCTTGACTTAAAAAAAAAAAAAAAAAAAAAAAAAAGAAGGACTGAATATCAAGTGGAAGTTAGAAAGTGATCTTGCCTTGTACACAGCATCGTACCTGCTGTACATGGGTACCTTGCCTCTGTATGCAGCATTGTACTGTCAAGAAGGATGTAGAAATAGAGGAGTCTAAAGAGGGCTATAAAATAGCTCTGGGACTGGAAAGCGAGCTTGCCAGTGTGAGGTTTAAGGAGCTCAAATTGTTCAGCTTCCTGAAGAGAGAAAGTTGAGGAGTAACTTGATAACTGTGCATGGGTGAAGAAGATGTTTGAGAGAGGGAACTTTTCAGCCTTGCTGACGAGAGCATAACAAGATCCAGTGGCTGGATGTTAGAGAAATTCAACCTTGAGTAAGATTCAGTTTCCTAGCCGTGGAATAGCTTCTGTGGAGAGGTGGAATCGCTTGGAACCTTAAAACAAGTTATTCTATCTTCTGTAGACGATTGAATCCAAATTCTGGGAGAAATTCAGAGGCCCATGTATGTTCAGGTTGCTCAGGGCTAAGGCTGCATAGTCCTGGTGGTTTCCTTTGGCCCTATAACCTATTAATCCAAATCTCTCTCTGTGAACAGAATTGTCTGCATTGCTCTCAACAGTGCTCATAATGTAAGCAGATCTCATGCTTCAGAGCCACAGTATATTCTTCCAGTGGTTGGGAGATGATGATTTTTCCACTGATGCATAGGTCACGTGATACATTCTTGTTTTTAGCCTCTGTTCTTCTATGAAGCATCAAAGATTGGCCATTGCTGAAGGCGGGTTGCTGACCAGGTGGACCATCATAACCCTGCAGCGTTAGAGGATTCTCTTTGTAAGCTGTCTAAAGTGGCATATTCTGTTCATGCTAAGCTTCATACTTATCACCAAATCTGGTCCATACCATGTCATTGCAAGTCTCTTGGGTACTGATGGCACTTTGATGTTTCTAGTGCTTTGTCTGTGGCACACCATTTACCCTTCTGAGGACAGAAACAGTCTAATTACAGTCCTATGGCTTTAAAGTAGGAGTGAAATTCAATAGCCTGTGGTACAGAGGTCAGACTAAATAGTCTAGTATCCCTTCTGTCTTTTATGCTAAGAAACAATGAAACAACCACTTTTTGGTGGTTGGGAGAAAAGGGGAACTAGACTTTTTTTTGACTTGCTGGCCTTGGGTTCACCTAACGAAAAAGATTTATTCAAGAGGGGATGGTATTAATGTTGTATTCCCGTCTTATAAAGGAAAAAGGATTATTTTCTGTTGAAACTCAAGAAGTGTCTTTTTTGGACAGTTTCAGTTTTCCTAGCTGCTGCATACGTTTACTATTTTTTGATGTTTATCTTCAAGAGTAAAAGCCTTTCTCATTACATAAGTCATGTTGCATTTTTAGTGTCTTGTGCACTGTATGTTTTTGTCCACCCTGAGGCAGTCTCATTAGGTTGTTCTTTAGGCGGCCTGTCTTGAGGAAGGCATGTATTTTTTCTGTAGGCTGTGATGTACATCATAAGTACTGTTTATATTGTGTGAAATTATAAATGCTCAGAATGATGGGAATGTATATCGCTTGTTTTATAGAACTGTTGTTAATAATGATTGAAGCTGTAGTTTGTCGTAGCAAATTACAGTATGCTAGTAATTTTATCAAAACTATTTTTTTGTTTTAGGTTCCTTTTGCTGTTTAGTAGTTGCAACACACTCCTTAAACTTTTAAAATTGCATACCGTTCCCTACTGTTTCCTTTATTCTTAGTAGGTAAACAGTAATTCTCCCAAACTTCTTGTTATAGGGTTGGTCCCTCCACTAGAGGCATGCTAAGTTCCTGAAGCCACCCAAGTTCGTGTCTTCAATATTCATGTAATTGATAGGTGCAGGAGACTGTCCTGCATACAAGACCATAAAAATCCACATTTTCTGTGGAGGTTAAAGATCCAAAGGAAAAATAAATGTGAACTAACAAAGTTGTTCATCAGGTCACAAATCTTGAAAACTCCCCAGATACTTTGCCTTTGTGTCCACAGGCAAGGCATGGGTGATGGTCACAAAGTTACAGTGCCACATCAGGTCTTTCGTTCAAGGTAGCACTTGTTCAGTCAGCTCCTGATTTTTGCTAACCTCTGCCCAAGAGCTGAGAGCGAAAGGGTTCTCATTTCTGATCTGTCACCAGCTGGGCTGGATTTCTTCCTTCTATATCTTTCCTCATTAAAATGAATCTGTTCAGGAAGTTGTGTAAAATGCTACATCTGCATATTTGACATCTGCGCTGGACAAAATTTCTGGGTGGATGATATTTCAAGTGTCCTTCTCTTTTTAATGGTGTATATTCATATATTCTTAGTATCGTGTTGTGCGCAGTATAACGGCTAAGATTATGCTGCACTCTGATATCAGAGTTGCTCTGAAATGCATATTAAATCTTTATTTTGCACAATTGCTACAGTTGGTTGATAACTGGAAAGTAACCATTGTCACAAAAATGTATATCTGTAATAACTGGGATTGTTTATTATAAATACTGTTGCTGTGCTAGAAAAACAACTATATTCTGGTTTGAAATAAATTTGGTTTTCATGTTTCTGTTAACTATCTTATCATGTCTTGGAATAACTTGGTATGGCATTGATGATGTTTTGAGTTAAAATAAAACTATTTGGTCCACGTAATATGTAGATTGGCATTGCTACTGATCAGAATAAAACAGGCGCTAATCTTTTTTCATTGGAAGCAATTCATTGTGCATGTAATCCCTGCATTTAGTGAAAACTTGCCATTTCAGTCCAAGTCTAATGGTTAGTGTGTGGGTATACAAATATATGCACATTACATATGGACCTATTTTGATTGTAAAGAATAAGGGTGTATTTTAATATTAACCTGTCTGTCTTGAAGCTCATAAGTAGTGCTTAGTCATGCACTGAAATGCTAAAAGACAAGCCTCTTTTCCACTAATCCTTCCCAGCCCTTGTTTATGAAAGATTACTGTAGGAGCAGTACCTACTCTTCTGCTATCAGATTTACACTAAGAGACTTGTTAGTAATGCCGTGGTTTTGAATGCAATGGCAGAGCTCATCTGCACATGTAAAGCATAAAAAAGCAGATGCACCTTCATAGCCAGATAGAGTGTGTGCCTAGGGTTGAGTGTAACATTGTAGAGAATATAAATGGTGAAGTTGGTGCTGAAACACTAGGATGACAAACCAAGAGCTAAGGAAGCAGTGAGCTATACTATCCCTGCTTTTACCCATCTTTCTCATTCTTTTTCGTTCTTAATACAGGTAACCAGCACACATACTGACATTTATCCTCAAAACCAGACAACTTAGGATAGGAAGAAATTTTGGCGGTATTTGAATAACTTTTCAAGTCTGCTTTTTAAAATGGGGGTGAATTTGGGTGCAAAACATGAAATTGTAAAGAATCATTTTGTATCTGTATCCCTTCATGCTCAAAACCCAAACCCTGCAACGGAAGATAGAGAAGCCCAATTATTTTTTTTCCTTTCCTGTGCAGAATTATTATCTGTTCTACACTTACTGATTATGTCCAGTTCAGTTATGTGTGCACCAAACAATAGAGTTTCTGTCGCATCTCCCCTGAGACTGGCTTCTGGTTGGAGTTGGCCTATTTTATTCCTAAAACAGCCATTTTTGGTTTGTAGGAAAATTGAATGTGTGTACACTTTTGGGTTTGATTGTGAAAACAGCAATTCTTCTGTTAGAAACTGAATACATGCCTTTAGCCTATCCTTGCCTTAAATACCCCATAAGTTTCCTGCATAATAGTTCACTGAAAGCCACTGAAATATTAAGTTAATTGACATTGAATACTTTCATCAACTGAAATATATTTTCCTCTGAAAGTAGACTGTGATGCCAAAATTGGAAAAGGGTACATTTTAAGGATCACAGCATTATTTTCTTACTTCACTAATTTATTTGCTTCATTTGCAATATGATATATTTTATGCAGTAGATACATCAACTGCAGCTACTAGTTCTTGGATTTGTATGTTACAGCGTCTTTGCATAATTATAGGTTAAAGGTATATACAATAACTTTCTATTTTGAAGAGTGGTTTATAGTGTATATGCATTCATGTTTGTGTTCTGCTCTGGGATTGTAGTACTGACACAATCCAAGTTTCATACATTTACTCTTAGGAAAAGAGGAAATGAAAAGATTTTGGGGATCGTGGTGGATGTGTAGCTAAACATGAGCTCCCAGCATGATACTGTAGCAAAAAGAGCTATTTTGATTCTTGGTTATATAAACAGAGGAGCAGTAAGTCAGAGCAGGGAGGTGATTTTTACCTCTGCATTGTGACATTGGTAAGACCGATAGTGGAATATTTCATTCAGGTTTGGTATCCACATTTAAAAACCGATGTTACAAAATCAGAAATTAGAACTATTTGCAGAAGTTGCAGAAAAGACTCGGAGATTAAAGAAAATACCTTACGGTGAGAGACTTGCAGATCTCTATAATTTGCTTATTGAAAAGAAGATTGAGAAATGGCCTTCAGGGACAGAGAGTACGATGGATGAAAAATCCCTTTCATACATGGGAGGAAATCATTAAAAAAAACAAAAAACAAAAACCAATAGCTGCATACTGAAACCAGCGAGTTTTACTTTAGAAATAATTTATCAATTTTTAACAAGGAAGGTGATTTAAGTACTGGAACAGATTGTTAAGGAAAGTTGTGGTATTTTATCCCTTCGTTTATTCGGATCAAGATTGTATGTTTTTCTGAACGACGGATATTAGACAGATGTAAGTTACTGGGCTCAACAGAGAAGTAGCTTGTTGAAATGGAATGGGCTGTGGTCTATGCCAGGTTAGAACAGATGATCTAATGGTCCTTTCTGGCCTTCAGCTCTGAATCATTACAGACTGTTTTGAGTGTGGCATGATTTTTTTGTGCCCTTATGACCTGTTTCCGATTTGAACATGACATTGCAAGTCAGTCTTGGCTGTTTACTTCAGATCTCGCCAGCCTCTTCTGATGTTCACTGATTGGAATGAGAACTGACCAAATACTTTGAAAATAATAAATGGGCCAGCTGTGCAACACTGCAGGTTTTCTTGAAATAAAAGCCCATTTCTATCATAGATGTAAACAGTTAAACCACAGGAATGCTTTACTGAAGGGCTGTCCAATTTCTCAGCAGCCACATACTTGGTCGGCCCTCCCCTATGCCTCCCTATCATGTGCCCCCCCGCAAGATACCTCCAGATCCCAAAGCCCTGGTCTTCCAGTCCGTGGGCCATGCTTCCCCAACCCCAGGGGGTGGAGACTGGAAGCAAAAACTGGAGGAAGAAGGGGGATCCCAGAGAACCCAGTGGCAGCAGCAGGCGACAGGGAGCCAAGGGCAAGACGTAGCCCGCAGACTACATCTTGACCAGCCTTGGCTTTTACTGCAAGTTAGACTGAAGTCGAGCCATGAAAATAAACAGCGCCTTATATATTATAGAATAAGTCTAAATTTGAAGAGGTTAATGGGGTTCGGATATTAACATACATTTATATTCTGTGCAGGTGTAATAACTTTTTAGTAGCTTATGTATAATGACATTTAAGCTACCACAGTCCACATGTTAACAGCATTTATAATTCTGACTTAACTTCAGTATTTCCACACAACATGTGTTAAAGCATACAGTGACTGTGATCACTAGGACATTTAAAGTCATTATTATGGGCCTGTCCTTTATGATAATTGCTATAGAATGGAAGTTAATCTGACTAAATGGATCAGAGGAGTAACATCTTCTGATAGATCTGCTAGTAGGCTTTGCTGGCTTAGTTTCAATATTAATACCATAGTAATCGAGGCAGCTGTGTTTATACACCTATATCTAACCCTAAACAGAACTATTGTTTTTAATGCTGGTTGTACGCATAATATTAAAAATAAATAAAACCACATAAAAGCATAATTAATAGGAAGATATTCCTTAAGAGGCATACAATGACTGGTTATTTTTCATATGCCTTTTTATATAAAAATTGCAGTCTTAAGTTGACAGCTTCTAGAGGATAATAACAACAATAAAACCCTCCAAAGCCTGCAAAATTAGATATGAAGACAGAAAGAGGGCTGAAAGTGCTGAGAGGGAAATTTGGCAAAAATTTTTGCTTCGCATTGTGTTGCAAAGAGAGAGAGAGAATATAATTACATAAAAGAAATTAAAATGTTAATATAATTGTTAATAAGATTTTAGTGTCATTCTGAAACCGTGCAGTCCTGTACAAATATGAGAAATAAAACATAAGTCTAGTTGAAATAAAGTGGCAAACTTACCGAATATATAAGTAATTGTAAGTATGGAGGCTTTCTGGTTAACTTGGGGATAAGTACTGTCTGGTTCACAGAAAATTAGGTGAAAGTAATTTTATTTTGTTGCAAAATTTAAGAGTCTTTGAGGCTGAGCAAATTCCTGTGGGTGCAGAAATTAATCCCTGACGTAGCTTTATAGAGGGCGAACTCTAATCCACTAAAAACTCAGCAGGAAAAAGAAAAACCTAGAGACTCTTTGGATCTTTGGAAAGAATTGTATACATCCGGTATTTAATTTCTTTCCAGTAGAGATGCCTATCTTAAACAATCCCACATCTCCAAATATTTTTTCATATGAGGTTGGGAGGAAGGAATAACTTCTATGGAAGCTGAAAAGAGAAAATGAGATATCTTTGTATATTGGTGCCTGCCTTTGTTCAACACTTGTAAATATCCCAGTCCCCAAAGATCATTCAGTCTGATGCTCTTAACTGTGAACTATTATTATTATTATTATTATTATTATTATTATTATTATTATCTGTTCAATTTTCATATATTTCAACAAGGCATTTATGTGTTTGTTTACTTTAAAAGTAAAATATGCTGTTAACATCTTTATTTTTTATTGGCATCATGCAAATTGCTTTGTCTTGGCATGGTGATGACTAAGTAACGTTGACATGTTTTTTAGAAATGACACAGATCATTGGTGACTGTAGGAGAGCTGACAGTGCTAGAAAAAAGTTTCTTTGTTGCCAGTTAGTTAATGTCATTTTGTATTACCTGATATTTGATAAATGGAGAATTGCCAGAGGTAGAATAGATTAAAAAAATGTAACGGCTTTGGGCTGATGAAAAATACAGCATTCCCTTTTCATGTTGTTGTTTCATGTTTGGACAAATCTTATTTTCATTTAGGTGCCTCCCAGATAATCTAAAGCTACAGTTCCTTCTTGTCCTAACCAGTATGTGAATTAGTGCTATAAGTTAGGGAAGCTAGAGTAGGTATGCTTTTCTCTGTTTTCTGAACATTTCAAGCACATTTTTAGTGCCTTTTTGGAGAGATGGGAAGGTGGGTTGTTTTGTATACAAGGATATATATTCAATGTCCTAAAGTACCATCTCTAATGTTAAAATAACAGAAACCTAGAAATGTCAAGCTGGCTTCATTTTATAAGTCAGGGGTGGCAAAGACATGCAGTAAGGCAGCGACCCTAGATTTTAGGAGGGCAAACTTCAGCGAGCTAAGGAGGATAGTTTGAGAAGCGCTGAGGTCCCGGAGGGGAGGGGAGCCAGGTGTCCAAGGAGAGTGGTCGCTCCTTAAGGAGACGATCCTCCAACCCCAAAGGAAGGTAATCCCAACGAGGATCAAAGGGAGCAGGAGAGCACACAGGCCTCCGTGGCTCACCAAAAGCATCCGGGAATGTCTCCTTGCTAAAAAGGAGGCTTACACCCAATGGAAAGAAGGGGTCGTCATCATCAGGGAGGACTATTCTGCAGTTGCTCGGGGATGTAGGGGGGTAGTTAGGAAGGCCAAGGCAGAGTTGGAACTGGGACTAGCTTCCCAGATTAAGGGCAATAAGAAGTCCTTTTTTAAATACATAGGGGGTAAAAAGAAGGTCCCGGGTAATGTGGGGCCCTTGCAGGATGCAATGGGAAACTTGGTTGTCACACCAGACGGCAAAGCTAACGTGTTCAACGATTTCTTTGCCTCTGTCTTCCTAAGTAGGGACCAGAACAGCCACCTCCCTGCTGGGCCCCCCTCGGCCCCCGGGGGAGGCACACCTGGGCCATGGGTTAGCGAGGATTTAGTTAGGGAGATTCTGGAGGGGTTGGACGTATTCAAGTCAGCCGGCCCGGACGATCTCCACCCTAGAGTTCTAAAGGAACTGGCCGAAGTCATTGCAAGTCCCCTGGCACAACTTTATGAGCACTCGTGGTGCTCTGGTGAGGTACCGGAGGACTGGAAGAGGGCCAACATGGTCCCCATGATCACCCCGGCAGTGTGGAGAGGCAGTTAGGAAGGCCAACCGCACCTTGGCATGCATCCACAGATGCATCTCGAGCAGGTCCAGGGAGGTGGTCCTCCCCCTCTATGCGGCACTGGTCAGGCCGCAGCTGGAGTACTGCGTCCAGGTCTGGGCGCCACACTTCAGGGGGGATGTGGACAACATGGAGAGAGTCCAGGAGGCCACTTGCATGGTCAGGGGACGACAGGGCAGGCCCTACGAGGAGAGGCTACGGGACCTGAACCTGTTCAGCCTCCACAAGAGAAGGCTGAGGGGGGGTCTTGTGGCCTGTTATAAACTAGTCAGAGGGGACCAGCAGGCATTGGGGGAGTCCATGTTCCCCCGAGCACCGCCAGGAGTGACCAGGAATAACGGTCACAAGCTGGCAGAGGGTAGGTTTAGGTTAGATATCAGGAGGCGCTACTTCACAGTCAGGGCGGCTAGGGTCCAACTTCCAAGAGAAGTGGTGCAGGCTCCTACCCTGGGAGTCTTTAAGAGGAGGTTAGATGAACACCTTGCTGGGGTCGTTTGACCCCAGTACTCTTTCCTGCCATGGCAGGGGGTCGGACTAGATGATCTGCTCAGGTCCCTTCTGACCCTAGAAACTATGAAACTATGGCCCACAGGCTGAATCTGGCCTGCCAGAGATTTTATGCAGCTTCCAGTGGGGCTCTCAGTCCTGCCTGACCCAGGAACAGGGGACAGCCTGGGCTGTGGCACGTGTGACTAGTCATGCCACCCCAGGCATGCAACAGGGCTGGGGTGGCACAGTGGCCGGACTCTGCTTCCTGACAGCCCCAGAGCTGATGACACCCTTTCAGCTGCTGCTGTTAGTGTCACTGCTGTCACCAGACCTGGCCCCACTGCCTGGGTACCCTGGCTCATTTGCCCTGCTCCCACCGCTGGGGGTGCTGGATGGAGTAGATGGGTAGGGTCTCCAGGTAGACTGGCCCGGGACCCATGTGGGCAAGGGCACACTCAGCCCGGTGGATGGGATGGGATGGGACTGTGGGTGGGTGGGTGGGTGGGGAGCAGTGTCCAGGAGCAGGATGGGTAAATGGGGCTGGGACCAGGAACTTGGGGCAGTGACAGTGTGGGGTTCGGGCCCAGGGCAGAGCCACAGCCCTCTGCTTGCACATCCCTATGATGGGCATCAGTTCGGCAGGCCGTTTAGGATGTGTAAATAACACGACTGTTGAGTTCCGTTCTTATTGTAATTGTAAGAGGTAGTGTGCCACTGATTACTGAATAGCTGTTTAAAGTGCTTGTGTTAGTCTTGAATATTTACACAAGCACCTGATTCTATGCTGTTGGCATTTACAGTGCACTTGGATCTGTGAAGGTCCAAACTATGGTCTTGGCTACACTACAAAACTTTGCTGGCATGACTGTAAGAGCTAAGGGGGTTAATCTTTTCTGATCTTCTGACCACCCTACAATGAGGTAACTGTGCTGGCAAAACCCTAGCAGTGCACACGCATCTATGCTGACCCAAAAAAACTTCTACAGTCTTATCTTGTGTTATTCAGGTAGGTTGTGTCTAGGTCGATAGGAGAGCAAAACTAGCAAAAAAAAAATCCTTTCTGCCAGTATCTATTATGTATTCACTTAGGGGTTGTGCCATCTTAAATATTCTGGCAAAGCTGTAGTGTGGTAGGATTACTCAGGGATCCAACGTAGACTTGGCTGGTGGCAGACACCCTCTTCTTGGCTACAGATCAATAGTCTTAGTGTTTTTGAGACCACCAAATTCATATTGACTCATTCTGCACGAAACGCATGGTACCACTCTCTCTGAGCTGGAAACAAGTCTAGAAGAAGTAACATAAAGAGCCCTTATGCTGTATCTGTCTTTCAGAAGTATTTTACAAGCCACCTCACAAATTTCTGGTACAGCTGCATTCTTTCTTAAAACCAAAACGTCTTTGTTAATTCCTCTAGGAGACATTGCAAAGGTCAGTAATAGTAATTGCTTCCCCTCCGAGAAAAGCACAGGGTTTACTTCCATCTCCCCTGTTAATACCTGTTAAATGCTTTGTGTTCAAATGCCATTAATATAAAGATGATACCTGATACTATACTTCCTTCTTATTACAAGTCAGCAGTGCTGTGACCTAACCGCCTTAATGTCAAAACGAAGTAAGTAACAGCCACTACAAGCTGGTTAAAAAGGATTAACCTGTTCTTTTTTTACTGGGTACTTGATGTTACAAACCCAAAATTGAACACTAAGCCAATATTCTACTGAGCTGTGAATTAAATCCTTGTCTAAGGTTGCTGATTCTGGTTCATGAGTAGGAATCTTTTTCTCTCCTTTCCCATTCATGCCACTGCTGTGATTTTTTTGCGTTGGTCATTCAAGCCCCATTCCATGTTTTCACATTGGGCATTTTTTTTGCCACCTTTCTGTGGTGAAGCCTTGGAAGGGAGTACAAGGATGCTGTCCAGCTGGCATAACAGATCAAATTGTCCAGAGTTGGTGAGAGTAGGGAATGTGATGATCCTGGTTCCACAGACTCTTTCTTAAAGCACATTATACTTTTTTGCTACTCAAATAGTTGATGAATACTTGGTTTTGTTCCCATCACTAGCCTAAGTGTTCACTGGTACATGCATGCAGAGGTGCGGTGTAAACATTAACACAGAAACTTTGAAAATTAAACAGACTTGTATAGAGTCCTTTAAATTATACCAAATTTAATGCCAGTGTGAAGCCAACCCCTGTTAATTTGAAGCCCAAGAAGGATACTTTACTCTAAAATCAGGCTCCTCCGTTATTAATTCTATTATAAATTATTATTAATAACTGTATATCATTTTGAGCTAGTGGCTCAGGTTATTCTAATAAGTGATATGGTATTTTCATGAAGGTTACATTGAACTTGTACTTATGCCATCTATTAAAAATCTGAAATGCATATGCCTTTTGAATCTGAAGACTGTTTTATAATCCAGTTACTAGGAGCTAAGCATTTTTCTTTTGCATGACATTATACTTTCTTTTCCAATGTACTATAAGTGAATTTGATATAACATAATATTCAACAGCTTATAACAGCAAGAGCAAACTCCTTTTCCCTTGTTTCTGTGGTATTTTATTTTGAAGATGAGGTGCAAGTAATGAGGACTCTTAACACTTTCGTGTTTTCTTGCAGAAAGTTCTTGTTGAGCATAGTTTGAATTAATTTTTAGACCCAGTTTCATCATAATTTAAGTTTAATTTAACTCGTATGTGAACACTCTGTTTTATATTACTTGCTTTTAGATCCAGATTTGAATAAGCTGTTTAAGTCTGCTAATCACTCAGTCCTGAGTAGCTAAAAAGTAAATCACAAACTGTAGTACTTGAAAAAAAGATTAATTTTAAACTGACTCCAGCTGGTAATGTCGCAGAATATTTTCTGATCCAAATAATTTATTGTTTGACATTAGAAATGACAAACAATATAGTGTAAAAGGTGGTTACTTTTGTTTTGAGATTTACTTGTCATAATCATGGTGAGGATTGTGCTTCATGGGTTTGTGCAATTCTTTCAGGATGTAGAAGTCATTTGGAATACCACCAAATTGCTTAAACATGTACATTTAATCATCATTGAGATTTAAAATGCCAGATTAGCAAGATCAAACTCAATTTTTTTTCCTTTAATGACAAAGCAGAATTATATTATGTTTGTTTCATTTTCTCATAACTTTTTATGTGCTGGCATGTCAAGTGGCTTATTGTTTATATACCTGTGCTATTTAGAGGAAGATTTGTGAACTCTGAAACTTCCAAATGAAAAGGAATTTAATATTTTTAGCCGAGACACTATGCTGACATTGATCTGTGAACTACAGTGTAACACCTGGTGCAGTGTAGGATTCGTGCTGTTTGCCCATGCCTTCTGTAGCTGGCAAAGGTGGGTGGAACCCATAGTCCTTTACCCTGGGACATATCAGAGATAAGTACACATCAGTGACCATTCACCTGGTCTTTCTCAAGGAGATAGAAACTGAAATACATTTATAAAATGAACCCGAGTGCTCAAAAGTTCTTTCCATTCGTAAGTAAAGATGTCCACTGAATAAACAGAACTCATTTGAATAATTATCTGCGGATTCTACTCTGAGCTGCTTTTGGCCAAGAGTGTCCACTAGAAGTTTGCCTACATCCTATATATATGTCTTCATGCCCCTACCGTCCCAAGTTCCTGTCAGATGCTTCTCATCCCCTAGGCATCAAGACCAATGTATGTCTTCCCTCGGTCCCCTTTTTACTGTTGATCCTGAGGAAACTGAGGCAGTGTAATGAATCGTTGACTATATAGCACCAGCCGGGGCCAGGCAGTTCTGGTGCTCAGACTTCATGAAACTCTGTGTTGCCCCTGACCACTTTAGCTGCTTTGTCTAATGTAGCCTTGCTGAACAGTGGAAACATCCAAACCTGGAAACATTATTCCATTTGACAGCCTGGCCAACATCCAGCAAAAATAAATGTTTCAGCTGAAATGCAGAACATTCAGCTTCAAAGTAGGAAAAGACTTGACTAGACTGATTTATGAAATTGTGTGGAAGAGGCTTTCTGTTTGAGATCTGTATATCAGCTGCCTCCCCTGATAGCATCCATCTCAGCTATATTGAGCTATGCACTAGTCATGAAACAATCTAGCCTCATGTATTTATCAGCAGTCTCTGCATATCAGTCCACTATCCTGCCTCGTACTGTATTTTCTTACCTTACGATGGCTAGATTCCTTCCAGGTGCTGTACTTTGTTTTTTCCACTCACTTAGTGACTGCCTTCCTCTTGTCACCTTTCTATTGATGGCTGTCCCCCTTTGAGCCCTTAGCAGTCATTCCCTAAACCAGTGGTCACCAACCAGTAGATTCCAATCCACCGGTAGTTTTGGAGCCTCTTGCGGTAGATCTTGGAGCCTTTTGGAATCGATCCAAGGCTGGGGTGGGGGCCAAGTACTTGCGTGCATGCACGTGCACGCCCCAGCCCAGCAGGTCAGTGTGTGTGGAAGGGAAGAGGCAGGGGTTAGATCGAGGCCCCCACAGTGAGGGGCAGTGTCACAGAGGAAGGAGCAAGGGTAAGTTGAGTGGGGCTCTGGCTGGGTGGGACTTAGGTGCTGGGGAGGAGCTCCCCCAAATAACCTTTTTCACTCTCTACCTCGATCTGCCCTTCCCTTCCCTCCCTACCATAGACTTACCTGCTGGGTGTGGGGGCGGGGGCGGGGGGAAGGGGGTGTGGCAGCAGCACATGGTAGATTTTGGGTTGCTTTTAGTCCCAAAGGAGATCTCCTACATAAAAAGATTGCAGATTGCTGCCCTAAACCATGCATCACTTAAAAACAGTCTTTCTAGCAAACATTGCTTCAGCTTGGAGGGTTAGGAAAGATTCTCCTTGTGGGTTTTCCTTGCACAGTATTTCATAAAGTTAGGATTACTCCCAGGTCTCATTTAAGTTGCTGCCCAAAGTTTGGGGTTCTTATGAACTAATTTTTTTCATTTCAAAGTTATCTTTTCCAATTCTCAGTGAACCCTGAGGGAAACAGTTTTTTCGTATAGTTGATGCAATGAGGGCATTGTAATGCTAATTTAAAGAAAAAAAACTGTGGTCTTTGCTGCTGAGATTGAGGTTCAGGCAGAATCCTCTCAGAGGTGATCTAAGTGGATCTCCAAGTTATTCTGAGCTAGCCAAATTAGCCACCGACTTATTTTAGGGCTCAGGCAGCCTCTGCTGGCTGCTTGAGGATTGTCCTTAATTCTGCAATTTGTAAGGCATCTATGTGAAGCTCAGGTCACATATCCACTGTTGTTATGCCAGGGGGCCACACTCCTCCCCACCCCCACGGTGCCAGGTCAGACTTCCTTACCCCATGCATCTGCCCCCACCTCCTATTCCCCTCTGTTTGGCCAGCTGAGACCTGCCTTGCTAGCCCTGGGTGCCAGATTGGGGCCCGTGGCTAGAATGGGCGCTGCCCAACCAGCTCACTGGGTAAAAATATCAAGTGCTGCTGATCTAGAGCATGTGAGATGTGCCATATTGATGGATCTAGAGGCAAATTGTATAATGGGATTTAGTTGCAAAAGATGCTAATTATTTTGAATAATTGCTGTTCTACTGTGCATGTATAAATATGATACTTTCAGACTTCTGACAGATGCAGAATGGTCTGTGGGGAAAATGGGGAAGTCACATTGCTTGAGATGAGTTAAAACTATATCTAGCAGAACACTCATGTATTGACACTTAAAAGGCAATCCTGACCTGGCTAGATAGATGACCTTGTAAACTTGTTTTCCATCGCTGTTTTCTTTATTCCATAATTCTATCCACAGTTAGTTTTAGCTCCGAAACTGGTGTGTAAACTTCTGTGCACTGTATGAACAATACGTCTCAACCCTGATTTAGAAGGTCTTTTTCAATAGGCAGAAAAACTACCTAGCTTGTCAAAATGAGTAAGGTATATGTTGGCAGCTCCTAAGAGGCAGACCACCACCAGTCCCTTTATAGCAGGGGCGGGTAATTATTTTGGGTGGAGCACTGCTTAACAAGTTTTGGTGAGCTGTCAAGGGCAGCATGAGTAGTCCTGCCCCTTGACAGTTGCCCCACCCCCTTGTTACTATCTTGGGACGAGAAGTCCAAGCCCTAATCTCTGACCTTTGCCACCAGAAGTGTCTTCTCCTGCCCCCCCCCCCAAATACTCGTTGGGGGAGGAGGAGGGGGGGTTGCCATTTTAGAACCATAAAGAAACCAAATCATACACTAAAAGTCAACCACCTGCTATGGCATGTTTAAATTTTATTACAAAAATATTTTTGCCGTGAATTTTTTGCATACCATATATAGAGGTAATTGCATAACAACTCAAAAATAAATGCTTAGTTTCTTAAATTCTTATATTCTGTGAGTGGTGGGGTGTTGGTGTGGGTGTATGGTAGGATGTGGGGAGTTTGTGAGGGGGTGTGCGCAGGGGGATTGGGTATGTTGGGGGTTGTGTATATGTGGGGAGCTTGTGGGGGCAGGGTGTGGGTGTGAGGGAAGGTGGGGCGTATGGGGACCCCTGCATCTCTCCAATGGTGCAGCAGCAGGCAGGACACTCAGGGCACAGGGGCCTGGCAGGGCATGGCTCCGGCCAGTGCTGTACATTGCAGCAAGGGGTGCAGCCTCCCTTGGGTCGCCTGTATCACCGGTGCTCCCTGCCATTCGCACACAGCCCTTGCACTTGCCAGGCACGGGAAGGAAGCCCCACATGCTGGAGCTGGCTGCCTTTCCTGTTGGGGCTACAATAGCATACTGTATGTTGAGTGGCTGCATTACTCCCAGTCTTCAGCAGCGCCCGTAATGCACGCTAATCATACAGGTTATCTTCTGTGACGTAAAAATGCTGTATACCAGTGGTCCACAGTATCAAACAAATGTTATTTTTTTATTAAACTTAGTTAAATTTGGCATCTCTAAAACAAAACCCATATTAAAGCCTATAAGTTGTTCTTTAAATGTGAAAAAAAACCCACATGCTTGCAAAAGTATTTGCAATATTTTATTTCAAAGTTTCCTGTTCCTTCAGTGTGTAATTTCAGGAATCTGGGAATTTTCATAAGACTAAGGTTTCGAAGCCAAAGTAGAACTCTTATTTCTTCCACCCACAGTCACCCAAAATGAATCCATTCTGGTTTTTATACTGAGTCCGTATATCCTGGTGTAGTATTTGAAAGTATAGTTTGTGCTGTGTGGGCATGCAAAATGGAAGTTGTTTACATTGATTATTGTCACAGTATTTTGATTCACTCTTCGGGGTGCCAGCTCGTGTTGTTTGATTTCAGTGATTATACAATACAGCTGCTGGCTCAGTTCAGATGGAAAGCAAATTGATTGTATTGCCAAGTAGATATTTATACTTTTCTCATAAATATTTTTTGCATGACCTGTAGTAAAGCACAACTGCCTTCGGTAAGCTGCCAAACTAGAGAAGATAGCATGTGCTTTGGATCTTGTTAAGGGTGGCTTTGTGTTGGAGTCGTGTGTAAAACTGTGGCGCCTCTCCTCTTCCATCTGTCTGGTACAGTAGTTCCAAGGTTGCTGTTGCCATGATGGCACTGGCCAGTCACTCATGTGGTTTGTGTTCAGTCCTTCACAATCTCCTGTGTGCTTTGAATAAACCACTTCAACTCTTGGGGCCCCAGTTCCCCAGTCCATTTGTCCCTGCTCTGGAATAAGTATTGTAAGACTCTTTGCTTTTTTTTCTCTCCCATGACTCGAATGTTTTTTTGTAAATGTGTCCATTCAGCACTATGGAAGTCACTTAGGGTCGGTTCATAGTTTTTTTGGGAGGTATGTCTGCCACTTGTGGACCGAGTAACACACGGTTAAATGTTTAAATAACCTATGTTACACCCTTTCCAGGGCCTAAATACTCATTTTGAAGTTTCTGTGTGATGCAGCCGTGTTGATGTTCTGAAGGAAGGTGC
Organism: Crocodylus siamensis; assembly: GCF_052110815.1. Classification (NCBI taxonomy): domain Eukaryota; kingdom Metazoa; phylum Chordata; order Crocodylia; family Crocodylidae; genus Crocodylus; species Crocodylus siamensis. The sequence continues at coordinate 7,837,014 of NC_143409.1, read as the reverse complement.
AGTGATTTGCCATGAGTAAGCAGACCCCAGGAAACCTATTTTTACATTATTGAATAGACAGGGTTAACAAATCACAACCCTATCTGAGGGGTGATTTAATATTCCATTAAACTGTATAGAAGGTGAAAGGAAAAAATTACGAACCCTCAGCCTTTGAGAGTTTGGCTTAACCTTCTCTGTGGAAACTGTGTGTTGTCGAGACTGGCAGATTATAGCGTGTCTTAAGCCTTGAGATCATGACGGTCACTAAGGCATTGTCTCGAATAGGTCAACAGCTGCATTTTTTATGTCGATGATGTACCAGATCATTTTACTGAAGCAGTCCTCAAAACTTGAAACAAAAACCTATCTGTTTGGAGCCTTTCCTCCTATCCCTTGCACTTTTAAGTATTTGTAATGCTTTGAGTGAAGAGTCCTACACTATAAAGTTATGAAATTATGGAGCAATTGTTGTGTTATTTCTTTTAAGTCAGTGTATATTTCACACCAAAACTCATTCGAGCTAGCCATGAAGCTGTGTATACATCTGCTATACAACTTTCAGTATGTTTTATTTTTACAAACAGATTTAAATCCCGAGTGCAGTCTTTATCGTATCTCAGTGGAATTTGACAGCTAGCTTTAATCCTTGGAGAGCTACAGATGCATGTTAAAATTTGCCAGATATTGGAAATGTTCCAGCTTTGGAACAAGAAACTGTCTTTTGCTAGACAGTGGTGCACAACAGGGACACTGATAAGCTTTCAGGCCATAGACCTTCCTGCATCCAAGACTGATGAATAGCTCTGCCTGTAGTGGAATATAATGGAACATTACGGAAACGGCCAGTTCTGGTAGTTTGTGAGCTATTATTTTACAGACATCTTAATGTCTTATGTCTCTAAAACAATAGAATAGATAGTGACTCCGCAGAAAACTTCTCTACAACATACAGTATTACTGTGTTCAGGACTGAGTTCCCTGTACCAAACTTTGCATCGTAGAATGAATGTGACCCTTACATATTTGGGGCATTCTGTCCTAAGCCTTTTTTTAAAATGGACTTGCTACAAATTGTGGCCAATATAGGAATATTTTGAGTGGTAAAATACATATTTTCCTGTTTGCTTAGAGGAAATGTTTACTTTTGCATATTGATTGTTTTCATGGGCAGATTTTGGGTTTTGGTGAACTTGTGGTCTGCAAGTCTCAAAAGCATTGTGAAAGCAATACTTATGTTTATCATTGAATTTAGTGTATTGTTTTCAAATCTAATCTTTTGTGTAGGACTGTTTGTATATCTCAGTGAAAGTTCAAGTACTGGAATTTGCTAAATTAATGTTCTTATCTGTGTACTGATGTATTCAATTTGATGTATACCTTTATGTCCGTTACTGATTGTTCTGTAGGTTTACAAAGCTTGCTTTTATTATAGCTTGCTTTTAGTCATATTTAAAATTTGCAGTTGAAATTGTGGTCAAAATAGTAAAATACTGATTAGTAATGTTAAAAACTGTTGCTCAGTTGTAAGCGTATGTCTGCTTGCAGTACTGAAAGGCTGGTCTTAATTAACATCTTAATTTGAAGGGAGACAGATACCTTGCTGATAAGATTTGGAGGTGAGTATAGTTGGTGGAATCGTGATCACATCTGAAGACAGAAATGATGAGAAACCTGGAGATTATTAAAATATTGCAAAATACAAAGCAAAGAATTTCATCTTGAAAAAGTGTAGCTAATGCCTCTTTGAGGAAGAGGAGTATTCTTGAAATACATTTGTTTAGCAGGAGAAGGATGCCTTGGAAGAGGTCATACTGAAAAGGTTTGAGCTGCTAGAGCACAGCAAAACAGAAACATAGATGCAGTTTTGAGCTGGATAGGCAAAAACATCATGTCGTTGAGCAGAGACACTGTGCTTCACTTCCAGTGCTGCACTTGGGCTTCAGTTCTGCTCCTAGGGGAAAAACACGTTTTCTTTAATAGTGCAGGTCCAAGCCTTTTGTTTGGAGTATCGGGTTGTAAAATTGGAGGTGTTTAGGAACAAAAAAAAGCTCTCTGGGTAGAGGACCTGACCTACAAGAAGATCAAATGCTAAATGCATGCAACTTTCAGTGGCTAAGGGAACAAAGCATAGTCCACAAATACTTGAGTGGTGTAAATACAAAGGGGAGAGAACAAATTATACATAATATAAAGTACAGAAATACTGCTTGAAGCAATGGGAGTGAAATTTAATTATGAAGGAGAGTTTAACCTGGTTACAGGGTCATCTTCACAGTGACATGTTATAGGAAGTAAAATAATTAAGCATTAAACATACTGTCAGCACTGTATTATAAGCAAAGTCTGTAGAAGTACATATATTTAAGTTTGCCTGACACTTTCAAACTGAAGCCTGTTTTCAGTTGCTTGTCAGTTTGCCAGACTTTAGCCATTTGGGCTGATACTTTCCATGCTTAATCTCTATCTAATAACTGAATTTTTGGACTGTTTTAGTGAAAAAAAAAAAATCAGTTATACCTATTTTCCTTCTAAGCTCATTCTCAGATGGCTTTCCCAGTGGTAACATGTTTTCCAGATGTTTCATTGAACAGCTCTAGCTCCTCCATGTTTGGGGCAGGAGCTATATGTTTGCTGCCAGATAGTTGCCTTTTGTTGTCCTCATTTAAAATTTATCTGGATTCAGCAATTATGAGCCCCTGAAAATTTCAACATGCTCAGTAGAGTTTGTTAGAAGCTGTCCATCTGACCATGTTTCATCTCCCATTAAGCTTCCTATGCAGTAAGTAGAGTTGGTCAGTGAAGCTGGAAAATGAAGTTTTATAGCAAGTTACTTTTTGTCTTGCCCTTGGGCGTTCTGCTGTTGGTGCCACTGCCTGAGCTAAATGAAAAGTAGGACTTTAAAACAGCAGTGTCCAAGAGAGGAAAACATTCAGGTCACATCTAAGACAAGCAGCTAAAAACTTGCCGCTTACTACTTAGAGTCTCTGATGCGAGCTGTGCCATTAGAACCGGCAGACATCGGAGTGTGCAACTACCTGGAAGCCACATTTTTCTACAGAGCAGTTTAGGTGGTCAAAAAAGGCTGCCTCTGGCTTGCCTTTGGGAAGGCTCTTGTGGAAGCCCTACAGCATGAGTGCCTGAAAAAGAAGAGATGGGAATCCCATAATAAAGCAGGGGACTCTACAGCATCAGTTACCTGAGAACAACAGCTCCTCTGGAGAGTTATTTCCTTTGGCCATAATTGGTTAATCAGAAGCAAAAAAAAAAAAAATAGTGGCCAATGCAGCTCTAGTTACTCTAATATCACATTGTAATGCTGAAGTGATGATGTAGCTGTAATGGTCTAGGAAACATGCAAGATGCCGGATATTGCCCACAAAAATTCTTGCCTCCAGCATCACATGGGATTCTTGCTTCTCCAGAGGCTGATCAGCAAACTAATGTCCATCTGCAGAGCCCTTGCCAATTCTTTCCCTGTCCCTTCTGACAAGGTGGTGCTTGCTGGTAATTTCTCCCAGGTGGAGGGGAAGGCTTGTTTGCATATCAGCGGGATATGCTTTTGGGGGAGAAGCTCATGAGGAGAGCAGGCAGCATTCACATACTTCATTTAGCCCAAATAGCAGTGGTCACCAGGTGCAGCCCCCCCACGGCCTTTCTTCAAATAGGCAATCTCCTACAGTATAGGTTTACAGTAAGGGTGTGAAAAATGGGCAGTATTTGATTTAGGTTTGGATTCGGCCCAAATCGGGGGCAGTGATTCAATTAGTTGATTTGGATCACTGTCCCCTGATTTGATTTGGCCGAATCTGAAGATTCGATGCTGATTTGGAGAATCAGCAATTCAGATATACGCACAGCTTTAAATGTTTTTTTTTTCGTAACTCAAGGTACCAGCACAGCTTGTGATCGTTGCGATGCTGGGGCAGAAGGAGCATCCCTCCATGTGCTCGGCAGCAAACCCGGAAGTGGATATGGATTTCTGATCCACTTTCAGGTCTGCTGCAGAGCAAGCAGGGGGCCCTTGCACACCCCCCCCCCCCCCCCAGCTCAGCGAATGTCTCTGAATCGATTTGGAGGGTTTCGATTCAATTTGGAGAGATTAAAGGGTCTCCTGATCCTATTTGGATTCGGCGTTTCGGCCGCCAGATCGAATCAGGGACTGAAGCTTTGCACAGCCCTAGTTTGCAGCCTTTAACTCGATGGTGGTGAAACGGCTGTGGCTGTTTGTCAGCTGTGGAGAAGGTAGAGTCAGTTTGAGGCATGGCTTCAAAAGTTTTTGGGGGATCATACGTGATATAACACATGAAATACAAGTTATGGGGCAAGCATGCCATGACAGCCTGGCTCAGGATAAAAGCAAACGGGTACTGGATCTAATACAGAGAACTGTTTGACCCCTCCACTGCTTTCACATGATTTTGTCAGTCAGCTCTAGCTTTACCATTCAACAAACCATACTAGAATATTTTTGGAGAAGGCAGATATTTTTCCAATCATTATACTGCTCCGAAATTGGCCACAAATACACAGTAGCCGCTGGGTCTGGATAATGCTTCCGTTTCCCTTGTGAAGGGTGAGGGTATCATATATGCTTTGTGACTACAGTTGCTCCCAGGTGGCAGATACTTCATTTTTCTTATTCCACTGAAGAGGCAGTGGCTGATCTGGGTGTTGATGTGATGTGTTGCAGCACCTTGTGGCCTGTCTGGCTGTTCAGGTAGGACTGTTCACTTGGCAGTTTACATGTGGACCACTAATAAGAAAACTGACTACCTGTTGTTATAATAACCTGATAGGTGAGCAACTGCAGAAAGATGTGCAGTAGCACTAACACTCTCACTTGACATTATGCAGCACTATGCGTTTAGGTTTGCAGGGGCGGCAGGTGGAATCACCTTTCCGAGCGCACCTTGGAATATCTCCATGTCTTCATATAGGAGTGGCTAAACCCTCTCGGCTCCTCCCTAGATTTGTTCAAGGGGCCAGTAGAATAAACCTACAAGCTGTATGATATGGTCTCTGCCAGCAAGTCCCTTATGCCGCTCACTGCGTCAGTCTGAAGTAAGCATGTGGGCACTGCAGTTGCTGAGGAGCAGGTACTGCAGCCCCTTCGGCTGGTCCTGTACAGCATACAGGAAACTTTCAGCTGCTAGCTGAAGCAGGAAGTGGTGATTGGGTGAAACTCTGCCTTTTTATGTGCTGGATATATATCTGAGCAGAGAGAACTCCCTGCTAACATTTTTTCTTTATTACCCCGGGTTAACACAGGTGATTGCTGGCTTCCAGGTTATACCCAGGAGTGAATTAGCATTGTATGGTACTTAAGGGTCCAAAGCCATCCAGCTAGGATGAGGGATGATCAACTGAATAATTCCCTTGCTGTGCCTACTGAACAGACAACTGGGAACATGCAGACTTCCTTCCAAGAAGTGAGTGAACATCCTGGGAAAATCCAGGGTGGGAACATCACTTTCTTCAAGACTTCAGGTAGAAGGAGCACCACTTGACAGCAGTGTACCTAGATCTGTGATTCAGCAAGACCATGGCTGCAGACTCCAGGAGCGGTACTGTGAGCTCATCTTCCACCCACTCACTCCTGCTTTCTGCGTACCAAATGCCCCAAACCCCAAGAATAACAGTAATGCAGCAGCTGTTTGGTGCACCCAGCACTCTCTTCCAGTCTTGGGTATACTACTTGCGCTCAGTGCCATGTGAATGGCAGCACCATTACATGCATTTGATATTTGGCACATGTGGAAGCAGTGACTCTTTCTAGTTCAGTTGGAGTCAGTATAGACACGCCCAGTTTCCAACAAGTGTGTGTGTGTGTGTGTGTGTGCATATGCATTTCAACAGCCATCGCGGGAAGGCAATAAATGAGTTGTCTATGGGTTTTACTGGAGTGTGGAAGCAAACGAAGGCAGTGTGCTGTTCCTGGCTGGAGAGTGGGTGGAGGATGTACCAGGTCTCATTGGGTGTATGGAGAGAAAGTTGGGAGGAGTTGTGTGAAAGAAAACACCTTTTTGTACCCTTTAACTTTTTGATTTGTTTTTGCACATAAAGAAAAAAAAAAAAACTGAGTGGAGGTTGGTCGTACTGTCCCAACCTATGTCAGGTTTGCCAGCTTTTCACAGAACAGTTCTACACAGATATTTTTCAGATTTTCTCTTTCCGCTTGTTAGGTGCTCGTTGTTTGGTGTACACACTGAAGGTGGTAGGGAAGGATGATATAGGGGGCATTATTCTAAAAGGGAAGTACTGTAAAGATAATAGATCACAGGAACTGGAACTGGAACCCAGGCCACAAAACAGAAGAGAAATTGGGGATGAGATTTTTCAGTTTTTTGACTTGTAAGTCAGTTTCCTAAATTAAAGTTGGGGCTTATTGAAAATGACTGAGTAATAAACTACAAAGCTGTTTACTTTGATTGCCCTCAGGAAAGCAGGGGAATGATCAGGTGCCACCCCCATACTCCTCCCGAAAGTGGGACAAGAAGGAGAAGCTAAACAATGCATTTACTGTGTTGTGGGTGACAGTAATAAGACACATGTGGTTGGGAGCCAATATCATGCACTAGTAAGGAGGCGGTGGTGTCAGACTTCAGTAAATAAAGGGATACAAAACTGACACGAACAGCAAGCAGTAAAACTTAAACAACCACAGTTTTCTGCTTGTGTTTTTAAACCGCTTTTATGTGTTAGGGGAAATCATTTTGAAGATGAAGGGGAGGCTGGAGGTAGGAGAAAGGCCAAATTAATCCCAGAGGCTGCCGCCTGGTTGAATAGTCTCTTAGGCTGGGCTCTTCTCATTAGCACATGGATACAACCTGCAGCCCCTCCTTCATCTGCCCCAGTCAGTGGTAGAACAGCTCAGTTGCTTACTCCCTTACTAATTATGGGTGGCAGCTGTGCCAGCTTGTTTGGCACAAGAGCCAGGCATGTCGGTGGCTGCACTTGATCAAAAAGGGGAGTAGACCTGACGTTCGAGTGGATGGTAGCAAGAGGCAGCACAGTAGGGCAGGAAGGGCCAGGAGGGGTAGCTCCTGAGCTACAACAAATGCACCCTCTTCCCTCCCTCTGAGCACACAGAAAACCAGTCACAGGGGTGTCAGGCAGCCACGTTTGCCTGCCCTACCAGTACCACCAAGTCTGTCATACTAAAGCAGATGGCACTTGAGACAGCATGTAGGTGCCCAGCACCGTGCACGCCCCCTCCCCGCGCCTGTGCTGCCACCTCTCAGGAGGGTTTTTAAAATTTTTTAGAAGTATTTTTTTGTTGTTGCTGCTGTTACTCCCGCTAAACCCTCCAGCACACAAGCCAGCCGAATTAAGATGGTACAGCAGACTTCACTCCTGGCTTTCTTGGATTAGAGACCTCGACATGCGTTTATCATAGGTGTTTATTTGTCCCTTCACAAGGAAGGTAGCGGAAGCATCTCAAAAGTGACGTTCAACAAGATTGTACAAAGTACCTGAACGTACGTGCCTCTCTGTGACAGGATCCTAGTCGTCTTCTCTTCACCACTTCCTTGATTCATCATTGGCTTTCTCTAACTTTTGTGAACTTCAAAAGTTTTACTTGAAAGACAGACAAATAAAGGCTTTTTTTGTACAGCTGGAAACGTTCCAGGGTGACAGGTGTTTGAAAAGAGGTTTTGGATGCATTTTATATTATAAATCTGTTAGCCACTGTGCTGGATAGACAGAGTGTTTCAGATTTTGGAGAAAGGAGAAGAAAAAGAGTTGGGGCAAGGAATTGTGAGATGGTTGAATTTGAGGGAGTTGGCTCATCTAGGGCTGAACCAACATCTCTAGTAGGGTTCATCCCAGTTGGTGTGGCAGAGCCTTGGGTTTGTACCAGCGCTGTAGCTTTCCTCTGCAGGAATAAAACACTTAGCTAATCTTACAAGTAAAAAAAAAAAAAAAATTGATTTCCTGTTTTTGGTTCAGAAAAATATTGGGTATTTTGCAGATCGTCTGAATATAACTTTTGAACTCTTTATAGCTAATCCATCACGATCATCTTCATGCAGGGTTTCCTCAGATCTGTCGTTACAACAAAATCAATCCAAAACCATTAGTCATAATAGTTACATATTTCATTTTTACATAGTGGAACAAAGCCATTTTATATCTTCTGAGTCATTCTGCATTATCAAGATTTATCACAGCTTGCTGGGACATTTATACAATGATTTTTTTGCAGCACAATTATGCTATTGTTTTTACTCAATATTAAAGTGTATACAAGTTTTGCACCTGCTGTGTTTCTTAGGAATCGTCATGGTGAATTTCTTATGATAAGAATCAGTGTAATTTTTAATGTAATTGCTTACATTAGTATTTTATCCAGAGTAACATCTAAGCTACAAAAACCCAGTTGTTGGGGCACGGTACAGTGGATTGGCAAGCATGCATCAGAAACTAGTTTTTGGAAATCATCAGAGGACAATCTGTAGGAAAGATGTAAATACTAGAGAGTGACTGTATTGGCCAGACATTCTCCTTACCCAACGCGTGAAAAGGTAGTGATTAGTACTGTTTCTGCTGTTGCTTAGACATCCTTTCGCAGCACATGAAATGCAAGCCGTTTCCTCTTTTTAGTAAGAACATTTTAACATGGTATCTGAAAAACTCTGATAAAAGAAATATTCTATTTTGTACGTTATCTTTACCTTTACGATATGTTTTCACATCTATGACCGTGAAATGGTTTACATGCAACAGTGATAGACTCCCGTGTCTGTACGCGACCAAAGGATGGTTGGGTCTCGCCTGCTCTTCTAACACAGCTCACCTGCAGAGGTCCAACGTTTTTTCAGCCTCTGTGATCGCAGCTAGGAAAGAAGTTGGGGAGGATCGCTGTTTTACAGTCAGTGCAGAAGCAGAAGTTTTAGCCGTCGAAAATAGGGAGGGTGGAGCCAGAACTTGTTTATGGAATGTGTCTTTCCTGCATACACACAGCCGAGTTCCCAGTAGGTGTGACCTTTCTGGGGGGTTTGGGGTTTTTTTTAATTGAGCGAGCGCCTGTTATCATGTCTAACTTCATAGCTTGTGAGAAAACCAAGGCTGGCCTGTCTCCCACAGGTCTGGCCTGGCCTTGTTAACAGATTACAGCATTCCACTTGTTAGTACCAGCCACACAGGAGAAGCTTTTTATTATTACACTACCAGGCTGTGATAAAGCAGGCAGTCTTTTTATGGTAGTTAAGTCCTCAAAGTGACGGTTCATGTTTTGACGATAAGGAGACAGAGCTCTGGATGTCAACCATAGACTTGGATTTATCTGTAATAGTCAACCGGAGCTTTAAGTCCCCTCCGCAATGACAGGAGCCCTATCTGGAGTGAGGGTTTCCAGAATCTTAAACTGGAGATAGTGAGGCCTTTTCCTTCCTCATGAGTCTATGCAGGGTTAACCCCATTGCTATCTGAATAAAAATAGCTATTACGAAGAGGGTGGATGCTTTTTTCTTTTCTTTTCTTTTTTTTGCCCAGTATGTGCACTTTACATGAATATTTTGTGTTTAATTTATAAACTTCAATCGGGGGAGAAGGCAGAAGGGTTAGAAGGCTGAGGAAATAGAAATGCGCTTTAAAGTTTTCATTTTAACTGTGTTGATGATTTTGAGCATTACAGTATGAAATTCCTAAGTTTTGTCTGTCATTATTCTTGCTAATGGAATATTTGGAAAATTAATTTGAAATACAGACATGTCGCAGTGTTTTAAACGGAGCGTAGATAGCCATGAGAGCTCCAACCTAGACCCTAATTTATAGTTCTTTCAAGGCTTTCTCTTTCTAACTTTCTGTTTCGTGCTCCCCTATATTATGACAGTATGTAGTTGCAGTTTCTAAAGGTGTGCAGAGCACTGTTTGTGTATTCTTCAGCTGACGCCCCTGTAAAGCAAGACCTAGTCCAGTGCTAATTATAGAAGTCTGTAGATTATAAGGCTTCAGTGTAATCCAGATTATACAGTGTTAACATTTTCTCTGCTGATATCAAAGTGTAGAGGACTGGCAGCCTGAACTTGTTGAGAAGGGCTGGGAGGGATAACAGCCTCCGACCTTCAGAGTCCTAAACAGCAGGTCCTTGTATGGCTAAGTCCATATAAGTGTCCACCTGATTGGTTAGACCAGGAGAGATCAGCGCTGTGACAGGTGTTGGAGAAAGCTACACCTGTTTTCCCCATATGCTGATTTAGTGATTGCATTTTTGCGGGAGTTCCAGACACTGTGTGTGGGATACGCAGCACATGCCAAGTAACATGAGAAGGGATTATATCTTGCTAATGATGACCTGTGATCTTTAAGGATTTCATAGAGTAGAACTGAATTTTGTGGAGTGCTGCATTAATATTCAGAAGTGAAGTTAAGTAGTGTATTTATTGCTTGCTCACATACAGATGCTACGTAAAGCTGGATTTATACATTTATTCGTCTGAAAACTAGAAAATAAAATATATGAAAAAATCATGGGATTGATATTTTTCATTTTAAAATGCTCATTTTTGACCAGAAAGTGAGTCCTACAAATTTACTTGAGAAAGTTCATGAATGTAATTAAAGCTGTGCAGAATATCAGAGCCCGGATTCTGATTCCATGCAGTGGGGTTAGACTGAATCCACTCAAATTTAAGAATATTTTGTCAGTTTGAATTAAAAAGCCCTTTGTCCCCGTCCTTTCTTCAAGCCTTTACATTTACATTTTTAAGTGTATATGAAATTTATATATTTTATATTTTCCTTTTGAAAAAAATCATATTAACAGTCTGTCCCTATATGTACAAAACGTTCCTCTTCTGTTGAAAACAAACAAGAAACAAACTAGCTTGTTCTGTTTTTTAACTGATAAGTATTTAAAAAAAAAAAAAAAAAAAAAAAAAGACTTTGCAGTGTTCAAGGTCAAGATCGCCAGTTCAAAATCCTACTTTTTGATAACTAATTTTCATTACCCCTTTTTGTCTGTAATAGTCTGTGCAATACTCATTTTCACATTTATCATATAGAGTAGCTGAAGTTTCTCCCCTATTAACTGATCAACCAGTGCATTAAAAAATTAATTTGGAAGTTTTACTCGTTGTCTTTTACAAAATTAACCTTACTGTTTCCACGTGAGAACATACAATCTGAGGCACCAGGTTTGCTGTGTTACTAATACAAAGGCAATGGTTTATTTTGGCGTAACATTGGTTTTACAGAGTGTACTATGAGACCAAGGATTTTTTGTGATATCTTTTATTGGACCGGCAGTATAGTTGGGAGAGCTGCAGGATAACTTGTGGGCTTTAAGTGCCCTTCCTCAGGGTATATTATTATATAAGAAATCGCTGCCCTGAATACTTATGCTGGAAGAGGAAGCACCTGTTTTAATACCACTGGAGACTCAAAAATGTTTAAGTCTTTGTTCAGGCCAGGACACTAGTATCAGACTGCTTAATTACATAAGCAAATACCTGAAACCCCAGGTTTCTCTGGGAGCCAAAGTGGTGCCTCTGAATGGACCTTCTGTCTTGGTGCCCTATGCCCAGCTGGTTTTGGAAATCCAGTCTGCTAAAAGTGGGGTGGCATCTGTGAGAGTATTTATGGTTTCAGTGGCTCTGAATATGATTAACAAAAAGTCTTGGCAAGTCAGTATTATTTGTGTGTGAATTTTCCAATTGTATTTCAGACCTTAAGAAAGAAAGGCCTTAATGGTTGTGAGAGCCCTGATGCTGACGATTACTTTGAGCAAAGTCCACTATCGGAGGACAGATTCAGCAAACTAAATGAAGATAGTGATTTTATTTTCAAGCGAGGCCCTGTAAGTACTTTTATTTTATCTCTACTTTTTATTTGTTGATCCTTTTTATTAACTTCATTATTTAGGCTCTGAACAAGAAAGAACACAGAGGGTGCGACAGCCCAGACCCTGACACTTCATATGTGCTTACACCCCATACAGAAGAAAAATATAAAAAAATTAACGAAGAGTTTGATAATATGATGCGGAATCATAAAATCGCAGTGAGTACTAAAGTATGGCTTGTGCTTTTATCATGTGCATGAGACCTTTCACAATGTTTGCCTATTACCGAATAGCAATCCATAGTAAAGATAAGTTTGTTTAATTGCGTATGTTGTATAAATACCTTTTCTTTGTGTTTGGGTGAATGAGATCGGGGGAAAAAATATGGATGTTACATGATATTTCCATAGAAGTTAAAAGATCTTATTTGGGAGTGGTCTGTAGTTCTTCCTCTGCTCCTGAATTTTAATATTTCTGAGTAATGTTCCTGACACTGAGGAACCCACTTGTGCTTTTTGGTGTAAGACCTGTGTGGAGATCATTCTTTTATTTTATTTTTTTACATTTATTTAGAGCATATTGAATTACAGCAAATGGAAAATAGGTTGCAAACATGAATCAGATCCCATCTTGTGTTATTGCTGGGCTTCCCCTGCACCAGCAAGAAGCAAGTTTCTCTAGCTTTAGTTTAGCTGAGGGACTCCCAGCTGTGGGGTGCCCCATGCACCCCCACGGCTGAGACCATTGCTACATACCACGTACCCCTGCATCTAGAAGACAGCAGCTGCTATGATCTTCTAGCCACTGGGATTCATGCCCACAGCCACAGCTGGGAGCTCCGATCAGCTGATGGGGTTCCCACTCCCCAGCCACTAGAGCAGTCTACCCATTCAGATAAAAGCTGGGTAGAAACCAGCTGTAAAGTTTATGACACATTTTCCAGCAATAACTTTTATAGCTGGTTAAACCTCTTTGACGTACAGTAGTTAATTTGCATGTGTAGCCAGTGCAAATTTATTGTGCAGTTAACCAGGTAATTGCATTAATGCATGTAATATGTAGGGGGGGCCTATGGCACTTAGTCACCTTTTGAAAATTTTAACTAGTACATTGTAGTATGATTAGAAGATTGCAGCCTGTTTGGCAGTTATCAAATCCAAAAACACACCCATTTGTGGCCTGCACCCTCTCATCAATGCCAACATGATTGCATCCGCTGTCAGTTTTCTAACCAGCTAAGTCTGATGGCTTTGGAGTCTGATGTTGGTGGAGCAGCGTTCTTGAAGAGGATCTGTGGGGGTCCCAAGATTCTCAAAGATTAGGCACCACTTGCTTTAGTTGTAGGTGTACAGTCATAGGCTACTGTACTTTTGGAAGTTAATTGTTGTTTACAGAATTAACTAGTAGGAGCTATTCCAGGGAAAGGAATTCCTCCTAATTAAAAATAGTGGTGAGCTCTGCTGTCTTCTTTCACTTGCAGGTCATTTGATCTCTTGTAGTAAGTACAAATGGACTGGTTAAGTTTTGTAGCCTGCACAGAACCCAAGGTAACTGAATGGTGTAATGCAGGGCTGTCCAACTTCTAAGTGGCTAGGGGCTGCACACTGCAAGGTCTACACCAGTGGGGACCAGGCAGTCTCATCTGTTTACCATACGGGCAGCCTCCTATATATGTATATGTGGCCTTGGTCACACCCTCAGCTCCACACTGCACTGCACCACCCCCAAGGGCAGTTGTTGTAGCAGCTGGATTGATGAGGGGAGCAGCAGCCAAGCAGGAGTCCATGGGTCACAACTTAACACTTTATGGGCTGCCCGTTGGATAGCCCTGGTGTAGTGCACAAGGATGGTCTCTAGTCCTCCCCCCACCCCCAGGTGATGGAAGTGGTTCCTCTGTTTAGAGCAGCAGGTCCTTTGGAGGAGAATAACAGCAAGCTGTTAGTCTTAATATGCCACATTTGTTTTTTCAACACACTCTTTTATACTTGGAATGCAGGCAATATATATTTTTTTCTTATTGCTAGTTAAAATCATCTCTAGAATTTGCATCCTTTTGGGCTTGAACTTGAATTGCAGTGGTAGTTCTTCAGACTGTCTTAAAACTTGTGATACTCTGACATAATATGTTAGGTCATCTTCTCCAAGTCAAGCTCCCAGAAACCTTCAGGTATGCTCCCTCTGGGTATCCTCCTCTAGCAGAAACATGAGTTTTTGCGGGTGACTTCTGGCTCCCTCGGATGCCAAGAATTCTAGGCCTGGAAGTTCCTGTGAAGAATGAGGATTGCGTTACATTTTTAAGCTTTACCATTTCTTAAATATGTGGTTTAAATTCAAACTGTTACACTTTTGCTTTGATGTCCATGGATCATATGAAAAAAGTAGTCCCTTATTCTTTATGAAAGACTATGTTGATCGTGGTCAAAGGATAGGAACAACCCAACGTCTGGAATAGGTAATCATAATTGACTGCCTACCTTTATATGGCTTGGCAGCCTGAAATATGCATCTTCATTGAGGCAATAAAAGCTGCCATTGTTAAGGGCTTCTACACAGCAAGAAACCTATAAAAGAATATTGATATTCATTGCCTTTCTTACCTTATTTCGTATGCTGAAAGTGCTTACAGTGTATTGTACATCTAAACTTTTAGAAGAAAAATGAGTGCGTTTGTTATGGATATTAAAAAGTTGTGTGAGGTGTCTTCCATATAAATATAAAAATGTCATTCATGCAGCTTGTTGTTAGATAAATGATTAGAACAGAAGAATGATCTCTTAATAGCAGTATTTTTATTTCATTACAGTAGAAGTCAGTGCACCCATCTGTACCAAAAAGTAATGTTCTTTCCCTGTCTTCTAAGATTAAATTTAATATACATACTATTGTTAAGGTCATGTTGCTAAGACTTTTAGAACATGTAGCACAGTACTTTCACTAGTGTGGTAGGAATATATTGTTGTAAATTTTTTTAAAAATTGCAGCCAAAAAACCAGCCAGATATTTTATGCTATTATTTATTTTAAAATTATTTTACTACATAAGTTACTTGAGACATTTGTGATGGACCTACTGTTTATTAATGAAAATGAAAGAGGTTATATTGTTTATCACATGTTACTGAAATTTTATTTTTTAATTTTCTTGGCATTATCCTTTGGGCTGAGGACAAAAGGAATGGAAGATTTTTTTTTTTTTTTTTTTTTAAGATTATTCCTTTAAAATCATTAAAGAAACCCCAGTGTTTTGGAAAAAGGAGATATTCAATTTTATATTGTTAAAGATTTATTAAACGTTAAATGTTCTTTTATTGGGAGTGAATATAACTAAGAAGTAAGGACTCCAGTCAGAATTGCTACAGCCCACTAATCAGTGTGCAAAACAAAAGATTTACAGAACTTTATTTATATCCTGGCAGATAATTTGACATCATTAAAAAATGTATTATTTTGGTTGATGTGTACTGATTAGAATCCATTTCCTTGATTTTGAAATAAACCAGATTCACTTCAGAATTTCTTACCTTAAAAAAAAAAAAAAAAAAAAAAGAAGGCATAAATTTACTTATAAGTAGATCTTATGTGGTAATATTTTAATTTCAGTATTGAGACTGTCAAAGCAATGTGTCACTACTAACTTTTATTTTTTGTATCTCATAACTGACTCACTATTTTGTTTTATAATGTGCATGTTTGTGTATGCTTACATTTTGGGGATGCAACAATTTGTTCATTGAATATAAAAATGTAGAGCTTGTCACCTGACTTTCTAGTAATAAGAATCAACTAATAAATACGGCATACGTAGGTGAACATTAGTTGATGAATATCCATAAAATATCTCCAGCCATGTTTTTACAAACCTTAGCTCTCGGTACCTTCTCAGCTGATAGTAAACAAGCCTATTGAAAGAGATCTCTAGCAAGTACTGTGGTTCTTGATGCCTGTCTTTGTAAAGCGTGGGTGTTTTATAATTATACATATAGTGATCACAGATTACAAAACTAACATAATTTAACCTGTAGGATTTTTTTTTTTTAATCTGAATGTTACAGCCTTGACAGACATCAGTATACAGTTATTTACATGACAGTTTTAGAAATATAATTAATGCTAATGTCATCTTCTTTTTGTTTTCAGCCTGGCTTACCTCCCCAAAACTTTTCAATGTCTGTTACGGTTCCAGTGTCCAATCCCAATACTTTAACCTACAGTAACCCAGGGAGTTCCCTTGTTTCCCCATCACTGGCAGCCAGTTCATCGCTAACAGACACGACCATGCTCTCACCACCTCAGGCCACGTTGCATCGGAACGTATCACCTGGTGCCCCTCAGAGACCACCGAGTACTGGCAACACAGGTAAGATTTCAGTAATGCTACATTTCCCCTTTTCCCTTTTTTTTTTTGAATGAAGCTTGATTTATATTCATAGATTCATAGATGCTAGGGTCGGAAGGGACCTCAACGGATCATCGAGTCCGACCCCCTGCCTAGGCAGGAAAGTGCTGGGGTCAGATGACCCCGGCTAGATGTCTATCCAGCCTTCTCTTGAAGACCTGCAAGGTAGGGGAGAGCACCATCTCCCTTGGGAGTCCATCCATATTTTGGCCACCCTTACCGTGAAGACGTTTTTCCTGATATCTAGCCTAAATCTGCTCTCTCTCAGTTTGTGACCATTGTTCCCTGTTACCCCAAAAGTCACCCTAGTGAACAGAGCCTCTCCAATCCCTTGCTGTGCCCCCCTAATGAATTTGTAGGTGGCCACAAGATCCCTTGCGGAGGGTGAAGTGGTCCAGGTCCCTCAGTCCCTCCTCATAGGGCTTGGCCTGTAAGCCCCAAACCATAGGAGTGGCCTCCTCTGGACCTTCTCAAGTCTATCAACATCGTTCTTGAACTACAGCGCCCAAAACTGGATGCAGTCCTTCAACTGCGGTCTGAGCAATGTCACATAGAGGGGAAGTATCACCTCCTTGGATCTATTTGTCATGCATCAGCTGATGCATGATAGAGTGCGGTTAGCTTTGCTGATGATTTCATCACGCTGACGACTCATGTTCATGTTATATGAGAGACTAAGTAGTGTACTGTAATTGTGACTTTTCATATGGAAAAAAGTATTTTAATTTGATAGAATGATGTTATCTGAATAAAAAAAATCTCTGAATTTGTCTTTTCCCTGTTAATGTTATTAGGTGGCATGTTGGGGACTACCGATCTCTCGGTGCCAAACGGAGCTGGTACTAGTCCAGTTGGTAAGTACAGTACCATTTTTATGTCAACTTGTGCTGAACATTTGTTTCTTGTGTGTGAAGTCACTTAAGTCAAAAGTGTGGTTTATATAAAAGCAAAGATAAGCCAGTGGACTGTTTTGTATTTTCTCTGTGTTGAAGCCCCCTCCTCCCCCCACAAACTTTGTCTTTTAAATTGGCACATTTTGCAAAAATCTTGTACAGTAAAGGCTATGTTTAACATCCTCCTTTTCCTCAGTAACAGATAATTACCAGTATTTTCACTTTTTATGGCCTTGGGTTTCAGTAGTGGTTGCTGCTTTTGCAAAATGTTTCTCATGTCCCTTTGTCAAGAAAAAAAATTTAAAAACCTTCATTGAACTCCTGCATCTTTCTTTGGCAGAAGCTCCTAGATAGCTCCACAGAAGCAATGTACCCCAAATTAGTATTTTAATAGCAAATACTATTATAAGGACTTGTATAATAATGGGTTTCTTACTTTAGTAAAATGCACTACAGTACATTTGTTAATCTATTGTGCTAAAGAAAATGAAATTGCAGGTGTACCCAACATGCTTTCACATGTGTGACAATGTCCTTCTCATAATTGGTACCAAGGCGAATACTGGCAATTTTATCTCGCTATTCAGGGTGTTGTAGTCGCCTCCTTCTGTTGATTTTTTTTCCAAGTGAGAGAATGGAAGTTTGGAATATTGTGTTTTTGGATGACTGAGGATTTCTGCTTCTGAGGAATTTGCTAAAGAACAATTGAGACTGTCCTTCAGAATGTCAGGTTCACCAGTTTTGTATATGCTGACTGCATGTTGTCCATAAATGCTGGAACTTGCAGAATTCCTTCATTTAAATAACTCAGTGTGATGTAAGCAGACTTCACATTATGCAGCGAGTGTGGAGACATCTGCATTGCATTCTACCATGTTACAAGAAAGCAATCTAAGCACTGAGTATCCAGCTCCCTTATATGTTTTCTCCCCCTTGCCCCACATCCCTTCACCTCAAGATGATAGGATGGTTGAGGACCAATTTGAGGGTATGCGTGTTTGGGTCTTAAATATGGGTGTAGTAAGGAATTATCTGTCAGAGGGAACTATTGTATAGAACTTGCCTAGGTAACTAATGACCAAATATTCATCTGACAATTGGGGAAAACATAGCGATTAAAAATCAAAGTTCATTGAGTTCAAAAGCGCGTTGTTAATTCTTCTTTTGATAGCTACACATTAGGTAATATGCAGCAGATGCACAAGTATTATTAGGTGACTTCTGTTGCAGAAATGGAAACTTGAGAGCTTTTAATAGAGTTCTTTTAGATGGAAACTAAAGAACAGGGCCTTTCTCAGACATGACTGATCCCAGATGTCAGTTTCAAGTTGTTCAATGATTCGCTCATTAAGAAAATTATCTCCCAATAAACGAGTTATTTGAACTGAATTCAGTGCCTTTTTTTTCCAAAATGAGACCCTTTATTTTAGAGCCTCAAGTTCTGGAGGCTCATTCTTCCACTAAGCTAAAAAGCATAGCTATTGAAAACCAAGGTTCCTATCTGACAGTTGGGCACTGCTTCTAGAGTATCGTCAATGCTATTTGTGTGCATTAAAAATTACTTTTAAGGAAAAGCAATAATAATGTATTGCAGTGCTGCGTATTGGTACAGCAACGTCATAAACATTATTAGCAACAAAATGTTTTTCTGCTCGATCATCAAATAAACATTCTAAGAGCTGATGTGTAGAAACAAATTAATGGTCTTCATCCTTTGGTTTTCAGAATATTACCTCCACCCATTACCCATTTTCATCCAGATATCAGTTGCAACGTACAACTCTTGTGGTTATAGGGGATTTGCGAGATGCATCTCCCGCAGAACTTCAGAAACATTCAGAAGATGCCATTTCACTGAGCCACTAGAGCACAGACTCTGCCAGGGTGATATGACTTGCTTATATGCTTTTGAAATGGAGTGGCAGGTGTGAATTAACCTTCCCTGTCCCACAGTTCTCAGTTGCAGCCGCAAACCCAAACGTCAAATTACTAGTGTATAAGCAGATTCGCTTTACTTGCTAACGTGTCACTTAAAGTTTGGGTAGGTGTAATTAAGGATGAAATATGACAAGGTGATAGTATCCATTAATTCGAAGTCTTTTCCAGTGGTTATTGATAATTAATATGTTTTTCTAAAGAAGTTTTAGTTACAGTATTTCCAAAAGGTCTGTTTCTTAGGTGGTTGCAAAAGGCTGTGGTGGGTTACATTTATGTATGGTCGCTTGCTTATTTGGTAACTTGTAAGGTTAATCCTTGTGTCTGTATATTTAAGGTCTCAACTCACCCAAGGGCAAGGGCTAAACATAGAATGGCTGTACATTTATTTCACTGTTTCCTCTTGCATTTTGTAGAACTTCATTGAAAGTGATGTGGTGTGTAAGTAACCTGTCCATTTTCAGAGTACAGCTATAGGCATGTAAAATTAAATTTTATGGAAAATAGCTTATTAACAGACCAGTAAAAATATCACTAGTTGGTTGATGTAGTATAGAATACTGAGCGGGTTTAATGTTTGGGCTTGTGAATTTTACAACCATTTTGTAAAATTGATGGTTGATAAATCATATAGTAGTATTTCTGGATAAGATTGTAAAATGAGAACATTCATTCAGATGCTTCTGATTTTACCAGAATTTTACTTTCCATCCAAAAATTTAGTGATGTCCAAGAAAAAAATTTGAGTCTCAGCAAGTAAGTTTTACCAGAAAATAATGGAAGAAGTCTAATTTGACAGCGGCGTAGTGGTGAGATGGCAGATGTAGCTTTCAGTGGTGCAGTGAAAAGTTTTCAGTGGTCAGTGTTATGGTGGTGTAGCCATGGTGGTCAAGGAAAAATTCAAGAGGAAAGATTTTTTTGAGGTGATTAGATTAACTTTATAGTGGGAAAAATAGGTAAGATATAGCTAAATCTTCCAGGCCTTTCTCAGACCTTGCCTCTATGAAGTAGTGTTTTGCATGCTCACTGGCTAGCAGTTTACTGTTTAATAAAAGTCTGTCATTTTAGAGTTGGCACAGTACATGTGTGCATTTAAGTGAAGTGGAGAATTCTGTTGAGTAGGTGTGATTGGCTAAAATTAGATGGTCTCAGCTTAACCGGGATTTAGTCAAGAGTGAGACACCTACCTTTTGAAGAACAATTCACATTTGATTTGTGCATCTATAGCAGTGGGAGCCACCTTTTGCAACCATGCTACAAACTGGCCCCACACTCTCCCTGATTGCCACTCCAATCACCTACCCTTGCTCCATCTGCTGCTCTGCTTTCTGCCCTTGCCCTATCTGTTGCTGTGCTACCTATCCCCTTCCCAATCTTTTGCATGCCACACACAGAGGCTACCCATGTCATTTATAGTATGATGGTTTGGCCACCCATTATGTGTAGAGTGCCCAGCATTGCATTAAGTAGCTCTGGGCCCTGCTCGTTCCCTTGTCTAAGAGTACTACATTCTGTCCACGGTTGCATTGATCTCTCTGCTACATGCACGAGCTCTTCATGTCTTTCACATGCATCGGAGCAGGTGCGGTACTTCATAATGGCTGTCGGTCGGCAAAGTTATTTTGTTTTTAATGGTGCGCGGTAATGAAGCCCAAACAGTATTGACCGGGGTGTTGTTGAACAGCTCCTCGTAATCTAACTAGGCAAAATAAGACTTTACTTTTACACTGGAGATGGCCGTTTGTGGTTTTCTGCAGCCCCAGAATGAAAGCACCATTTCTAAATTTTTCTTGGTGAAACTGGGATTATCCTCTGGAGCTCAGAAGAGGAATTAGGATCAGCAGCCAAAAAGACACTTATTGGTACCAGAGTGATCTGTAATCAAAACTTATGATTAATGTAGTGACCAGATATCTTAATAATATTGTTTTTATCAAATCACAGTTCATTGTATGTATTTTAATAGTGGCCATTTAACACCAAAACTGCATCTTTGTTATATCAAAGCATTTTAAATGATAGAGCAAATGTTTGATAAGTCTGTAATTTTGAAATGCATTTGAAAATCTTGCTTACGTTTCACGCAACAAGGTCTTTAGCCATTAATTGCAATTTAAAATACTTCCCTTTAAAAAAAAAAAAAAAAGTAAAATGGAGCTGTTTTACTTTTAACCTGTTTAATGTGAAATTTTATGAATGTAGTTTTTATTGATGTACACCTTTTAAAGGACAATTCACCGTAGTCAGGACTTCTCATTTTTAAATGTATATTTACTAGTTTTCTATTCAGAGTACTAGATGAATTTGCATTCCTTTAACTGCTTTAAAAAAACCAACCCACTCAAAGAGAGAATTGAGCTTTTGTTGAGTTTTGAGGGGAGACATCAAGCTCTTGTTGCAATTACAGTTCCCAAGCAACAAGAAAGATCCATGATCCTGATCTGAGCTTGAACCTGCTAAAGGACAGTAACACTCTACCCACAGGGTGAGTTATGGAGGATTTGATGAAACATTACTGTACTCTAACCTCGGATTTTGACATGATGTTCCCCAGATGGTACCTTCCTTTTTGACACCCTTGCACTGGATAAAGGAGCAGAAACTCAAGAACTGATGGTAGAAATGTTTAGACTGATATACTAGGATGTATCGTGCTGAATTTTGCAGAGCCAGAGCCATTAAAGGCTGCTAAATCCCGTCCCATGTTGTTTTCCTTGGGGGTAAGTGCTTCTTCAGTTCTGATTGCCTACACGGTGCAGAAGAACTAAGCAGCAAGGGCTGCAAAGAACTATCATCCTACTTCCCTGGAGAGATCATGCCCATTGGGGAATGACCTGTACCCATCAACAAGCAACCAATCCACTGTGTTATCAGAAGTTAGTACAGTCCCTGAGCAAGAAGTATTAGAGGCCCTAAGAGAATTGCAACTCAAAACTTGTGCATTCAAATCATGTCCTTCCTGGCTGGTGAGAAAGTCATGAACAACTGGTGCCACTTGTGACTGAAATAGCCAGCACATCATTTTGAGAATTAATTTACCCTTCCTTTTTCAAGTGTGTAGTAGTTCATTTGACATGCACTAGCCCCACACCGGATACATCATCGATAGCCAAGAACTGCCCACCGTTAAATCTCCGATTCCTGAGTAACTTATAGAGAAGCTAGCCAAAAGCTAATTACAAACTCATCTAACAGAAGCTAATGCATTCTAGACCCAGTGCAAGCTGGATTCAAGCCAAGACATGGAACTAAAACTGAATTATTGGTACTGATGGCTGGCCTCATCCTGTCACCGGATAGCGCTTGATATCCATCCTTATCTTCCTGAGCCTCTCTGCAGCATTTGAGAATATTGACCATAAGATGCCCGTCTCACTTAAGTCCTTGGAGGGACACGTGCAATGAGTAATGCTGGGAAGATGCTGCCTGGGGAGTCTAGCAGAGATCAAGCTTCTGTGGTCCTATCCGCATGCATATCCACTGCATGCACTGGTCAGAGGACACAGTCCCAAGTGTCAGTAGATGGTACAGAGCTATACCGCTCCTTCACCACACATGCCCACAATACTGTCCACAATTGCCCATGGCTTGGATGAGTTGAGCTCAAAGATGAACAACTTGCTGTGGTTAAAGCCATGGAGAAAAGAGGGCAGAAGAAGCATTTTGAAGAGGTTGCAGTCTCTGTTTGTTGGGAGGCATGCCCCTGCCTACACCCTTACAGTTTAGTTTAGGGTGGATTTCTTGCTGACTGTAGGTTCTAAAATACAGTAACGTCCTCAATTAACACTTTCTGTAGACTCCAGTTAACTTGGAGACCCCAAACCTGGCAGAAGATGATTTGGTTTTTGTTTCGTTACACCCTTATTACCTCTCAGCTGGTTCTTGGCGATAGTAATAAAATATATACGTGGGCACAAAGTCTTAAGCCGTTAGGAAACTTTTATACAGAACACTAAAGCACATGTCCTTGGTAATATGAGCTACCATAAGTACATCGAGCTTCTCCTCCAAACATCATTTAAAATTGAGAGTGAAGGATAGTGGAATTCTGCGGTAAGGGTAGAGGCCTTCTGTGCAGGGGTGAGAATTTTCTTGCTGCAAGACTGACGTGAACTCTTCAGGAACTGCAGATCATATTAAAAAAAAATAAAATAAAAGCCTCACCATCTTCTGCTTTAACTGAGTATGACTTGGCTTTTTGTAACCTAAATAGTTTAGCTTTTCATTGTCTTCAATAAATATAAATTAAAAGACATTCCATACACATACTTCTCTCTTGTGAAGATGATGAAAGAACATGTAATGGATGTTAGTGATGTTTGATGCCTTCCTGGAAGGATCTTGGGTGCTAGATAAAGTAGGATGTATGAAGTTTGATAGAATGCAGT
This sequence comes from Crocodylus siamensis, assembly GCF_052110815.1. Taxonomy (NCBI): domain Eukaryota; kingdom Metazoa; phylum Chordata; order Crocodylia; family Crocodylidae; genus Crocodylus; species Crocodylus siamensis. The sequence goes on along the minus strand of NC_143409.1, from coordinate 7,813,636 downwards.
AGGGGTGTGCAAAGTGGGCCCTATTCAATTTGGATCTGGATTCAGCCCAAATGGGGGATGGTGATTTGAGTCATTGATTTGGATCACTGTCCCGATTCAATTTGGCCGAATCTGAAGATTTGATGCCAATTCAGAGAATCGGTGATTTGGCCACAAACGCAGCTTTAAATGTTTTTTTTTCTACATACCTCAAGGTACCAGTGCGGCTCATGAACGCTGCGATGCTGGGGTGGATGGAGCATCCCACAGGAGTGTGGGGTGGGCAGGAAGGCCACGTGCTCATCAGCGAACCCAGAAGTGGACCGGAAATACTTCTGGTCCACTTCTGGATCTGCCAGAGACCATGCAGGGCAGCCCCCCACAACCTCTGGCTTGGGAATTAGCTGTAGGGGGACCCCGGGTGCCCCCCCAGACCCAGGAGGTACCAGTCACCAAGCCAGGGGAACGTGGGGGGTTCCCCAGCGTGCTCTCCAGCGGACCTGGAAGTGTACCAGAAGTGATTCTGGTCCACTTCCAAGTCTGCTGCCAAGCATGCTAGGGATCCCCCCACACTTCTGTGGGACACTTCATGTGCCCCAGTATCCCAACACTTATGACCCGCCTGCTACCTAGAGGTATGTAGAAAAAATATTTAAGCTGTGTCTGTCCAAATCACGAAATCAATTTGGAGAGTTACAATTCAATTAGGAGAGATTAAAGGGTTCTCTGATTCGATTTGGATTCGGAGGTTTGGCCACTGAATCGAGTCAGGAACCGAAGCTTTGCACAGCTCTAGAAAGCAGTATGTATTATAATAGAACATTTTTAACAAGTCCATTTATGACCATTGCTGTTAGTAAACCTACAGATGTCGTCATTTTTTTGTTCGCTAGCATCTCTGAGGGGAGGAGTCAGTGTATTTGTGTAGGAGGGAAATTTTGAGCACAGACAGGCAAAAACATGGTTTATGATCTGTCACTGGGAAAGTCAGATAGACAACTTCATTCATGCTGCGTTAGAAGGTGCCATAAAGGCTGGTGGGTTTGTAAATTCAAAAGGTCCAGTGTCTGTGTTCTGAGTCTTGCATTTGGAAAATAAACAGTAGAGCATTGTTGCTGCTGCTCTTAATTGAAGAGGCTGTTGTTGAGCATATTTCAGGCTATTTAATAGCTCTTTCCCAACCTCAGTCCAGAACACACACATTTTCTACTTTTCCCCATTTAAAAGTTCTGTGAATGGAGGAGTTAGTAAGCAAAACATTGAGCTTGTTAACTGCGAACTAATTCAAACTACTTGCAGTGAGTTGGTGACCCAAATCTGGAGCTTGTGATGGTGTCTAGAAAACTGCAGGCTTATTCAGAGGATCTGAAAATGACAAACTGTCACCCACTCTCATTGGAAAAGTGAAAAGAAAAGAAAAAGGCAGCTAAATCCACATTTCCTATTCAAACATGGGGAATGTTTAAGTTGACAGGACATGTGCCCTGTGTTTAATAGGGTTCTTATGTAAATCTGGTGGTGGCATTTCATTAAAATGAAGGAAGTACATGGAAAGTCAAGAGCTAGCCTTCCCTGACTAGAGGGGGGGAAAAAACCTCTGCTTTTTTTAAAAACATTGAAATCTAAACTTAGATATTTCCCTTTTGTGGAGAGCTGAAATTTATAATGTTTTGGATTACTGCTTCATTCTGCCCCCTCTGGAGGGTATTTTTCCTAGAGTATGAGTGTTGGTGGTGGCTGTGGTGAGTTTTAATTACTCTCAGCATCTTACTGGAACAGTATCATGTTTTATAGAGACTCATTGATCACATGATAGTCTCAGTACTGATTTTAATACCTCTATGGTTAATGTTGATACTTGGCATTCTTTGTTTGGGGGAAGAGGAGGTGTTTGCATAGAGTAATTTTGGGTTGTGTAATAAATAATACTGGGGGAAAAATGTTTGTTTAGTCAGTTGACTTAATGTGATTTTTTGATTCGCTTTGATTGTTCTTTTCAGATTGTGATGTGATACGGTTTTGAGGAATAAAATGCATCCTTGATTGTTTTGTTTAATCTTGATTGCTTAGCTCGTTGCCTGTGATTATTTCTCCAAATCTTGTACAGCCATTCAGTTTCTCCAAAGCCAAACTACAATAAAAGATTTGACATCAATGAGTATAATTTATGCTTGGAGTAGTAATAAGAACGTAAAGTACTTTCCAGCCATATGTGTTCATTGTTTTATTTGATATGATTTATATAGTGAAATACGAGTCTGAGATAATTGACTGCATCCTGGACCTTAGGATAGTAAATGAAATTAGATGGTATTAAGTTTCTGAAGGCTTTGGCATACACAGCTGTTGAATAGGTGTTTTGAGCATGTCCTTTTAGTACAGAAGGTACTCCAGAATTAAAACAGATGTCCTGGTGAGCAATGCAGATTAATATAACCTGGTGATCCTAGTCTGTTTGTTTTGCCATATCAGAAAAGCTCATTAAAATGTATAGTTTCCAAGTGCTTAAAATGACTCGTATTTTGCAGTAGGCCCTTATTGTGCCTGTGATAACGTGACAACGCTGTGATGTAGTCTACATCCGCACGCGTGTGTGTGTGTGTGTGCAGCAGATTTTTGGAACAGCTTTGTGGTAGCATGTCCTAAGATAAATGCATGTTTAATTAAAGCAGCCCTGTAGAAGTAAACTACTCATTCTGTTTTCAATATCAACCTTTACCAGCCTTTTTAAAATGAAAATGTATTTGAATTTGAAAGGAAGTTGTAGGTTGGGTAGAAGCAATGGATTTGATATTGTATCATTTAATACATGGAAGGCACAGGACTACTAAGGGTTCAGTCTGGCAAACTGCCAGACAGTTACGTCATCGTGTAATCATTATCTGTTTCTGGCTCCTGACCTTATACCAAGAAATACTGTGCTTTTAGCTGCCCTTTCACTCTTTACTTGTAATTTGATTTTCTTGGGTTACATTATGCTATATCTAACAGAGCAGCTCTTTGGATTCTTGACAGCAAAAAGGTATATTATAATCTAAACTGGAAATTAGAAATTAATATTCTAAAACCTTTTTTGTGCAACTTCAGTATAGGATCTTCAAATAACAGATAACGTTGCCTTTGCAATTTCTACTTGCTATGTATAACAAATACATGAAACATTTTCCAAGGGACTGTTTTTTTTTGTTTTTTTTTTTTGCTGCAGACGGATCGATGCACATAGTATTACACATTACGATATTCTGTTGCACTTTCCCCGTGCTTTAACAAATTGTTTTTCTAAACTTCTTTTTATGTTCTGCATATAAAATATCCCAGCCTTCTGGCAGGCAAAGTGCTTTTGAATCCATCTGCCCTACTTCTGTGTGAGATATTTCACAGAGAAGGCAGTGGTTTGTTTTTGACAGTACCCATAAGAGCATGAAATGTTCTCTGAAGAACTTGCAGAGCCTGGTAATAAGAGCTGCAGGAAATGACTCTGTTGGGTGTGGAAGAAAGAAACAGTCCAGATTTAACACATGGGCTACCAAAGTACTTGAAAACAGAGTGCCGGAAATGGCCTAATAAAATAGACTAAAATACGGTACGCTGAAAGGAGGAGGATGAATAATGCAAAAGCCCAATATTTACACTGATCATGATGCTCTCTCAAAACAGGTTCAAGTGGTTCACAGACTAGTGAAGCACCACCGCATAAAATATTACGTTGAAAGCATTAATGGCTGATAAAACACTAATTATTAGACAGAAATAAAAGCTACAATCAAACAATAAGTTCCTTGAACGTGCTAATAGGATTGTCAAAGTAAAATACTCTCAGGCCCAAAGATAAAGTTAAAGCTCTGTAAAAGGATACAGTCGCATCCGAATGTGTTCACAGTGTTTCTTTGGGCAAAGCCTAAAAATGAATCTCCTTTGAAACCCATATGATTTTACTCTAATGTAATCTTGTGTTATCCATTATGTAAGTTGTAATGGTCTCATGCAAACACAACCCAAAAGCACATTATGGGGGTGTGGTGCTGAGAACTGTGCAAACTGTGCTTTTTAACCATGAGGCAAAGTGCAAAGCAGCCCTCGGGCTCACCTGCAGCTGGTGACTGACCTCTGGCCTGAGTAGCACGCAACCCTGTGCTGCACGATTGCATTGGGCTTCTGCCTGTGGAAGCCACTTTATATTTGTGATTCAGCCTCCCCACATGGTTAGCCCAACTGTGACCACAATCTGGTAGTGTACGTGGAATCGATCCTGGTCACATCTCACTGGAGCCGGTTTTGCTTATGAGACGTTCTGTCCTTTTTCCAGCGTTTATAAGATACCTTGTCTTGGCAGAACAAAATCAGTCAACTGGTGATGGTTTGAAGGGACAAGTGGCCTTTGTTGACACAAAGCTCTGTGTGTATGTGTGTGGGGGGCATATCTTAATTTTGTGTTTATATTCATATAAATGTACGTTTAGTGATTTCGCTACTCCCCCCTTTGTAACGTGACATTCAGACCCAGGTCCTGCAAGATAGTTTGTATAGATAGACCCCAAGGCAGAGATTGGTATTTGGGAGGCTGCTTAACAAATTTTGGTGAGCTGTCAAGGGCTGCACCCATAAAATCTTTCAGAAGATATAATTTTAACAAATTGTATATTAAAAATCAAACATCTATTACAACATATTTTAATTTAATTTTAAATAATACATTTTTGTCCTGATTTACGGAGGGGTTTTTTTAGTAGTGTATATAGAGGCACTTGCAAAATAGCTCAGAAAGTCTTACTCTTGTATATTGTCGGGGGGAGGTAGGCAGGGTGTATGCTGGGGGTGTGAAGGGGCATGTGGGGGGGCTGCCCACATGTTAGGATCCAGGACCCAGCTGTGGGGGTGGAAAGAAATGAGGCTGGGGGGTGGGGGGCACATCAGGTACATGCAGCAGAGCTCACCTGGGCAGTGTGATGCAGGTGTGGTCTGTTTTCCTCCCCTGCCCCCCAGTGGTTGCCCCCACAACCCTCCACGTGGGGATAAGCCCCTCCCAGGACATCCCTCATTTTTCCCCCACACACCTGCCTGGTTCCCAGCCAATACTGGGACAATACACAACTTCCCAGTGGGGTTGCCTTCCACCCACTCCACTGCCTGCAGGTGGCTTCTCATCATGCCAGGCAATGGCTGTGAACTGGAGCTGGAGCCCCAGCAGTGGAGGCAGAAGCTGCTTGGCAGCAGCAGCTTCCCCCTGCACCACCCACCACTACTTTCCCATCCAAAGGACAACAAAAAGTCCTTTTTCAGATATGTGGGGAGCCGGAGGAAAAGCAAGGGCAGTGTTGGACCCCTGCTAAACCAGATGGGGCAACTGACAACTGACGCCCAGGAAAAAGCCAACCTATTAAATGGGTACTTTGCGTCAGTCTTTCATCAGTCCCATGGGATGCCCATGCCTGCTATGGGACAGGGAAATCTGGGTGAGGGGGATCCCCTACCCTCCATCAATGCTGACCTCGTGAAGGAACACCTTGAGAAGCTGGATACCTTCAAGTCAGCTGGCCCTGACAACCTGCACCCCAGGGTACTCAAGGAGCTGGCGAGCGTCATAGCCCAGCCCCTGGCACGGATCTTAGAGCTCCTGGCGCTCTGGTGTAGTGCCCGAAGACTGGAAGAAGGCCAATGTGGTGCTGATCTTCAAGAAAGGGAGGAGAGTGGATCCGGCTAACTACAGGCCCATTAGCCTGACTTCTATCCTGGGGAAGATCTTAGAAAAGTTTATTAAGGAGGCCATCCTTGAGGGACTGGCCCAGGCTAACATCCTAAGGGACAGCCAGCATGGGTTTGTTGCGGGTAGGTCTTGTTTGACCAATCTCATTTCCTTCTATGACCAGGTGACCTATCACCTGGACAAGGGAGAAAAGATTGATGTCATATATCTTGACTTCAAAAAAGCTTTTGATCTGGTATCCCATGATCACCTCTTGGCCAAACTGGCCGGTTGTGGCTTTGGCTCCACCACGATCCGCTGGCTGGGAAATTGGCTTCATGGTCGGACCCAGAGGGTTGTGCTTGATGGCAGTCACTCATCGTGGTGCCCTGTGACCAGTGGGATCCCTCAAGGCTCTGTCCTGGGACCCATCCTGTTCAACATCTTCATTAACGATGTGGACATTGGAGTCAGGAGTGGACTGGCCAGGTTCGCCGATGACACCAAACTTTGGGGCAAAGCATCCACGCCAGAAGATAGGCGGGTGATCCAGGCTGACCTGGACAAGCTCAGCAAATGGGCAGACGAGAACCTCATGGTGTTTAACACTGAAAAATGCAAGGTTCTCCACCTTGGGAGGAAAAACCTGCAGCACCCTTATAGGCTCGGCAGTGCTACGTTGGTTAGCACTACAGAAGAAAAAGACTTGGGGGTCATCATTGACCACAAGATGAACATGAGCCTGCAATGCGATGCTGCGGCTAGTAAAGCGACCAAAACGCTGGCGTGCATCCATAGATGCTTCTCGAGCAAATCCCGGGACGTCATTCTCCCCTTGTACTCGGCCTTAGTGAGGCCGCAGCTGGAGTACTGCGTCCAGTTTTGGGCTCCACAATTCAAAAAGGATGTGGAGAAGCTTGAGAGAGTCCAGAGGAGAGCCACGTGCATGATCAGAGGTCAGGAAAACAGATCTTACGATGACAGGCTGAGAGCCATGGGACTCTTTAGCCTGGAAAAGCGCAGGCTCAGGGGTGATCTGATGGCCACCTACAAGTTTATCAGGGGTGACCACCAGGATCTGGGGGAACATCTGTTCACCAGAGCACCCCATGGGATGACGAGGTTGAACGGTCACAAACTCCTGCAAGACCGTTTCAGGCTGGACATAAGGAAGAATTTTTTTACTGTCCGAGCCCCCAAGGTCTGGAACAGTCTGCCAGCGGAGGTGGTTCAAGCGCCTACATTGAACACCTTCAAGAGTAAATTGGATGCTTATCTTGCTGGGATCCTATGACCCCAGCTGACTTCCTGCCCTTTGGGCAGGGGGCTGGACTCGATGATCTCCCGAGGTCCCTTCCAGCCCTAATGCCTATGAAATCTATGAAATCCTACCTGCTGCCCAGAGCAGTGCAGCAGAGGCAGGAGGAGGAAGAGCAGCAGCTGCTATAGGTGGTGGGGATCTGAGCAGTGCCAGGGCACCCACACCAGGAGGAGCCCTTCTGGGAAGTTGGACACGGTGGCTGGGGCCAGTGCCAGGGCCATGGGTAGGCGCAGGCAGGAGGACAGCATGGACTGCTCCAGGTGGAAGTGGGCGAGACATGGCCCCATGTGGAGTATCATGGGTGTAGCTGCAGGTTAGACAGTCAGTTGGCAGGTGCCCTCCTATAAGCCAGATTCAGTCAGTTGGTGGGCAAGATCTGGCCCATGGGTTATTTTTGCCCACCAGCTGCCTCCCACTGCCTCGCATTGTACAGGGGGGGCTCTTATCGCCACTCCTGCAGTCGGTGAGTGCTGGGCGTTTTTTTGTTTTTTTAAAGTCCTGAGAGGCTGGGCCAGGCAGGGGATGCGGCTGGCCAGGGCAGCCATGAGGGGCTTCTCCCATGGCTCTTCCAGCTGTGTCTGCCTCTGCTCCAGTGGGGGGAGCTGTGGAGGCTATGCTCTGCTGCCCCTTGCCCAGCTGGCATGGGGGTGTGGTGCAGTGCAGGTGTGGTTCGCCCCGGGGCTGCAGCAGAGCAGAGCAGAGCCCCCGCTCCCAGCGCTGCTCTACCTGCATCCCGTGCCCCTGGCCCAGCTGGGCAGCTTGTCCCAGCCCCAATCCCTCCCTTCCCTTTGCCCTCCCCCACCCCCAGCTGACTTACCAGCTGGAGGTAACTGTCAGCTGCCTGTTTAGTCTATGGCCGAATCGCTGAATCTCTTCCGAATCTTTTTCCAAATCAATTTGGATTCTTATAATTGATTCGGGGCTTTTACTTGGTCTCCTGATTCGATTCCAATTCAGAGATTCGGTCCCTGAATCAGGCCGAGTTTCCCCTGAATTGAATCAGCTACCAAAGCTTCACACAGCTCTACCAGTCAGCCGTGTTAGTCTGAAGTCAGGCAGAAGGGAAGTTGCTGCTTATGAAGACCAGAATGTCCCACTCCAGGTCAGAGATGGGAAGATGGGCACTAGGATCCTGCTGCTACTGCTTGTCTCCGCCATGGCCCAGGGGATGTGCCCACACAAGGTGCCTTCTGTAGCCACCAAATGCTGCCAAAGCTCCATGACTGCAGGCCAGATCTAGCCCACAGACTGTAGATTGCCAGCCTCTAAACTATGGGGTACTTGCGGAAGAAGCTTAGAAGTGGCTGATTCTTTGGCTTAGCAGTGATGCGCTTTCTCCCTTCTCTCTCCGTCTTCCACAGTCTTTGCGGAAAGATGGCAGAGGACCACCTTAATAAGAGTTGCATGCCTCACGCAAGCATTTCAGGAAAGGGTTTCATTCTCACTACTCTGCACTCATGTACGTTTGGGATGAGTGAAGAACGTGAAAGGTTCTTTATTTCCAGTCGTAGCCTTCTAGCATGGTAGGAAATCCGCCCTGAAGGCATAGCCAAAGTTTGTGATGCTCAGTTAGTCTTGAGGTTTTGCTGCCCAGCCCTGTTTGTGCCTGGATATTTGTGGTTTATGTACTGAGATTTCCATATTCCAGGCATACCGCATTTCTTTTAAATATCTAGAAATAATTTGAGCATCACAAGGCTTTTAAAATTTTTTTTAAAGATTATCAATAAGCTATCTTGTTAAGATGTATGGATTTAAGGATTTAGTTACTTGATTATTATTCCTATATTGAGCCTGTATGTTTTTTCACTGTTAAATCAAATTGCTGACTTACAGACATGTACTCTGCATGCATTTATTGTATAATGTAGCAGTGTCAGTAACTTATAGTTGAGTGGTATGCTATTGTATTAAAATGCTTTATTGTTCTTCATTTTTGATCAGCTGTGATAGGCATTAGAAGTTTCTGCTTAAAAGAATGGAATGTTAAACTGACAACTTTCTTTTTTTTAAAAGCATTTTAAATTAACATGTACTCGCTAGAATAAAAGGGAATTGGGCACAAGGGCCTATTCAGTTTACTATAATAGTGCAATATTCATGCCAGTAAGGCACTACAGGCTATTAAAAAGAAAATTTCACACACAGTAAAATTTGGGGTAATAGACCTTCCACTGAATTACGACTATAATGACCACTTTCAGAAGAGGAATGCTAGTATAAACATAATCATATTATGAATTATATTTATTTATACATATGCTGCTTCTGCGGCAGGAACTGAAATATTCACCCCTCCTGGCTGTAAAATTCTCTTATTTTCAACTTGCATATATAGTTTCATATACAGCTGAATAAAGTACTTGTATTCTGGGGGCCATTGCTGTAAAATCTGTTGGGATTTAATGTTGTCTGAAAAATATATTCTAGATAACATGATGGATACCCAGCCGATTTGTTGAGGAATGTTATAGGAAAATAATTAGAGACACTGGTGCTGTTGGTGTTCCATGTTTTTCTGATCTCTTTGGCTGCTTGAGACATTAAAAAAAAAACTAGACACACAAAAAAAACCCCCCAACAAAAACCTAAAGATGGTGCTTTACTTTAAACCTGGCGCACTCCCTCTCCAAGCCCCGTGCATGCCCAGAAGAGGCAGTGTGTTAATTGGACTCAGCTCGCCCAGTGCCTTTATAGATCGGGGGCTTTATAGATGCTGTAGTGGGGCTTTTTGGTTGAATCAGCTGTTAGATAAAAGTGCCAAAAAGCCCCGCTGAAGTGCCCGATCAATACAGGTGCTGTGGAGCCTGGTCAAAGTGGTGCACTGCTGCTTCTGGTAAAGCACAGGTTTTGGGGGGTTTTTAACATCTGCAAGCAGCCTGTGACTATTCTTTAAGACCTGAAACCTGCAGGCCGCTGATAATTTGGAAATGTGTGGAGGTAAGGGAAGAATAATCCTTTTTTTTGTCTTTCTCCAAAAAAAGAATTATAATAAAAGAAATTGATGCAAGTAAACTTTACTGCAAATGAGACTGTAACAGACTAGTATTAGTTCTCAGTGAAGGTGAATATCAAGTAAATAGATTTCAAGTTTCTCCATGTTTTGCCTGCTTTTTTTGAGGTTCAAACGATATTGATCAGAAAATGTTCTCTGCTAAAATGATACGCTTTCAAAAATGAAGAGCAAATTAGTAAAAAGGAGATTGGTAAAGGCTGTGTTCATAGAAATATTGGCAGTGCCTTGTTCTAGGGTAAGGTATACCTGCATGTTTATGCAAAGTGTTCTTTAAAAATGTCTAGTAGCCTGAGTTTTTATTCTTACAGGCAACAAAACACTGTAATTCATGTTCTACATGCAAGGCGTGTGGGTGGGGTAGGGTAGTGTGAAGGACCATTTGTTAGACATGTTTTGTTGCCACAGCAGCCTGGAGGAACTTCAAAGGATAAATTAAAGAACAGATGGTATTAGAACACTTTCCTGACAGTATGCACTCCTCAGCATTTAAGCTGCCACAACATACCCCGAGGTGACACCAGCTCTACATATTGATCTTTTGGTGAAAGACACACTGCTTTTTTTTTTTTTTCCTGTTTTACACTGTAGAAGATCCCTATAGTTTGTGCTCTTGCAAATATGTTTGTTACCCAAAGTGTTGTTTAAAAGTAACATGAGGTTTGTCCATCTGCACTGAATATTTACCTTGTTTGTCCTTCTGTATTTCTTTTGTATTTCCTCCTTCAGGAAACGGTTTTGTGAACTCTCGAGCTTCACCAGGCCTTCTAGGAACCACTGGTGGGGGGAATGGTTTAGGCAAAGTTATGCCTACAAAGTCTCCACCTCCACCTGGGGGAGGTAACCTTGGAATGAACAATCGCAAACCAGACCTACGGGTTGTCATCCCACCCTCCAGCAAGGGCATGATGCCTCCATTGGTAAGTTGGACAGTTCATTCAATAGCATACACGGGGTTCAGAGGGGATAAAAATCTGTTCATTCACACAAACCCAAACACCACGTAGCACACATACAATGGGAATGCTGTATTAAGCGCTCCAGTAATTGGAGAGACAACTGCAAATTGCCACCTAGCAAACACTTGAGGAAAAAAATGCCTTTATAATGTCTTATTGGATAAATAAGTGTAGAATTGTGAGCTGATCAAGTTGGGGAGTTTGGTTTGTTTTTTTTGCCTGACTGCTTTATTTCTGGTTTTCTGGAGCCCACTCATTCTCTTGGGTTTAGTGGGTTTGTTTTTTATTGGGAGCTCTTTGTGTCGTCATCAAGGACAAATCTCAATATAGCACATTGCACTGAGGGGCCCAAATTAAATTTTTCTAGTCCTCTTGGGTGGTTGTTTCTGTGGGTTGAAACGTAGCTCAAACCAAAAAAAAAAAAAAAAAAAGACCAACTGGGAGGAACCGTAGTTGGGTGCAACGTGTTTGTACAGTAATCTGTCCCCTCCCATATTGGAGCTTGCATTTCGAATGACGACAACAAAAAAACAAATGGTTGCTTCATTTAAGTCATCTTGTGGTCCTGATAAAACTACTAGCAGTTTAGCATGTAGGCTGAACAGAAGGCTGCCAATCTCAGGAATTAGCAGAGGGTGTTGCAGGTCAGAGCTGAGGCTGGTAGAGCTCTGTTGGGAAGTCGTACTCAGCTTCCCGTTGAACTTGTGTGGCTAAACTCAATGCTCTTAGTTCCTCCCTTTTATGTGCAAGCCTGTAAACATTTGACGGACACATTTTCAGTTTATTTACCTTCCTTATGTGGAAGTAGCCAAAAGGAGAGTAGGATGTAAACAGTAGGCACATTCTTTGTACAATATTTACTTATTTTTAAGATTCCACAGATATTTTACATTTGCTGTTGGTGTAACATTAAATCACACAAACTCAATGCAAGTAGCCAAAGAACTAATTAAAGCAGTTCTAAGTAACACCTTCATTAAAAACATTTTAGGGTTTTTTGAAAATGCACAAATATAGAGCACATTCATAGAGGCACATTGACTTATGCCTAATAGAGCTCTAAATTCTTTCGAAATATGGGTCTAGGAGGAAATAGTTTCCAGTAAAGTAGCATACAGTGTAATTTACTTATGTTATGCTCTCCCCTTAAATTGGGTGGTATATAATTGTCATTTTTTGTTTGATTTTTTTTCGGTGGAGAGGGAAGACATCTAAGGAGAAAAGATGCTTGAAAGCATAGTGATTTGTGCACTGTTTGTTTATGGGGTGGACATTCATGTGATTATATGTACAACCACAATAGAAACCAGTGTATTTCAAAGTCCATATCTGATGTCTTCATGTAGTTGTGCCCTTGTTCATATTAGTTTTGCCTGTGCTAATGTTCAGCTAGCTCCCTATAACCAGCCTCCTGCAGCTGAATACAACTTTGGCACAGTGTGTCTGTGCTAGCTTATTTTATTAATTGACCCAAAGTATATATAATAAAGCATATAATAATATTACATAAGCATATGGTAAATTCAAAAGATATAAACCAACAAAGAAGTCCTGAGGCAAAAGCATGACTTTTTCTTTCAATTTTGAAAGCAATGCTATTCTAAGTAACTGTGTTATCCCTCTTGTTTGCTGTGTACAGTCGGAGGAGGATGAAATGGAGTTGGTGAGTTTGGGTTCCTGTCTGACAAGAGAGGAAGAGCGAGATGCAGAAAGCTTAAGTTTTAATACTTAATCTAAATTATACCAATGTTCCCTTTGTCCCAGACAAACAGATATTTGCTTGATCAAAACTGAAAAGCCATAAAAATTGCAACATGCGAAGGCAGCCAAAGTCTAACGTCCTCCGTTTGTAAATTTATATACGTCTGAAACACTTTTTCTTGTTTTTCTTGGAGGGAACATTGGAACACAGAGCCTTCCTCAGTAACTGTCCATGCACACACGGTACTTGTGGTATTCTTTTAAAATGCAAAATACCTTATATAGTCCCCAAAATTATTGAGATATTTTTAGAAAATGACTTCACTCGCAAAGTTCCTCAGATTGTAACACAAACCCTGCATTACTTCTCCTCCTTTCATGCAGATTATGTCATTGCTGATGAGGTCACCTTTTCAGAGTTCAGAATTATTTCATGCTGCAGGAGACAATCAAACCACAGGGGTGCTCCATGTTTACCAAAAGGAATATAGAATTGCAATCTAATTACTTTACCTTTTTCCACTGGAAAGATGTCCTGTTCTTGAGAGGAAATGGTTGCTTTCAGAAAAAGTTGTACCAGCTGACATTTCCTCTGGAAAATAAATAAAAGGCTGAAATAACTTTTGGCCGATAAGAGATCTAGCTTATTTTTCAAAGCAGTTTGCAAATGTTTTAGCCATTGCAGCACAGCAATCACTGCAGAAGGTGCTGCATTAGAGCACAATTTTGAGAAGATGAACTTAAAATTCCCAGTATTACTATGCTTTGATTTATTTTGCACATGGACCTGTTGCTAATATAAGGCTCTGATTGCATGAAAGCATGACATTGTAGTGAAGTATTTTGAATGCATGCTGTTGGATGGTACCTGAACTAGATTTTTTTCCATAAATGTTGAGAGTGAACTATTAAAAGAATAAGGGAGATTTACTTTGAATGTTAATAGTTGAAGTTACTCAAAAATTGTAGGTTTATAGGAAGTTTAATATCATACTGACTGACAATGATTAGCTGCAGTTGTCATGCTGCATATTCTCACCTTGATAGAAGAATGGCTGTCTTGCAGTGTAAAGAAATAAAGGATATAATTCAATACAAAATATTTAACCAGGTCATTAATATGTACATCTCAGTGATTGGAAGTCTTGATCAAAGACTGTTAAAATCACACGTTTTAATCATAGACATATTCGTTTTCTTTAGCGAGTTAGCTAATTCTTTGTTAGCTACTGTGCTTCTGCTTTGTAAAACTGCTTGGAATTGAGATGCAGCCTGTTGATAAATGAATAATGTATGAAGACTTTGCCCTCTAGTGGTTGTTAAAATGGAGCTTTCCCATAGAATCTTGAGCAGACCATCAGAAGGTGAAATCATCCTCAAACTAAGCCAGTTAAACTAGCAAATGATGTAAAACACCCTTGAATTCTATGCTTTATGAATTATTATGCATTCTGAAACGTACAGCCATATCCTTTCTGTCTAGATGACTGAAACTGAGCAAATAACTATATCTAATGGAGTGAGGATAAATACCTTTGCTTATAGAATGAAATAAAAGGCATATACTTTATCCATTATCACTGTCAAATTGTCCCCATTAAAAAATAAGTCTGAAATGTGTTATGAATCTATACAAACCTTGGAACATATAACTGTCTCAGACCAACAGTAAAAAATTCTCAGGAACCTCGTATTAGAAATTCAGTAATGCCGATAAAGTGCCCAGGAATAAATCACCTCTGAAAACGGCCTCGATTAGCCATTCAAAAGAATCCTCATGGGGAAATTTCTGGGTCTGGATTGTTTCCCACTAGGCTTCTCTAACTTTTCCATTATGAAGTAATCCCAACTTTATAGGCTGCCATCCAAGAAACCTTTGGAAAAAGGTCAATTTCCTGCGCGTGCGCGCACACACGCACACACACACACCTGCTCTAATAGCATAACAGCTTAACCCAGTTTTGCTCTAATAGATGGTAAGATTTTTCAAAAGCATTTAAGAAACTAAGGCGCAGAAATTCCATTGAAAATCAGTTCGACTTATTCTTGCTCACATTGGTGCTTTGGAAAATTCCACCCTGAAACTGTGGTACAGTATTTCTTCATTGAACACTGACATCCAAATAATTTGTCAAGCCAGGTTTTTAAGGCTGGGCTTGACAAAGCCCTGGCTGGGATGATCTAGTTGGGGCTGGCCCTGCTTTGAGCGGGAGGGTGGGCTAGATGGGACCTCCTGCAGTCCCTTCCAACTCTCATTTTCTATGATTCTATGAAATAAACTGCAGTTAAGGCATGTTTTCTGTAGCATTCAACAAAAATGGGCACTCCTGCAGGAAAGACCAATCTTGCACTGTAGTCAGTATTCTTCACACATGACGTAACTTTATTTAAACCAATTCATTCCTATTGTTTCTTGATGAATAAAGACTTTTGAAAGAGTTGACAAGTTTGCTCCTTACTGAGCAGGAAAAAAACCTATTTTGGCAATTTTATGCACTGGAATATCCAGTCTCTAATCTCTGATGATATAATTGCATCTAGTACTGCCATCTTCAATTTCTGTAACTCTGTAACATCACACTGAAACATCTGGTTATTATCAGATGCCCTAAAATCTGCAGGATTAATACCAAGCCCTAAACTATAATATCTCCCTTACAGTTTAAAGGTATGGTTATTTTAAGATATAGTTCTATACTTAAAGTAGCTAAGAGTGACTAATAGAAGATCATAGTCCATTTACAGGTGGTAGCTATAACATGTTTTCTACCCTTTTAAATTATGAGGCTAAACTAGAAATGCAAAGCTGATAGCCATTGATTCAGCAGTGTTAGTTTTGGTTTTTGTAAATGTGTAGAGATGGCAGTATGCCATGCCTCTGCTCTGTCTCTGGGGTCCATTCTTATGAGAAAAGAAATTGTGTATTTTGGTATCTTGTGCTTTCTCAGGAACAGGCAGGGGGAAACGAAGTAATAGGGATAATAATGAAATGTCCTTATATCCATCCACATTCAGAAAAAAATAAATGGGGTGATGGTGCTTTAGTTGCTGGCAAGTGCCTCACCTGAGAAGTTGCAAAGCTGCTCTTCAAGGAGCAAATAAATACAGTTTCAGAGACTTGGAGTGTAGCTTTTAAAACTAATTTAAAATAAGCTACAAATTACCTTGGCTAATATTGAATGTTCCTTCTAAAATGAAGGCAGAGAGGGTGGTGTTAAAATTCCGTAGGAAAAGTTGGGGCTGTTATTTTCTTGGAAAATAAAAATTAGCATGGCATGTTGTTGTCACAGTCTGATGCATCTAATCTGTGTTGACTTGGGGATTTGGAAAAAAAAAAGAGATTTAAAGTTTCTTTGCTAGAGAATATTGCATGCATGGGGTAGAATGGCTTTGTTTTCTGACAGTGTCCACCACGCTGCTAAAGTAATATTTTCTGGAGCAGATCATCAGAATGACAAATGGATTGTTTTAACTGCCTAATTCAAATGAAGGGGTTGTCACAAATGTTTAGTTTAGGACTGTGGCCTGTAAACTATTATTATGAAATCAATATGAGTTACCCACCCACAACTGGCTGCATTAATTTTTTTTCACATCTGATGGCTTCTCATATCAAAAGGCCCAATTAGTCTGTTTATATTTTTTAATCTATGTGCAATATAAAGAGTACTTCTTTGGTTCCCACAACCATGGATACTCTACCATTGCCAATGGTATAGATTTAAGGGATCTCTCAGGCTAAAATTTCCAAAATGTTTACCAAAGTCACTTTTAGGAATTGGACATTGAAGTCTTTCTGCCTTCCTAACAGGACTTAGTCTCAGGAGTGCCTGTGCTGCCTTTGAAAATGGGATATCAGCTCCCAAGTCATTGAGGCACTTCTGAAAAATTCTATGCTCTCTCCTTAAAGAGTGTGGGTTTTTTCTCTCTTAATCCAATTACAACTCAGATTAACATGAATGAAAACTGCGTGCACAGCAAGAAAATCATTTGCTCTAATGCACAAATTATTTCTCATTTAAATTAGCCTAAAATAAAATTTGTTTGGCCTTTTAAGTTCATAGAAGTAAATCCGCAGTCACAAAAAGAGTGATTCTGTTTTTGACCCAAAATATAAGGCTAAAAAAACTTGTTTTAATTGGTTGTCATGTTTACATGACCACATTTTTTCTTTGTTGTAATTGATATCCACAAGACATGTTCTTTTGTTTTTAATCATTTGCAGAATACCCAAAGGATAAGCAGTTCTCAGTCTACACAGCCTCTTGCTACCCCTGTGGTGTCTGTGACAACTCCCAGCTTGCCTCCACAGGGACTGGTATATTCAGCCATGCCTACTGCCTACAACACTGGTAGGTTATTTCCTATTTAATTTAGCTAACCTGTAAGGCGCATAATCCTACAGTTTTATTACCATAATCTTATGAGTCCCAGTTCCAGAAGGTTTGCATGTTTGCAGCGCTTCACCTTATTTGAATATTTGGCTTATATGACAACTCTTTCTTGTAACTGGAAAATCAGCTTTTAGTTTGTGCGAAGTTATTGATACTGGGACATAGCAGGGATTTTAACGGAAGCTTTTTGGTACTTTAGTATGTCTACGTTACATGACCGAACACAACAAAAGTCAGGAAGTGTTGTGTATGAGGAACAATGGTAATAAGCTGTTGGGGAATAGGTTTAGGTTAGAGATCAGAAGACTTTTTTTTTACAGTTAGGGGGGCCAAAATCTGGAACCAACTTCCCAGGGGAGTGGTCCTCGCTCCTACCTTGGGCAAATTCAAGAGGAGGTTGGATGATCACCTGTCTGGGGTCTTGTAAACCCAGCATTCATTCCTGCCTGTGGCAGGGGGTCAGGCTAGATGATCTGTTCAGGTCCCTCCTGACCCTAGCTACTATGAAACTGTATCAGGGATGAACTATTATTTCTGGAGTCAAGAGACACTTTAGAGCATGCTTCTTGTTTGAATCCACTTTCCTCAGAGAGTGCAAAGGGGCCAGAATCCTCTTGTGGGTCTTTTCCCAGTGTGGAAAAGTCCCCAGAGTGTTAAAATAGTTTAAAAAGAGAAGCACCCACCAGAGTTCATGAGGTCTTCAAATGTTTTTCGGCCAGGGAAGGACAAGGAGCAGTGGCCATAAACTGTTAGAGGATAGTTTCAGGTTGGATGCAAGGAAGAACATTACGGTAAGGGTGACCAGAATCTGGACTAGACTTCCCAAGGAGGTGTTGCGGTACTCAGCGTTGGAAGTCCTCAAGAGGAGACTGGACAGAAACACCTTGCCGGGATCTTTTGATCTCAGCAAGATTCCTGCCCAGAGCAGGAATTTCTGTGTTTCTACAATTCTATGATTTATTTAAAATAAAAGGAGACAATACAATCTTGGGGGCTTTAAATGATTTTTATCCAGTGCATAGCACCGAAGTTTGAATTAATGTCTAATTCAGAAACTTGTAAACACTTGTATATGGAACATGGTTTTCAGCAGTGTTAGTTCTGAACCATTATCTCACTAAGGTCTTGTATAGATTCATAGATGCAGGGGTCGGAAGGGACCTCAACAGATCATCGAGTCCGACCCCCTGCCTCAGCAGGAAAGAGCGCTGGGGTCAGATGACCCCAGCCAGATGTCTATCCAGCCTTCCTTTGAAGACCCCCAGGGTAGGGGAGAGCACCACCTCCCTTGGGAGCCCATCCAAATTTTGGCAACCCGTACCGTGAAGAAATTTTTCCTGATATCTAGACTTAATCTGCTGTCTGTTAGTTTGTGACCATTGTTCCCTGTTACCCCGGGAGGCACCCTGGTGAACAGAGCCTCTCCGATCCCTTGCTGCACCCCACTAACAAATTTGTAGGTGGCCACAAGATCATCTCTCAGCCTTCTCTTGCGGAGGCTGAAAAGATCCAGGTCCCTCAGTCTCTCTCCTCATAGGCCTGTCCTGTAAGCCCCTAACCATGGGAGTGGCCTCCTCTGGACCCTCTCGAGTCTATCAGCATCCTTCTTGAAGTGCAGCACCCAAAACTGGATGCAGTCCTCCAAGTGCAGTCTGACCAATGCCGCGTAGAGGGGAGGTATCACCTCCTTGGATTTGTCATGCATCTGCTCATGCATGATAAAGTGTGGTTAGCTTTGCTGATGATTTCGTCACACTGACGACTCATGTTCATCTTGGAGTCCACTATGATTCCAAGATCCCTTTCCGTTTCTGTGCTGCTGAGACAGTCACGTCCCAGCCAGTAGGTGTGCTGGATATTTTTGCGCCCTAGGTGCAGCACTCTGCACTCATCCTCATTGTACTGCATCCTATTGTGTACTGCCCACTCTTCTAACCTGTCCAGGCCTGCCTGCAATAGTTCCCTACCCTCCGGAGTGTGCACTTCACCCCACACTTTAGTATCATCCACAAACATGGACAGAGTACACTTCACACTCACATCCAAGTCACTGATGAAGATATTGAAGAGCACAGGTCCAAGGACCAAACCCTGCGGGACCCCACTACCCACATCCCTCCAGGTCAATACCGACCCATCTACTACCACTCTCTGGATGTGACCGCTAAGCCAATTTGACACCCACCGGACCATGTAAACATCTGTATCACAGCCTCTTAATTCATTTATGAGAATGGGATGAGATTCCGTATCAGAGGCCTTGATAAAATCTAAGAAAACGACATCCATCTCTACTCTTGCGTCTAAGCATTTTGTGACCCTGTCATAAAACGAAACCAGATTGGTCAGGTATGATCTACCTGCTACGAATCCATGCTGGTTTCCCTGCTGCTTTATTTTTCCCACTGGACTCCCACAGATATGATCCTTCATAATCTTTTCAAAGACCTTTCCAAGGATGGAGGTGAGACTGACTGGCCTATAATTACTCGGATCCTCCTTCCTCCCCGTCTTGAAAATAGAGAGCACATTGGCCCTTTTCCAGTCCTCTGGGACCTGACCCGAGCGCCACTAGTGCTCAAACAGCCGTGCCAGTGGTTCTGCTGTGACACTGGCCAGTTCCTTCAGTACTCTCGGATGAAGTTCATCTGGGCCTGCCAACTTGAACACATCCAGTGACTCTGCACCAAGTCAGCATCGACAGTTGCTGAGCTGGTGTCCCTCTGATGAGTGTCTAAGAGCCCATCGGTATTCATAATTTACAAACCCTCTTTCCCTTTTCCTTGCAGTGATAGACCTTAGTGTAACTCAGTTGCTGAAGAGGCGTATTAGTGAGGAGGAGAGCAGGTGCTCCTGAATTTTGTAAGGCTTCTCATCCAGGGGTGGAAGGGTTGACTATGATCTTCCTCCTTCATTAGGAAGAGCACCACGCTAGTCTCCTTCTCTTCCTGAACTTCCCATTGCATTCAGTCCTGTGCTAGACTGCTTTGTTCTTGCTCTACGGCCAGTATATACGTTTTATCCAATGAACCAGAAACCAGAGCCATGAATGCTGGTGCTACTGTGCTAGAGAGAGTGTGTGTTGTTTTTCCAGCTCTGGCTGGAAGCTGTGCTCACGCTGCAGCTGGGGAGCAGGGGGAGGGGGGAAAGGAGATTGGAGCATGGAAGAGAAAAGGCAGTGGCACAGGCACAGCCTCCAGCTCCCCACCCTGGTGCAGATCCTTGCTGCTTAGCCCCAGTGCTGGCATGCGCACAGGCAAAGTCTTACAGCTTCACAGGCTAGATTCAGTGGTTCAGTAGGCTGTTTGTTGCTGACTGCTGCACCAGGCTGTTATACAAAAGCCTTAAACATCTGCTTTGCGTACAAAAGTATTGGCATCCCTGGCACAACCTCCATTTCCTATGGGTTAAAAGAGCACAGCCATTTCTGCATTTTGTGGTGAGCTCACTTCTGCCGGTACGTGTTACCTGTGTTCTGAGACGCTGTGCTGGATTGAACCTCTTGAGGGAGACCAGATCCTGACTGCCCATAAATGTAAGAGGGTAAGAACTCAGGTGCTGAGGTACCTGGGTCAGAAACTGGTGGCTGTGCTCCATAAGCAACCATCAGGTGAGGTGGCAGCTAAGTAGGAGTTTTCAGGAGCAGTTTTGGATTTGGGCATATCAATTCTATCCAAGTCTAGCTAGAGATGCCCAAGTCTGTTTGCTGGATCTGACCCGTTGCCCTTAAACTTTTAGCTTGAGATGATGTCCTCACGCAAAATTCACGTGCAGCAACATGCTCTCAGTTCCTCAGAGGATCAGTTAGAGACAAGCCACCCTTGAACTGAACAAACAGTCTCGCCAGGACAAAAATTCTACCGTTGGCCTTTTCTGTTAGTTGCTACCAAACTACCTGAACTTCAGAGGATTCACATGTTTCTCTGGTAAAGCTTTCATTCCTTTTTAGAAGCATTCTCTCTCTGAGCCATATTGCATCATACCAGGTACGCTGTCTTCTGCGGTAGGAGAGGACTGATTATTCAGGAAAAATGGGCTGCAATCACAGTGCACCTTTCTAACTGTACAGCACTGTATGTGGGGGAGGGAACAGATTTTTTCCAGACCTATCATCATCACTCACCATACACGTGAAGCAGAACATTTTACCATCCATTAATATAATAGTTTATTTTCCTGTGAGCATTCATCGCAGAGTCTCACGCCAAGAAATCCCTTGGGGGTTCATGGTGCAGAATAGCACACCCATCTCAAACATTTACCTTTATTCCAGTCACAGCTTGTTAGAGATCTAGTTTCTTTGAGGATTATCAAGTGCAAATATGTCTTGCTGACCGCAGGTTGAATTCAATGGATGAAAAGAATGAAGCGGTTTAAAAAGAAGGAATTCTCTTCAGCCTTGCAAAACGGCCCTGGATTTATCAGCTCGTGAACTATTCTCCAGAAATTGACAGTTTTATCTGTGCAGAAAGATTGTGATGCTAATGAGGGGCTGTTCAGTGTCACTTGGATGAAAAACAGCAATTAATGAGAGAGATGTGGATAAACAGCTGGTCAATTTGTTCAGCTACCACATCAGCCACTTCCTTTTGAACCTAGCTGTCTTCCTGGCTGTGTGAGGTCCAAGGTGAAAGTGAATCACAGTCTGAGTAGGTTTCATTGGGCAATTTTCTTTTTAAGGCTATATTAACTATACTCCAGGTGGAGGAATAAGTTTGAGTAGTACGGAAGGGCCGAGCTTCTGAGACTTTAAAAGCCAAGGCCCTACTGTTCAGACTACATAGAAATGCTCCCATCACATCCAAGTATTTCTTGCTTGATTTCTTCTTGGTTGGTTACTGTGCCTGGAATCTCCCCCAAAACCTTTAGACAGCTGCTGAAAAGATATAGGGCATACCACGTGTTTGAGTCTCCTGCTGTCCGGCACTGGGACTCTTAAAGTTTCTGGCCCGTTGTTCTACAACAGGGTTGTCCAACTAGCAGGCCTCAGCCTGCATGCAGCCCCCCAGGAGCTAACCTGTGGCCTCGGGGCTCCCAGTTCTGGCAGCCCTCCCCTCATCGCTCTTCTGCTGCCGCTTCTGCTAGAGTCTCCAGGTTTTCTCTCCTTCCTCCAACTTCTGCTGCCTGCCTCTGGCTCTCGAGGCAGCGTGGCCCAGCTTGGCCCATAGGGCTTAGGGAACCTGTACCCATGAGGCATGGGGCAACCTGGAAGTGCCAGTGAAGTGCAGTGGGAATTGTCTGCTGCATGGGGGAAGTAGCACATGGTGCAGTGGTGACAGTGCAACTGGAAGAGAGGTGGCCCTGGCAGGGAAATCAAGCAAAGAAAGCAAGATACTTGAATGTGCCTGGAGCTATCCACCTTTTCTCACGAACCTGGACAGCCCTGATCTGCATCGTTTTACAAGTGTCACACCAGTTGTATTACTTTCAGCATAGAAATGCAAATCAATAAAGAAATAGTGTCAGTATTAACTGTTTTAGAAGAAAATACTTGGGTTTTATCAATGCCCATATATTGGCACAAACTTTTCCCGACTCCCAGTGATTGTGTTGGTTTGGACTTCTTGGCCTTTGGTGATGTCTGGGAGTAAAGAGGAAGCCTAATGGGAAAGAAGTGTTAAAGATCTCCAAAGACATTTTAATGTCCTTTTGAGACCTGAGGATACTTCATATCCAACTACCTGTTTGTATCCCTTCCAACTTGTACAATTGGCTCAATATAATATACCATCCACAGAAAACTTTCTGAGTTGTGAAGGTGGCTGTTATCTTCATCTTTTTTGCCTTTTGTAGACATGATGGATTTAAGACCATCTTTTTTTGGAAAAGTTGTGTGCCCAAAGAGCCAAATCTCGCAGTGCTTTTCAAAGTTTGTGCACTGCACAATACTTTATGGCTCAGCATCTTCAGTTTTAACCCCCAACTTCATGGCTTAGTGGTATTTGTGATGAACCTGCCTATAAAAGAACAATTGCTTTTTTATTTTCTCTCATTGCCTTTTTTTTTTTTTTTTTTTTTTTTTTTGAGAGAGAGAATTATCTTGCAGGTATGTCCTGCCTCATTCAGTTAAAACTTGTGCAGCAGGAGCAGATTTTTACCCAACCTCAGAATATGAGATTTGTCAAAGCTGTAACATGAAATACTTCTCGTTTCACAGAGCACTGTCTTATTCCAACAGTGTTAGGGGCAAGGACGCTAGCTATTACCTATTTGAATGTTCACCTTGTTTTAGCTTACATAGGATCTGCAGAAGTAACATAAAATCTTCTTTTCCTTGATCCAAATGCAAATGGCAATTTGATCCCTCAGTGAGGGGTACAGGATATATCCCTGCAAGGACGAACGCACTCTTTCACCACTAGCTGGATACTAATCACATCTAGCTATAAATCAGATGCAACTTGTCTCTAGAATTTAGCAGGGGAGTATTTACCATCAGGAAGTATTGCTTCTAAGTCTCACCAAATGTGTTGTCATTTGTAAATGCCCACCTTTGGGCTTTCTGTTGTTGCTCCTTAGGCTTGTATAAAAGCAACAAACTATGCAGCAGCGGTGTGACTGGCATCTCCAAGTCGCATACAAGGTGTGATCCAGCTGTTGCATGTGGAGGGGAAAGGTTCTTTATTTAACTGAGCTAGTCAGACCCGTTATGAGTTAGGTGTACCTCTGCACCCTTCTGACTATACCCAGTACAGGTGCAAAGCCTTGTGTGTTTATCTCCCGGGGGTGGAATCGCCTAGCTCTCCATTTCAGACAGACCCTTGGCTTTGGCAACCTGTAAATAAGCTATAGTTACCTGAACAGATGTGACAGGGTTTGGATCCTCTATTTAGGTGCTGCAAACCCTCACTCTCGCCCCCAACCCCTTAAAACAAGCTGCTGCTTAGCCTTAATAATACCAATAAAGCATAAAAATGAGTTTTTAAGCAATGAAAAGGCCTGCGTACATCTCTTACCTCCAGTCTAGCCGCACCCTTTATGTAGACTCTGATGGGTCCAGACATTCATCCTGAGTTTTAGCCCTTACCTTCCCTCTTAATGAAAATCCAGCCCCCAATCCTGCTGTACCCCTGAATTTTTGAGCCTGGTTAAACTGGTTTGTGATGCAGTTGGGGTCAAGGAGGGCAGCATGTCTTAGTCCCTGGTGTTTGGTGAGAAGTTATTATCTGGGTTATTGCCCTTCTTGCCTGCACACAGACCCTTATTGAATTGACTTGTTAGATGCATACTTTTAAACACATTTACAACGATCAGGCATATAGTGCTCATAAATTATTACAGGGGAGCTCCAAATCTGTCTCGCTCGGCTTGTATAGTGATGGAAAATATCTCAAGAAAAACTGAATCTTAAATAGCAACTTCCTGTCTTTTAGGCAGATGTCACTGTATAAATTTCACTTGTGAGGATTCAGAAAGAGCCTGTTTAAGTTAAATTTTTGGTTTATCTCTGCTGGCAGTGCAAAATAAGTTTTGTCTCCCTAGCATTTTGTCTCATTCTCAAGAGGCCAGAAATTTTATTAAGGAAGCTGTACTGCAAAGTGATTAAGGCAGGAAAGTGTTTGCAGCTTTCTTTTAAACCCTGAAAGAAAAACGTAAGTGATAATGACGAACTGAAAATAACTCCCTGTGTGTGAATGAGCAGCGAGAACTATCTAAGCATTATATCCTGGCCAAAAGTAACACCCAGTCATTGAATTGTTGATGAGAACTGAACTGTGTTCCTCTGCTGTCATAGAAAACTATCTCCAAATGCTTGAAAAAATGTCTTAAAATAAGAATGCGACTTTAGTTTATGGGATCTAAGTAATCTCGTGTACACAAAATGAGTAAGAATAAGACTAAAGTGTGGTAAAAAGGGGAATTTCAGCTTTTTTAGCCCTTCAGTGATAGCTGTCTGCTTTTTAGCATTTTAGCCTAGTATTCTAATGTCTCACTCCTAGGAGCTGAGTGTTTGGGGTTTGCATAGATGAATGGAAAAAAGAAAAGAAAAAAAGCCTTTACATAATCACTGTGGGTGAGTGGCTCTTTCCCAAAGATGATGTTCATTGGTTTTATAGAATAGCTATAGTTATAGGACCTCATTATTTTGGGGGGGCCAAGAGCTCTTTGATGCAGGTGAGAGGATTGGGCCAGGAAGCCAGTTACAAGCATCCCTACACGCTTCAGTGCCATCATAGGTTGGAGCAGGAGCAGTCTGCAGACTTCTGTAGGCAGCCAGTTGGCAGTCATCACCACGGAAAAACCTGGGACAGCCAGTGCACCCCCTCCCTCTCTCCTCCCAGTCCTTAACTTGCTATTCAGTGAAGACCACAAAGGACTGAATGGTAGGAATCTGACTTATAATCCTTGTCCAGTATTAGGTTTTCTCCGTCAGGCCACATACATTATAGTAATCATTTCCATGGTCATTTTCTTGTTTCATTCTGAAGCTCTTGGAGAAATATACAAAAACGTAAATGATAAAATGTCATTTACTTTCACATGCTTTTGGGGTAAGACCTGCCAGGTGAGGTGCGTGTCGTATTATACGTGTTAGTGTAAATGGCGCACTAATTGGCAAAGGCTCGTATTCTGAAGCCAAGGACCAGAGAGGGAGTGCATGTGAGCAGACCCTCAAGAAGTCAGTGGGACTCCAGGCAAATATCAGTGTGTACTTTGGGGTCCTGTCGCAGGACCTGACTGTTTGTGGGGGCTGGATGCCAGAACGTTGATTCTGTAACTCGAACGCAATATAAGCTGTGTTTCTTCTTTTTCCAGATTACTCGTTGACTAGCGCAGACCTGTCTGCCCTGCAGGGATTTAACTCCCCAGGAATGCTGTCTTTAGGACAGGTATCTGCCTGGCAGCAACACCATCTAGGGCAGGCAGCCCTCAGCTCTCTGGTGTAAGTAGATGCATGATGTTAACTTGCACTGCTCAGCTGGGAACTTCAGCCACTTGGTTTACACCTGAATGACCCTGAGCTTGGCCTCATTCAATATCTCGCCATTTCAGTCTCTCCATCCGTGTCCACGTACGGGCATTCTTCCCAAGTTCTCAGTCAGCACATTTGGTTGCAGTACTATTATTTTTTAAGACAGGGATGTTATCTTCCAATTTGTCTGTCTTGCACATAATTCGTTCTAAGTACTAATGCTTGGCAAGCAACAGTCACTCTAGACGCATCTTACTAAGAACTTGAAAGCTTTAAAGACATTTGGGGAGTTAAGCATTTGTTTGTCTTGATTCCTTTAAACACAATTAAAATATAGAACTGTAGAGTTGGATACAAAAGGGTCCAGCACCAACAGGATGAGTGTAACTAAAGCATTATCTACTTCACACTGCTAAAGTTACCTCAGTCTCATCAGTTCTGCTTAGTCTCGGGCGCACAGAACAAAGTTTATGATGGTTGTAGAGTGATGCTGTAGCCATGATAGTCCAGGAATTACATAAGAAGCAGGTATCTTTTTATTGGATCAACTTCATAGTTAGGATAAAGAAGAGAGTTTGCTTCACACATCCTCCCAGTTAGTTCAGGATGTTGGGATACATTTTTCAACTTTTATCTGTCTTTTGTAGCATTTGGTGTGAACTGTATTTACTTCTGTGTTAAGTATGCATCCGTTGTGAGAGTATGGGCTACAAAACCTCACGACTCCACAAAAATTAAATTCATGTATGAATTGTTTTCTTCTTTGTTTAAATTCTCCCAGTGCCGGAGGCCAGCTATCTCAGGGTTCAAACCTGTCCATTAACACCAACCAAAATATCAACATCAAGTCCGAACCGATTTCACCTCCCCGGGACCGCATGACTCCATCTGGGTTCCCGCAGCAGCAGCAGCAGCAGCAGCAATCACGGCAGGAAATGGGTCGCTCCCCTGTTGACAGTCTCAGTAGCTCCAGCAGCTCTTACGATGGCAGTGATCGGGAAGACCCAAGAAATGATTTCCATTCGCCTGTTGGGCTGGGAAGGCCGCCAAATTCAGAAGATAGAGAGAGCCCTTCAGTGAAACGAATGAGAATGGACACCTGGGTGACATAAGCACTCGGTGTGGTCACTCCTCTTTTGTGTTATCATAATGAACTGTCCTGACATATCTAAATTTATAAATAAGGACATGAAATAAGTATGTTTATATGTATATACATACGTGCATATATATATCGTCACATGCATATATATGTGCGAGTGTGTGTAGCATACACAGAATCATCAGGCACTTACTACGAACTCCTTGTATAGCTGCAGATGTCCCATGGTAAAAATATAACAAAACAATCCTGTAGGCATTGGGCTAGTCTGGCACTTACCTGGACTTGTTGTTTTAATAATATAACCTGTTTTGCAAAGAAACATTGTACCCATATATAATCCTACCACACTAGATTGCAGAAACCAAGAGGGCTCGCCTGTAGTAATGTCCCTATGTGTTTTATTAAAGCCGTATGGTTATTTGTAGTTAAGAAACAATGCTTTGTAGCAGCAGAGCAGTAGAAAAGCAGGAAAAAGAAAGCAATACTGTACATAAAAATGACCTTTATATTACCCAACCCGGCATGGGTCTCTATTGCAGAGGGTGCATGGAGAAGGGCTGATGCTATAAAAACCTGTTTTGCACGTGCAAAAAAAAAAATGTATTGGGTCAAAAAGTGATTTTTAATGAATAGAAGTGAAAGAGAGAGAGACACAAAGAGGTCGCATGAAATATTCAGAAAATATTAGCCTAGAAAATAGAGCATTAACAAAATAAAAATAATATATTAAGTTATAATTGGAATATGTTTGAAAAGTTTCTTTACGTTCCTACCTTTGAAAAATATAGAAACGGATTTTAGCTCATGTATATTTTATATTAAAGAAAACAATACCCTTATGAATTGAAGACTATATATAAAAGTTATATACAGTACTTTTGAACACATTCTGCTATGAATTATTTATATAAGCCAAAGCTGTATGTTGTAGCTTTTTTGTAGAGTATAGTTTTATCTTGTTATTTTGACTTTCTAGTTTTTGCTTTCAGAAGAGGAAAAGAAAAACTTGCAGGCGGAACCTTGGGGGAAAAATAAGCCATGAACACTTATTATTCTATATGTAAATTAAAATTTGAGCCAAACTCTTTGTGTATATAGCATCTTAAATATATTATCACCTTTGGTGTAAGTACCTATGTATTGTACGTTCACCAGATTAAAAAGTATATTTTTGTGGATTGACGCCAACTTGAAAAAGGCGAGGTCCTTATTAAGTAGAGTATTCACTGTTTAATATTTACTATTTTGTTAAATATACTGTACTTTCTTTGGATTTTAATTATTATTAATATTATTATCCAGATTTTTCAGAGGGTGTATAAAGGGGTTGTCCCCCTCACTGGTGGTGAATGTGTGCCGTTCAATTGTAATCTCTGTGCTGTATGGTTAAGCTTCATTATACATTTTATATATATGTATATAAATAGCAAAGTGGCAAAAAAAAAAAATCCGGTGTTAAGTTCATCATGCATAAATATTAAAAATCTGTTACAACACATTTTAAGGCATTATTTTAAAACTGCCTCTTCTGAGAGAAAAAACACAGTGGAAAAACTTGACCTAATTACTCATGTTAGGGAAATTGCACACATCAGATGAGCACAGAAGGTTTTGTTAAGTGGTAAGTGGTTTGGGAACAAAATAGTTCTTTGGAAATAAATCCTCTCTTCTCTTTGGAAATAAATCCTCTCTTCTCTCCTTCCTGTGTTCAAGAAAGGGATCGATGAATCCAGAGGCCCAGCGTGTCGTGTAGTTGTTTAGTATCTAAAGCCCATCTGAAGTACCCTGCAAGTAACTTTTTGCCACAGTGGGACACTTGCCTGAGCAACACTACAGGGACATTAACCGTACTGTCATCTCTCTTATTGTTATTAGGCTGCCTGCAGATTGATACTGTTAAAACAAAAAAGAAGCTAAAACTGTCTGTACAGAAAACATCTCGAAGGGGCTAAAAACGTGACACAACTGACTTCTCTTTAGTGAGTGTGCTTAACTCACGTTTTTGATTAAAGAGCTAATGGATGCCTTCGGGCCTGTGCTGTTGCTTGCTGCTTTTTGTGCATGCAAAATATCCCTCTTCCCTAGGCACCAAATTAAAATGTGGATTTTGAAGAAATACAAACATTACTGCTCGCAACTTTAATGATGGGGGGAAATGAAGAGGCGGTCGTGTTGCACACAACTCCCCGAATTGAAATTCCCTGATATTTATTAAAGAATGTTTTCCGGTGGATATTTAATACCTTTCTTCTTAAAAAGGGAATTTTCTGGTCAATTCATTCAGTAGCCACTTTAACCCAGAAGAAACATGTGGGAAGGAAATCCATATGAGAAACCATTCCTCTCTCGTGCTTGTGTAATGAATAATCAAAGTAGAAACGTACCACAGATGGCTTCTAAGACACCGATGGTGTTGTCACTGTTACTTCCAGGGGTAGAAAATTAAAGCAAATGGTTGGGGCAAAATTGAGTTCCCCTTTCAAATTAACATATTTAGTAAATTAAATCAAGGGAACGGTTATTGGCTCAAACAAGCCTACAAAAGAAACCATCATGCTTTTCACCTGGCAACAATTTCCAAAGTAATTCAGTTCACTTACCACTTCTCAGGACCTTTAATGCTTTGAAAAGCTATGTGATTTTTTTTTCATTATTTATGCACATATATGAACTTTGCTGTACATTGGAGTGGGAGTTCTGCATTCACATTTACTGTCTATTTTCTTGTGTGCCTTACGAGATGGCTTTGCTGACTGTATCTCGATAGTCTTTATTTCTATGCAGGTTTATAAACAGCGCCATTATGTTTTCTAAAACAATGTTACATAAGGTTTGGAGTTTGTATTTCAGTCACGCCAACTGACTAATTTCAATTTGTTCGATTCTTAGGACCTGAGGATCAGACTGTTAACCTGTAGCCCATATAATCCTGGAAAGGACTCCATTAGATAAGGCTTTGTGCAAACATCCCATATGTCTGCGGAAGAACCTCACACCATGACAATAATAAAAGGGGAACTCTGATTTTTAATAACACTAATAGTGTAACTTTGAAACATTACTTTTTTAGGAGATGTAAAATTGTTTTGTAGAAAAGAAAAAGACATAGCACAGGAGAACATTTCAGCAATTGAAAACAAATACAGGATTTTTTTATTCAATGAGCATAAGACACATGGATCAAAGTTGCAGATATATCAAATCTAATATGACCTTGTTGGATGCAAATTGATTTGATTTGAGAGAGTTTTATCAGCTAAGATGACAAATCACTGCTCGGGCTTTGAGGTCTAACGAGTAGCATTTAAGAAAAAAAACAATCAGGTTTGTCAGAGAAAAATGCTTTAGCATTTCCTTTTGCTGTAAAGGACACTAATGTATGAAAAACTTTTCTAAGTTATTGCGCGCACAAGAAATATATAGTAAATAAGGAACATAATAACTCCTAGCAGTTGATCGTGGGAAGAAGTTAAATTTAGAATGTGAAAGAAAGACTTGCAAATGTAAACCTTTACTTCTTGGTAGAAACTTTCCTCACTTTGCTGTGCAAGAGAACACTGCTTTGCTATATTTAAAATGGCTTTTTTAAAAGAGATTTATGTATTTGGTAAATGTTTGTAGTCAACAGTTCACACGAGAAGCTGTTCACGGTTTAACGACAATAAGCCGTTTGGCGGCACAAGCTGGACTTTGTTGCCATCCTTGAGATGAATCTTTTAAGAAAAAAATAAGTTAATCTCAATTTTTTTCCCTGAATGTGTTGTTTTTTCTTCATTATACAATAAATATTCTAGTGAACTTTTTATCGAATGGTTAAGAAAATGCTAGAGGTTGTTGTAAAATATTTGTATCCTGCATTCACTAAAGTAAAGATACTGGCTTTTACTGTGTACTCCGGACTCTGCATAATGTTTTCGCAGTCCACGTCTCTTCCTCCCTAGTGGCAGTCCTTGCAGCTTGACTCTGGCGCCCCCACAAATAGACTCAGAAATCCCTTCTGATGAAACTAGTTTGATAGCTGATGTGTAGAAAAGGACATTGCTCTTTCTTCCTGCGTCCCAAGTTAGGAATGCATCGCTAACTGCGTGTACGAACACTTGGAGCATACGACTACTGCTACGATTGGACACATGCCAAGCCAAGCCTGGGTAAATGAATTCTCACGAATTTAAATAATCATTTGTAATGGTGAGAGAGCTTCAGTTCCACCTGCAAAGCTCTTTCCATTGCACTCGTGGAGCAGAGTGGTGTGCGCAGGGTGGCTCGAGGATGCTGGCGTAGCTGAAAGATGGCTGATGCACTTGGGAAGCTGCGAGTAAAAGTCACTTCTGCAGAGCGCTGGAACTCCGAACCAACGAGGCAGAAGCAGCCGTTGGGCGCACACGCCTCAAGTGCTGCTTGGAAAAGGCTTGGTGGCTGCTGCTGCCTCCCAGGTCTCGCAAGCAGCGGCCTTGCTCTGCTCTGGGCTACCCCTCGATCACGTCTACAGTTGGCGTACAAATCGCCTTGGATAATACCTCACCATCTAGCCTTCCACCCTGATTCCCCTTCTGGTGCCCCTGCTTTCTAGGAGAGGGCCTCCAAATGCTCCAGGCTTCTCCCTGGCAGCTCCAGCCCCCTGGCCCATTCCTCCTACACCCCCAGCCCACACGCAGAGTGCTGCAAAGCAGGCATCCTGTTGCAAGAGGGGTTCCCATGTGTCCTTCTCTGTGCTTGGCTGGAAGGATGGCTGCTTGGCAAGGCGTGCAGTAGCTGTCACTAACTGTTCAGCTAGTAAAGCCAAAAACGCCCCTTCGCTGAACAGCCCCAGCACAAACTCAAAGTCTGTTCTTGGGTGTGAATAGCCCACATGGAGCCCTATTGCTTCCCCAGTGGCCTAAGAGATGCATTTCTTGGAGCCCTCCCCATTGCACTAACTGATGTCCTTAGCTTGCTCTTTTTCCTGGTGTTACTTTTCTGGTAGTTCAAGTTCAAGGCTGTGTGCTGGGCATTTCTGAATGCCATGGAGGACTCTAGCCTGCTCGTTGAGGCCTGACAGCTAAAAATATTCCCAGGGCAGCAACAGAGGCTTAAAAATCACATCTCTCATTTCCCAGCTGGCTCTTGCAAGTAACGAGCTCAAGAATTGGTAAAGTTTTTAAGGCCTGGCAGGCCCATGCTGTGGTGAAGCAGGCCTGTCTGAACGGCTGTAGCTATAGGGAAGGCTGAGTCATCCTGGGAAAGGCAGGTAGTGCACCCGAGAGGCATCTAGCAGTAGCATTGAACCACTGGGCCTGTTGCACCAACCAGGCCAACATCCAGCTCCTAAACAAGGTTTAAGTCCTGGGGCAGATTTTTAAGGCCTAGGTTAGCAACACTGGCGTCCCTTCGGAGGGCCCAGAGGCAAGCTCCTTGTGCTTGGCTATAGTGCTGCAGAAACAGTCCCCTACCGTTCTTTCTGGGATGCCCTGGCAGCGCACGCCAGGGCTCGGATGGCTCGTAAACATTGAAGAGCTACATCCTGGGGCAGCTGCTTTTTGTTTCTGGGTGTGGATGCAGCTGGGGAAATGTGAGCACTAGTTCAGGCTGTCCAGCAGTCACCCAGCCAGATACGGGGAGGGGGGCACCTACCTACTGTGTTGTGTTGGCGGGTGGTGATTTGTGCCTAATATACAGCACCGATGCAGAGGAGTGAAGCACCTAGCTGATCGCTTCAGGCCCGTTCCTGCGATACAGCCCTTTTGGCCACAGTGCTTTGGCCAAGCACATCTCTGATGTAACATTTCGGGCCCACATCTGAAATCACCCCGTGTGCCCTGCCTGCTGGGTGGCATCGAAGCTGCTATTCCCGCCTCCAAGCGTGCTCGGTCCAGCAAGCTAGCAGCATTTCCACTGGACCCAGTTTCAAGGCATGGTGATTTAAAATGGGCAGCCATCAGTGTGGGGGGGCTGTACCTTCACAAATGGTCAGGCTAAATAAAGAGAAGAGCAAGGGTGGGCAAAATGCAGCCTGTGGGCCAGATGCAGCCCGCCAGCCCATTCCAGCTGGCCCGCTGAGCCCCTAAAAAAATTTAGAAAATTAACGTTCATCTGTCCTGGGCTGCCTGTCATGCAGCCCTCGATGGCTTGCCAAAACTCATTAAGCCGCCCTCCACCCGAAATAATTGCCTGCCCCTGGAGTAGAGGCACCAGCGCGCTGCTTTGGGGAGGGGGAGTGGGGATGGGAGGGGGAAACTGTCTGGCTCCTAGCTCCTCCATGACGCTTTTAGCTCTTGTCCTAGTGAAGGTGCCAGGATGGGGCCGCCGGGTAATGCAGTGCCTATGTGGGTCCCACCTTCTCCAGCCACATGCACGGAGCTCGTGAGCACAAACCCTGTGCAGTCTGCTCAGCCTCGGTTAGCACGTGGGGTGGATGCATCCCCTAGGCAGGCTCAGTACTGAAAGCCTGTGGGATGGCTGGTGGGCAGGGTATATTGCTGTGCCTTTGGTGAATTTGATGCTACTTTGTTGTCCGCAGGTCGCTTGACACCCTGTGACATGGCAGGGCTCTGGCAGGACCAGCCTGTGCAGGTACATATACACTTGCTGCACCCACTGTAGTAGCTGCACTGGAGCTGTGCCCTACTGGGTTAGTGGTGGCTGGAGGCGGGGGGCTTTGGCTTGGAGAGCGACGGTGTTGGAAAACACCAAGTTAATGAGTGAGCATGCTGGGGCTAAGCAGTCAGGGCACTTTCCAGGCAGACGTGGGTCAGTGCCCTGCCTGCAGCTTCAGGATCAGGCTGACAGCATATGCCAGGCGCATCTGATGGCTGCAGAGGTGCAGTAGCTGCTAAACAGTATCACAGTGACGCATGGTTACTGGAAGAGCCGTGATCCCAGCAGTGCAATGTATTGGCTGAGGCTTATGGACACACTGTGCGTAATGACTGGGGACTATCAATGCCATCTGGCTGCAAGAAATGCCCAGGACCGTCCCGACGCTGTGCCTAGTGCTGTTTAACTTGGGTACCAGCCAGCGAATGTGGGCAGCCACACTGCCTCGCCACAGCAGGCTGAGCCCATGCAAGGGGCAGGTTGCTGTCGCCAGTGCTGCACTGGCAAGCCCAGAAGCAGCCGGCTGCCTGCAGAGCTGGAGCCCAAGCCAGCAAATGTCACGCGCCTTTCCCAGCATAACGCCCCATTCAAGCTGAGGCCTCCTCAGCTTGAACAGACACTTGGGTTTGCTCCATTCAAGGAGGCAGCAGCAACCAAGAGCCAAGGGCAGGTAGGGCCGTGGCTGAACCATGGCGGGGGTGCCTCTTCAGACAAGAGGCTGGAGGGGCTTGGGCTTGTGCTAAAGGAGTAGATTTAACCATGCACATAGGTGGGCAATTGCAACCCATAGCCATTGTGACGTAGGAGCAGCTTGTGTTAGGGCTTCAGTTTCCTGCTTAATTCTGGCTTTAGTCGTTTCTGCTGTTTCAAAATGTGCTGCCACACTGACTCTGACCTGGGATGACATGGGCCTTTCCCTGGGAAGGCTGAGAAGAGCCCAGGCTTCAGGGCTTAAGCTGTCCCCAGCTGGGAATAAGGCAGATGTGTTTTTGCCTCTCCTGAAGGCTCCTGGCTACGAGGGGGAGAGGAGAATGGGTCGCCTTCTTCTGAAGCATTGGGGTGTTGGTGCCTGACAGCTGATGCTGGCACGGTGGGAGGGCATTGCCAGTGATGCTCCCAGAAACCCAGAGATGCCTCCGCTCAGTGGCATGCGATCAGGGCCCAGAAAAGCCATTTTCCTTCCTCTCACAGAGCACGGAGGTGTTGGCCTTCCTCTGTGGCATGGAGAAGGCTCCTTCCCTAGGCTCCTCCGGGCCTATAGTAGCTCAACTGCAGGCCTGTTGTGGCAGCAGCAGCGGACTGGCAGTGCCCTCGTCTCCGTGGCTTCCAGCTGTGATGGGTTACGGGGCGCTCTGGGTACCGCTCCTTGCAACTGTGGGCGAGGGGTTGTAGTGATTGTGGTGGGGTCCTTTGGTGAACGATCCCTGTGCCTGCAGGGCCTGGGTGTGATGGCCTAGGAGGCTCTTCCCATCCTAGGTTCCTATTTTTGAGCCCAAGGCCTGTGTCCTCACAGTTAGGGACTGGAAAGGGTTAGAGAGGCCTGGCACCTCCAGCACCACAAGACCAGCTTGGACAAACGCTTGGTTGGGCTGGTTTAGACCAGTGGCATCCAACCTCTTTGGCAGGCATGCCACACATTAGTCCTGCCCCCTCCACACTGCCACCCCTGGTTTAGATAGACATGAGCCTCCTCGAGTTGTGGGCCGGGGGCACTCGATGGGTCCTCAGGGCCCTGCCAGCTCTGTGTTTCTGTTTTTGATGTTATGGAAGTGTTTGACACCAGACGGGCTGCAGCCCAGAGGCAACTTTGCCTATGCTGGGGGAGCTGGTCTTGGCTGTAAGCAGAGCTCCTGCCAGCAGCAGCCCACCTGCACGTGCTGACTTGCTGGGGTGTGTCGTGGCCGAAGTTAATGAAAGCGTAACAGGGAAGCAGCCTACAGCCCCTGGCCAGCAGGCAGGACCCTAAGGACGCACCCCCTGCATGCCTGATGACCAAGGATCCTGGTTTTCTCTGATAAAAAAATCACAAATTCTCTGACAAAACATCGCAAATTCTCTGATAAAACCCCCAAAATCCATTATTAAAATTAAAAGCCCCCTGCAGCCCCCTCTAGCCCTGCTGGTGCCCCTTACTGGCCCCCAAAGCCATCCCGACCCTGCTACTATGTCTCACTGCCCCCACAACAGCCCCCCGCCCTACTCTTACCTCTTACCCCCACCCACAGCCCCTGGAGGGGCCCCTAGCTGCCAGGGCTGTGGGGCCAGAGACTCAAGTCTGCAGCTTCCTGCCCCCAACAGCAGGCAGCTGCAGCAGAAGCAGCATGGAACCAGCTCCCCCACTGGTGCTGCCTGCTTGGGCAGTGGCGGGGCCAGCTCCTGGCTCCCCACAGCCCTGCTGGTGCCCCCCAGCTGTGACCCACAAGCCCCCTGTCCCTGCAAGCCCCACTTACCTCACAGGCTCCAAGAGAAGAGTGAAGTTGTGGCTGACTGAGAGCCTCAGGCCCTGCCCTTCCCCCTCCCCGTCCACCTCTGGGCAGGGCTGGGGGGGGGGGTGTCTGCCCTGTTTACAAACAGCTCTTGCAGGCTGGAGCTCAACCAGCCTGCAGAGCTCTTTGCTAAAGCAGGGAATCCATGGGTTTCTCTGCTCAGAGGAGAAATCCACGTTTTCTCTGATGAAAAAGGGGAAATCTGTAGTTTTCTCTGTTTTCCATGAGAAACAGAAAACCACGATCCCTGCTGATGACACATCCTACATGCAGCTTGCAGTGCCTGCAGGTCACAGATGCTTTCCCCTTCAGCACCTGTGGCAGGGACATGAGACATGATGTTCTGGTGAAGCAGAGCCAGGAGCGACTTAAGTCCCAGAACTGGCTGATTGGGTGATGGATCCAGCTCAGGACTGACACCGAAAGGAAACAGAGCTGACAGGTAGGCCATTGCCTTTGGTGGTGGGGGGGTGGGGCCTTTATCAAGGGTCCCAGACACTTGTTTTTCCTGCTTGTAGCAGGAACAGCAGCTTCCTATGTAACAGTGCTGGGCAGTGGCTCAGCAGGGCACAGGAGAGGCCAATGCTCCTGCAGAAGCGCAACAGCCACCCTTTGAGCAGCGAGCACATGGCAATGACATCTGGAGGCATTACTGCAGCTTCCTGCTGCCTCAGCTGTCTACCATCTACAGCTGCATCTTGTCTTTAACCCTGTGGGCAATGCTGCTATGCAACTGTGGCCGGATTCTGACCTTCCTTTGGCGTCAGCCTTGGTGACTGGGGTGCAGTTGCTTACACCAGAAAGGGGCAGGGGTAACTAAGGCCATGCATGCAGCTGTCACTGAAGATAGGGTTGAGCCTGAGGACCGGCCATCTAGATGTTCAGCTGGGAGCTTTGCCCTCTGGTCCCCAGGGTTTCCAGCTGCCAGCTGGAGTGTTTCCTGCTTTAGAAATGGAGCTTATTCATGAGGAGTCACTGAGACCCCACAGAGCTCCTGGCTTAGGTCACGTAAGCCTGGAAGTGCCTGAAATCTGGAGGTATCTTCAGACTCCCTAGCAACAAACCTTTAAACCTGGCCTACTTCAGCCACATCATGGTTCAAAACCAGGAATTCCCTTGGCTTTTGCCTGTGCCCTTGGAGCGCTTGTGCCCAAGTGACCCCTGCCCACAACAGAGTCAAAGGAACTAGAGGCCCTCTCCCTCAGCACAGCCAAGCATGAGCCATTGGGCCAAGAGCACCTAGAGGTACATGCTTCTGTAGCCTTGTGGTTACGGGCTCTGAGCTGCACTAGCACTGGCTTGGGTTTGAGTCCAGGCTTGTCTGTATCTTTTCTATAAGATGACCCTTGTCTTATGGAAACCCTCTGGTGCCAGGCACCAGAGTGGAGGCATCTATGGGATAAGCCTGGGGCTGGCACCCAGCTGCAGCAGAAGTGCTACTGCCCAAAGGAGGGCCTGATGCTGTGTTTCAGCATCTCCTCTTAGCGACTGAAGACAGCTTCCCCCCTTGGGCACTCATCTACCTCCAGGCATTGCACAGGACACTGCACCTGGCTGCTGTGTATTCACCGAGTCAGGTACCACAACACAAAGTGGGATCCTGCTGGGAAGCCAGCCCCATGCCTCCAAAGTGGGACACACGAGGCTTGTCCAGGCCTATGGATAACAGCCGCCGTGCTTTGGCAGCTGCCAATGATGCGTGTTCTTGTCAAGGGGGCATTTCTGTCCGATGAGAATGAGAGCCATGCTCCAGCTCCATAAATAGCCTCTGCAGGCTCTGGCTGAAATCTGCCATCCTTCCTTTTAAGGCAAGCTTCACTCTGGGATGTCACCAGCCGTTGCTGCCAGAGAAGGAGACTGCAGGCAGGGTAGTTCCCGTTGTGCTTTTATTGACTCATTCACCATTCAGAAGTTTCACATCAACCCCCAGAGAACAAAAGGGACCGAGTTTCCTTCACAGAAGAAAATATATTTGTATTTAAAATAGACACAGCTGCCTTATGAAACCTGAGGCTTTTGGCACCTTTTAAAAACAACAGAGGTTTCTCCCCTGGCTCCTGCCCAGAGCTTCCTCCTCGCTGCAAAAGATTCCCTTGTCCAAACCATGTCCCAGTCCTGCCCTGGACAGTCCAGCCCTGGGGGCAGCACTCAGGCACCGCAGCTGGCAGCTCCCCTGGCCGTGGACACTTCTTCAGTTTTCAGGCTACTGCAAACACCAGTGCTGTCCGTGCGCGCTCTCAGGCCGGGAAGAGGCTGCATCAGCAATAACGTATCTCAAACAGCAATACTGAGCGTCATGATCCTTTATGTCATCCCA
This sequence comes from Crocodylus siamensis, assembly GCF_052110815.1. Classification (NCBI taxonomy): domain Eukaryota; kingdom Metazoa; phylum Chordata; order Crocodylia; family Crocodylidae; genus Crocodylus; species Crocodylus siamensis. Next base: position 7,775,191 of record NC_143409.1, on the reverse strand, counting down.
GCACCCTGGACCGGGATATTCACCAACCTTGCAAGGAAAAGGAAAAAGAAAAGATACCCACCGCATTCAGCCTACATGAAACAATTTCACCATGCACTCGGTATGGCACCAACCAACACGGCTGCAGCGCAAGTTAGGGCTCTCGGTGGCATTTCCTCTGCCCAGCGCAGACGTGGATGGTTTTCTGTAGCGGCAGTGCCCTCCAGTGGAGGCGAGGAGCAGGAACTGCCTTCGTGCTACAGAAGAGTTTCAAGGTTGCTTTTCCCTGGCTTCCCATTTCCTCCACTCCCTAATACTGGCACCTCTGAAAGATGCTAATGAGCTGCTCCCATCACTATTAGACGACAAACCTAGCTATTTCATGTCAAGGGCATATGCACCGCTCACCAACAAGCTGCTTGTTAACCTTGAGTCTGCAGCAAACACTGAATCCCAGAGCCACAACTGACAAAAAAAGGGAAGTCACCTACTGCCTACGTTCAAAGGGCCCTTGGCTTGCTGCAAGACAAAACTACAGCCTCCAGGAGGGGGAAAAATCAGGCTAGCAAACACATAAAGCAGAGTGGGAGCGCCATGGTAACTGGTGTCTGGGCACAGGGAAGGTTCGAGCTCCTTCGTGTTTGCTCTGTGCTGAAAGAGCTGATGCTTAGGCAGCATACTGTAGGGCTTCTATTTTGTACAGTCGTCCTTTGGAGTAGTTTACATTGGAGGCTGCAAAAACGTGACCTTAGTGTTCAGCCAGAAGGCGGCATAACTGTTTCTGCAGTTCTCCATCTGCTGAAATGGACTTTGAGGACGATTTTTACTGCAGGTTGCAAACCCCCAGCACACAGCGTGAAAAAGACATATGGTAAACCCTAACAGACTGCGATGTATCAAGAGCCTAATTAGCATCTTTCAAGACCTGGTGCCTTGCTCAGGCACCAAGAACGCCTACGAGGATCTGCGGTTCAAACAAACTGTTCACAGTACTGTACCTAGACTCCTGGCAGCCCCGAGTGAACTTTTAGTATCGGATCCCCCCACTTTGCCAGAGATAACGATAATAACAAAATCAGACAATGGAAACAAAAATGACCATTTTCAGGCCCCCTTACTGCTCGGGCCCTGGACGGCCACCTGGTTCACCCATGCCTGTGTCCAGCTCTGACTGTTAGTGTTGTAAGCCCTGACCCAGGGGAAGGAGTTCACTTCTTTCTGGGGTCTCCTGATATCACAGGGCTGGTTTGCCCTGCCTCTTTACCACTTCACAAAGGGGAGATCAACTTGCTGAGACCTGAATTCCTAATTCACAGGCTGACAGACTCAGCATAGGTTGACAAACTTAAGTGTCTCGGACACCTCCCTGGGCACTGAAAACGTGGTGAACTTCCCACCACAAAGCAAGTCTGAGAAACCTACTGCAGCAGTGAGCTCTCCAACTGAAGACAGTGGTGTGCCGGCCTACTGCAGTCCAGGCACTTCTATGAAAGAGCGAGGCTTTGTACATGGCAGAGGCCTCAATCGTTCTAGATAAATTTAGCTTGATTTGGTCACTGGCAGAGTAAACTGTTACAGAGGCACAAGCCTACACAGTGAGGCCAGATGGCAGTGTAGTGTGGCTACTTGAGCTATAAGCTCACGGTTAGGGTTAAAGATACCAGGATGACTCTGTTCCAGCAAGAGAAAAAGCATTTTCACACCACCCCACAACCCCTGTCCACATAAAATGTCCCTTGCTAGATTGACTTTCCTCTCAATAACACACTAAATAGCTCAGCGCCTGCAGAACCAGTGCTTGGCTGGTTCAGATTCCTAGACAAGGCCACTCTTGAGGGATACCTGAACCAACCAAGAAGAGCAGGTTGCTGCACTATACTTTTCCCTTGGCAGACCTTATGAACATAAAGCCAACTGGCTGTTGAACTCCGTTAGCCACGAAGCATCTTTATTCTTCCATAAAAACATGGCAGCCACAGCCCACCAGTCACCTATGATTGACTTAAATTAGCCCCCTGAAACTGGTGAGGACAGAGCCACTGGTTTATGGGCGTGCATGTCAGGAAGGGAGACAGTGCCAGGCTGTCTCCCCAATTCGGGGAGCTTCTCTGCAGGTAAGTGTAGTGATAATTCCCCCTCTGTTCTGTGAGCTGAGAGGTTTGAGACAAATGTTGTGTTTGAGGCATGGGCTGCCGCCATGGTCTCTTGTGTTTTAAAATAGACGATATAAACTACCGGCAGGACGATTCCTATCAGGAGCATGATGAAAACAGCATTCCACCACTGGATTCCCCAGTCTGCCCCTGTACTGGCCTCCTTTGGTCTTCCAGAGCCGAAAGGTAGCCAGTTTGGTGCCTCAACGCAGTCTACGTTTATACTGACTTCTGAGCGCACCGCGTCCTGAATATTCTTGTCGATCCCTTTAAAGTAGTCGGTCAGGTGCCCGGATTCAACACAGCTGCTGCTCGAGGCTGCCTCCTCAGGCTCCGGCAGGTCAACGAGGGTCAGGGCAGCCTGGGCACGTTCACTCCGAGGAGCTTTTAATTCTTTGCTGGTCTCAGTTAACACCCCATGGGTCTTTACGGGGATCTTGATGGACTTCAGAGCGTACAGGTCCTGCTCCCGGATGAAGTTGTTGATGCGCTTGATATCTGCAACCTAAGGAAACCAGAAAGGACAGACGTTAGGCTGAGCTCTTGTGATCCTTTAGGATTGCCGACGTGAAAACAGACCGCAGCACGCGCCGCGCACGTCAGTACGCTGGGAGCAAACACGGGGGCTCATCAAGCACATATTCTTGTAGCTTTTCCAGCTGGCAGTCAGAAGTGCGACGGGTTCCTAAGGAAATGCTCCGTGTGCCTTATTGCCTTTTCCTTCCCATCTCTGTGGTTTCTACTGTCTGCCACTGCTGTTTCTGCCTTAGCTTTGTGGGGGAAAGCTGTGGCAGTGAAGACTTTTTAAAGTCACTTCCACGCCCCCTGCACTCTGTGAATAAAGTACTTTTAGCTCTTTTGGGTGAGCAGACAATTGGTGCATGAACAAACAAGACTACCCCACTCCACAGGAAGCGTGTGCTGCCTTTGCCTCGTCTCCTGGAGTAGCACTAGTCCTGCCTGGAGAGGAATCTTGAAGCCAAAAGCCAAACCTGCTCTGGCCCTGCTTGTTCCAGGCTCAGACGCACTATATTCTGGCCCCCACACCGCTTCCCGTCCCTGCAGACTACCAGCTCTCAGCAGGCTGAAAAGTCTAGCGGAAGCCGGGCTCATTTCATAACTAGCCTCATCGAGGGGAGAACCGCGGGCTCTGCAGGTGACACTTCTTCACCACATGCGACTCGTGTCAAGAACACGGCTACTTCCGCACTTCGTCACATCTCTTCTGAAACCAACTGTCCGGTTTGAAGGCAAGGAGGATTCAAACGCTAGCCTGAAAGGACTCCCAGCAGTGCTGCCAGCACTCAGGGGCGAGGCAGTGACTTTCCCTGTGTCTGTCCTTAGCCCGCAATAAGTAAAAGCTCATCTGGAGGAGTCCAGTCTCGTCTCACGGAGGGCAAAGCAGCCCTGCTTTAGCTTTCACTTCCTGCAGGGGTAGGAGTGGGCATAAGGACACTTGCCACAAGTCAGCTGCTCCCTACTTTTAACTTACTCCATTTCATGCCTTTCCCATATCCTCCAGAAAGAGACCCAGGTGCCCTGGCTGAAGTCCTTAGCCTCCTTCCTGCCCTGCCCGAGCCTCATGCTGCGAATGGACAGCTGGTGTTCTCAGGACAGCATTTTGGAGGAAAACTGCATTTTGGCCTCTCAGAAAAAAGGAGACTTATTAGTTGGCATCTTGGTGATGACTGTGGTTGGTTCCCATCTTACCACATACCAGGGGCCAGACTCTAGAGCCCCCCCCGCCCAGCTCAAGCCACTGGGGCAGGTGCTTTCTGTGGGCACAGTGCACTCTTGTGTCCATGTCTACCACAGGAGAGCTCAGAGCCTCGGTGCGGCTCAGGGACTGCTCAGGCTCCTGCTCTGTGCTGCTGGGATCCCGTGATGGCTTGCCTACGAGTTCACTGTTGGGCCCAAGTAAAGGGACCAGCGCTTCCTGAGCGAGGACCAAGAGCTCCGGGAATTTTCAGCCACATCAGCGTAAAGGCAGGTAGCCCCGCTCTGCGCTCACTGCACACAAATCTTTTGGCTCAGGTTTCTGACCAGCTTTAAGAGGACTGGGGACAGAAAGGCAATCACCTCAGGAAGTGTCCCCTGGAGAGCCTGTGCCCACCCTGCCAAGGCTTTTTTCCTGGATTACCCATGGGGAAAAACAGCTCCTTGCTAAAGGCCGCGTTAGGCTGTAAGCTCTTGGCCTCAGAACATCTTTCCAACCCGAGTCTGTACAGCACCCAGCACGAGGGGGTCCTGGCCCATGGCTGGGCGGCTTAATGCTTTGAGAGTACAAATACTTACTCATTCAAGGAGGAAAAAGACAACCCAAGACCACAGAGATAACGGTGCAAGGACAAGACACAGAGTGAGACTAGCTGGATGGAGAGAAACAAATCACTATGGAAATCCCAGCTGGGAAAAAAAAAGGGATTACCTTTCCTGCAACCCATGGCCTTCTTGTTCACACTGAGCTGCCCACTGCCTTTTGCTCCCCATCATGTCTCTGCCTCCTGTTAGCTCCTTGTGGTAGGGAAAACAGCCCACCATATCTGTACAGTGCCCAGCCCAACAGGGACTCTCGCCGACTGGGGCTTCCAGACACTACCAGAACCTGAACGACCGTGGCCGAGACTGGGAATCTGCAGCTCCAGCACTACCGCCGGAGTATCCGACTGCTGGATCCTTCTCGGGGCTAACATCCACCGGGGAAACAGACCCCGGGCAATGAATGACTGCATCTTTCTGTCAGAGACAGTGTTAGTGCCCCTGGACCCACTGGGGAGAGATGATGAAAGGACAATGCTGTAAGCAGCACTCAGCTTTTCAAAGCTAGAAACCCACGTGTGGGCCCTGTTCTGGGTCCTCAACCGGCAACAGAAGGGGAGGGCAGAAGGCGAATTCTCCAGATGAGGTGCCAGGGAGCCCGAGTTCTCCCGGAGACACGCAGAGCAGGGCACACGCCAATAGGGCTCCAGGCAAAACCCAAAGGCCGCACATCCGACCGAGCCACTGCAGAAGCCCACCAGCAGAAACCCAGCGCCAGACAGACGCTGCTGTTTCCAGGGACGGGCATTCAAAAAGCCTGAGTCTGAACTGATTCAATCTTTGCAGCAAGGAGTTGGGGACAGAAGTTCCGTAAATCAATTTGACCCAAATCTGTTAAGTCTGATACAACATTCAACCAGGTTTATCTTAAACCAGTTTTGGACATTTTGAAACTGGTTTATATGCACTGAACTTATTTAAACCAGTTTCTGATGATTTAAACAGGTTTATGTGTAACTTCTGTCCCTAGGGGTTAGTCTCCATTGTGCTCATTTCATGCTAATAAGCTCCATTTTCTAGAGGAAGCGGGGACATTTCTTTGGGGAGCTTGAAAGCGGCCAAACTTCTTTCTTACAGAATGAATCACAGCGGCACAGCCAGCTCGGTGCACTGACTTGGTTTAAGCAGAGAGCTTGCAAACAGCCCCAGCACAAATTCAAACAGCTTTGTCGCCGCAGCTGCTGATCAATGGCCACTTGAAGAGTTTTTCTTTCCTGGCCAGCTGAGGGCCAGCCGGCAGCACAGGTAGTGGCAGATGGCCACAGAAAGTCAGGCAGTTTTAAGTGGGAATCTGGGAGGCACTAGAAATTTAATCCTAGTGCCAGCCTCCCAGGGCATCTATACATGTGCTCCGGGAACAGGGGCAGGCTTTAATTAATCAGAGCGGCGCTGAGGGGGCTCTGATTAAAGCATCCAGAGTGTCATGTGTATCAGAGTCCTCACACTGAAAAATGGCAGCAGAGGTTTTTTAACTAAAGCTTGTTGAATGAGCTGAAAGGGAGGCGCACACCCAACGGCAGGGAGGGGCCATCCCCAGGGAGGACTGCACTGCGGTTGCTCGGGGAGTCCGGGAGGCCAAGGCGGAGATGGGACTGGGACTAGCTTTCCGGATCCAGGACAACAAGAAGTCCTTTTTTAAATACATAGGGGGCAAAAAGAAGGTACCAGGTAAAGTGTGGCCCCCACAAGACACGCTGAGAAATCTGGTCATCACACCTATTTAACTATTTCTTTGCCTCCATTTTCCTGAGCAGGGACCGGAATAGCCACCCCCACCCCGAGCCCCCCTCAGGGCCCCGGGGGAGGCGCACCCAGGCCCAGGGTCAGGGAGGATCTAGTCAGGGAACTTCTGGAGGAACTGGATGTATTTAAATCAGCTGGTCCGGACGATCTCCACCCCCGAGTGCTGAGGGAATTGGCTGAGGTCATTGCGGGACCCTGGCACGGCTGTACGAGCACTCGTGGTACCAGAGGACTGGAAGAGGCCAACATGGTTCCCATCTTCAAAAAGGGGAGGAAGGAGGACCCAGGGAACTATAGTCTGGTTCGTCTTACCTCAGTTCTGGGCAAGCTTTTTGAGAGAATTATCCTGGCACATGTCCGCAAGGGGCCAGCAGGGGAGGTCATGCTTAGGGGCAGCCAACACGGGTTCACTGGAGGCAGGTCCTGTCAGACCAACCTGGTGGCCTTCTGCGACCAGGTCACCAAATCATTAGACACAGGGGTAGCAGTGGACACAGTCTTCCTGGACTTTCAGGAGGCCTTCGACACTGTCTCTCCCCCCGTTCTCATTAAGAAACTGGGGGCTGTGGTGTCGACCCCCCACACAGCCAGATGTGTCCCCAACTGGCTGGAGGGCCGCACCCAGAGAGCGGTGGTGGACAACCTGGAGGGACGTGGGCAGTGGGGTCCCCCAGGGCTCGGTCCTCAGGCCCGCACTGTTCAACATCTTCATCAGTGACTTGGACGAAGGGGTAAAAAGCACCTGTTCAAATCTGCTGATGAAACTAAGATGTGGGGGGATGTGGGCACGCTAGAAGGGAGGAATAGGCTGCAATCGGACCTAGACAGGTTACAGGGGTGGGCGGATGAGAACAGGATGGGATTCAACACTGACAAGTGCCAGGTGAGGCACCTGGGGAGGAAGAACTGGCATCATACCTACAGGCTGGGGAACTCCCTTCTAGGCAGTGCAGAGGCAGAAAAGGATCTTGGAGTCATCATTGATGCCAAGATGAACATGGGCCGGCAGTGTGGGGACGCGGTCAGGAAGGCCAACCGCACCTTGTCATGCATCCACAGATGCATCTCGAGCAGGTCCAGGGAGGTGATCCTCCCCCTCTATACGGCACTGGTCAGGCCACAGCTGGAGTACTGCGTCCAGGTCTGGGCGCCGCACTTCAGGAGGGATGTGGACAGCATGGAGAGGGTCCAGAGGAGGCCACTAGCATGGTCAGGGGGCAGCAGGGCAGGTCCTACGAGGAGAGGCGACAGGACCTGAACCTGCTCAGCCTTCACAAGAGAAGGCTGAGGGGGATCTAGTGGCCTGTTACAAACTAGTCAGGGGGGACTAGCAGGCACTGGGGGGTCCCTGTTCCCCCAAGCACTACCAGGAGTGACCAGGAATAACGGTCACAAGCTGGCAGAGGGTAGATTCAGACTAGACAACAGGAGGTGCTACTTCACTGTCAGTACGGGTAGGATCTGGAGCCAACTTCCAAGAGAAGTGGTGCTGGCTCCTACCCTGGGGGTCTTTAAGACAAGGCTAGACAAACACCTTGCCAGGGTCGTTTGACCCCAGTACTCTTTCCTGCCATGGCAGGGGGTCGGACTTGATGCTCTGCTCAGGTCCCTTCCGACCCAACCAACTATGAAACCATGAGCTTTAGTTAAAACGCCCCCCACATTTTTCAGCATGGGGGCACTGATGCACATGACGCTGGAGTCTGCTGCAGTGCAGTAATTACCACGCTTCAGCAGACTTGATTAATCAAGTCTGCTTGAATGCACTGTAATTACAGCACGTCCAAGCAGTCTTGCTGCACGTGTATAGCCCTCCCTGTGACTGATAAGCAGGCAATGAGAAGAGGTTTAAGAAAATCAAGTCATAAAGCCAGGGGCTGCAATGGAGAGTGGATCAGCCCTCTTAGCTGAACTCCAGGAACCAGACCTGCTGCATTAGTGTTTTCCTGTGCGTGAAGAGACCCAGAGTTCACCAGCAGTAAGGTTTTCATTCCAGCACGAAGAGGCAAGTCTCCCCAGGCAGCACAAACCTTACGCAAACCACCCAAACCTTGCAAGCTCAAGCAGTGCAGAGGGAAGCTGCCTATGGGAATAGCGCACGAGTGTGGACCTGTAGGAGCTCTTTTGGCTGCAATGAGTTCTCTGTGTCCCAGCTAACAGCAAAGCCAAAAAGCAAAGCAACACCAAAAAAACCAAGACAGAGTAAAAGATCCACTTCATATACAGGAGGGCACCTCAAAAAAAAAAAATCACTCTTAAAGTGTCTAATACAAGGAGAAACACTTATTGTCTTCTTTTAAAAGCAGGAGATAAAAATCCTGGCTCTAATGAAATCAGGGGCAATGTTCTCATCATGTTCAGGAAGTCAGGATTTCTAACACGGCAACATTCCTTACTCTGAGCTACCGCCCAACTCATGCCCCAGCTCATCATTTCTTGCCTAGTACTTCAGATCACTCCCAGGAGTTACCTCCTGCACATCACTGGGACAAAATACCAGCAGATCCATACTGGAATGAATGCTAGGGACCACTGCTGTTCAAACACACACCTCTGCTCCAGTCCAAAGAGCTCAGACATTCTTCCTGAAGATAGTCCTGCAGAGCACCGTCTTCTCTTACACTGTTTTTTCACATTTGGAAGAGAAGGATGGACAAAGTCCCCCCAGAATTTCAATGACTTCCTTGTGAGGAATTTACTCTAGTCTTTGCTCATGGTGATTTGTCTTAGTGTAAGAAACATTGCTTTAGAATTGCTGACACTTGAGAAACTACTTCATATTTAATTAGAGGATAATATGCGATACCAGCTGCTACTGCCTGTTCCGGTCAAAGTCTATTCAAGCACTATTTGTCTTTGGACCTGGAAAAGTGCAAAGCGCATTGGCAGGGCATAAAAACCTTTGATAGTTTTGCACCTTTATATCACAGACTGCTTTAACTTGCAGTCCTGCATTCGGATCCAAAACGTTTAGCTCTGCTCAGCTGTTACAGCAGGGCACTACTGAAATACTGCTCAGACAGTTCTACGACCTTCCAGTTACCCTTCTTCTGCAATCCTTCTGCAGGTCAGTGTGAATACCAGCACATACCACCATCATACTGATGTACCGTGGGGTGTGCATTTACATTTAAATACTCCTGGGGCTACTTTTGCTATTAGTAAAGGAGGCAGCTGTGAGATGGGCATGGTTGAAGGGCTGAGACTTGCAGCGCGAGTGAGGAGAAGCAGAGACAGCTATGAAGTTCCTGTTTGCCCTGCTGGCAGCTGGAACACATGCATTTCTGTGGGCAGCAGGAAGCAGAAATAAAACCTCTGTCCTTAATGATCTTGAGTCTCACTCCCTGTAAATACCTCCTTTAAACATGCTCTTTCTGATACCTGTAAATTCTGGTCCTCCAAATAGAGCATCCTGAGTAGAGAAAACCTTCAATAACACTTCCCTCTGACCAGGCAGCACAAATCCATCCAACTGCTTAACAGCCAGCCAGCTCTTGTAGGGCAGGGCACTCCCATCCTATCCTTTATACAGATACTGCCCTCACTCAAAATAATAACTGGGTGGAAGTTACATGAGCACTCCACAAGGTTCAGTCACACAAATCACACAGGAACCCAGGTCACAGAGGGCGTAGAGACGACAACAACCTATCATTATTAGTATTTATGAGTTATAATACGAGTTAAAGGACTCACCAGGCACCCTGCTTAGCTTGGTTTTTATCAAGGTGCCAATCATTCAGCGCATACGTACGCACACAGAGGCAGCTGCCTTTCCACGCCACCAGATTTCTCTCTGGAATGACAGAAGCTGAGGTATCTGGTCTAGTTACAGGTGGTTACAGAAACCCCCGTGAAACTAAGTACTAAAGAAAATTAAAAATTAAAGCAGCTGCATCCTCCACGGGAGCCCGGCTCTTACTTTACAGCCGTACTGTAGAGCGAGCTTGTTAAGGCTGTCACCCGCCGTAATCTCTCGTTCCAGCAGCACCACGTCCCCAACCTTCTCCCGGGAAGCCACATGTCTCTGCTGCTCCTTGCCCCTCGGCCGTAATTCCATGATGTCAAACTCTTCCTCCGATGACTCATCCGAGTCCGACCGGCCATTTCGAAACACATAGACGTGGCTGCTTGGATAGTTATGGACGGTAACGGGAGCCTGAAAGGATCTGGTCAGCCCCTCATTCAGCCTCATGATTTATCCCAGCTCCTGGAACAGAAAGCAGATACATGTCAGGTTACCTAAGCATGAAACAAGTCCAGCGTTTGCAACCAGCTGTCTACCTAGCTGGTCCCCAAACTCCCTCCTTATGGGCTGAGAATGGACTGAAAGCGCAGCCACTTTGTCAAATACCCACAAAACTATGTCAGGATTCATGGGAGGTCCAGAGCCCCCAGCAGAAACCAAGCAAAAGTGCTCCTGCAGCCAGGGCGGAAAGAGGTGCTTGCATCCACCACGATGAGGGAGCAGCCTGCCTTCACCGTGGCGAGTCCCGCAGTGTTTTCTCACTAGCGAAAAATCACTGTGTGATGCTATTGCGCCACGTACAGCCACATTAGTCACCACGCCTGCCCGTCAGCACGGGGGAAGTGCAGGACAATTCGCCACGGACATGAGGGAAAGGTCAGCCAGGCTCTGGGCTCCCCCAGGCAGCTGCGCGTCAGCTGGGGACGAAGCACCCAGGGGCCTCCTGCCAGTTTGCGACGGATGTGAAGCTACGAGGGATGCAGCTGCACGGGCTCGCACGACGGCACGGCCAGGCCTGGATCCGACACAGAGCAAAGCTGCCTTTGCCCCGGGCAACAGGGGAGATGGGGCGAGAGAGGCGCCAAGTTGGGAGCCCCCGCTGCTGCTGGGGGAGACACGGGCTCTCACGGGAGCCGCCGGCAGCGTGGGTCAGAGCGTAGTCCCAGATGCCCCCCAAGCCTGTGTACCACCAGATTCCCCCCCCCCCCGAATCCACAGGGCCTGCAGATCCCACCCGAATCCCATCACTCCCAAATCTGTGCGCCCCCAGATCCCACCCTGATCCCATCCCCCTGAATCAGTGTGCCCCCAGATCCAACCCCCAAAATCTATCTGGCCTCCAGATCCCACTGCTGATCCCATCCCCACAAATCCATGTGGCCTCTGGATCCCATCCCCCCATTGTGTGGCCCTAGACCCCACTCTGATCCCATCCCCCCAAAACCCTGCGTCCCCCTAGATCTCATGCATCCCCCCCCAGACCCCCCACCCACCTGTCAGGCCCCGCCCCTATTTGTCTCGCGTGGGGCTTATCCCGGGACAACGGCTCGGGCCGGGGCGGGGGCCACAGAGCGGCCCTCAGGGGGCGCTACCACCTGCCCCGCGGGGGGAGGGGCGAGACTACACGGGCCGGGGGGAGGAGGCTCACCCCCCCCCCAGGCCTGGGTTCGCCCCTCCGCTCCGCACAAGGCCACCCCCCACCCCGCGGGGCAGGAACGGGTCCGTCCAGCTCGCCCCGGACAGGAATGGGTTCGTCCAGCTCTCTCCCCACCGGCAGGAATGGGCTCATCCAGCTCGCCCCCACCACCGCGGGACAGGAATGGGCTCGTCCAGCTCGCTGCCCCCCCCCGCAGGGAAGGAATGGGCCCGTCCAGCTCGGACCCCGCACTCTTCACTAACCCTCCGCTCCTCCGCGGACCGTCCGGCCGCCGCCTCCACACCCGAACTTGCTGTCCGCCACGTCCCTGCGGTGACTGGCTGGGCTCCCTGTTGAAGACGGGAAGAGGACGCCAGGCGACCAATAGACCGGGAGAAGAGGCGGGGCCCGGGTGTCAAGTTCGGTTGAGCGCTCAGCGCTGGAACGTGTCAGGAGGCCGGGGCTACATTTAAAGGGCCAGTGTCAACCCCCCCCCCCCCCAATTTCCCCCACCGCCCCACTCCATAAGCAGGAGCTCGCCCTGGAGGGGGTCCCGAGTCCCAGGCCGTGATCCTGCCCACATTTGCAATCTGACTTCTTGGCTTGAGTCTGCCACTGTGAGCAGCTGTGGCTCTACTCTGTGCCTCAGTTGTCTCGTCTGTAAAATGGGGGCACTATTTTTTTCTTTTTGATTGTTTGTGAGCACTGCTGTTGACACACATGCCACAGAGCTAGGCACTACCAGCACTGGCTATCCCAGGTGTGGAAACAAGCCGGGAGCCCTGATTTCAAACCCCTGCCTCTGATTCCTGGACCATTATGCCTTTTGGAGGCAAATACTTGGTTCAAGTTCACTTAGAGCAGTGGTTCTCAACCTTTTTTGTACCGGGACCCCTTTGTAAATGTTTATGGCCAGTCCTGACCCAGTGGCCCCCACTCCCAACCTGCTGCCCCCTGTCCTCAAACACAGCTCCCAGAGTGCAGGGCAGGCGGTGGGTGCGTGGGGCATGGCAGAGCTGCAGCCTGCCAGGAAAAAGCCATAGTTTCCCATGTTTCTTTCCTTTAAAGGAGCATCTATTTTTAAGGTTTGCTTGCGACCCTTTCACATATTCTTGCCACCCACCTTTGGGTCGCGACCCATGGGTTGAGAAATGCTGACTTCAGGGCTCCGGAGAAGGATTTGGGATGGGCTCGGAGGCCACCATCAAGGACTTACATCTTCAGCGCGTGACCCAGGGCACTAAACCACTGCAGACTGGAGCTGCCCAGCAATGACAGAAGTCGATCTGCAATGCCCTGTAAGGTGTCGGCTTGGTGCTAGTTCTCTCTCTGTGCCACATCCTAGCCCTTGACTTCAGCTGAGATGCCCAGCCAAGATCTGTACATTTTGGAGCGCCCTGTAGCAAATACTTGAGCTTGGAGTTCCCCCCCGGGCCACTTCTACCCCCGCAAAGGCCAACCATGTATTTTCAGTCCTTAATGAAAGGCGCAGGAAAGAAGGGAAGGCACGTTACCGTGAGAGGCAGAGACTGCGCGGTGTACATTCAAGCAATCTGCAAGACCAAAATGAGCACAAAAGTGGCCAAATCGGTAGATTTAAAGGGGCAACGGACACAAAGGCAGCGGTGCGTGAGCCCCATCTGATGTGAGCAGCGCAGACCGCCCCCGGTTGCCAGCCAGTTTCATGCACGTGTTTGCCTTCTTGATTACAACACCGGCTTTCTGTCACCGCCACCGACGTTCAAGCGGATTGCCCGCCTCTCCGGGTTATTTCACTCGTGGTGTTGGATTCTGGAGCCCGGGGTGTTGCATGTTTATCCTTTCTCTGGCTCCTCCATCTGCTCCAGAACTGGAATTAACAGGTACGGCCACAGGAGATGAGGGCTGCGCACTGGCAGCTGCAGCCCCCGGATGCCAAGATCTGGTTCCAGCAGGTCCCGCTCCCTCCCTGCTTTTAATTGGCTCCAAATGCAACCTGGTGATTTCCTGCTGAGCGGTTGGTGGAGCTGCTGGGGTGTATTCTGTCCTGGTATGTTTTCTTTGGCCCGGCTTGAACCCATGGCTTCGATCTGAATAACAAGTTCAGTACAAGCCCTTAACAAGTTCCATGTGCAAGGGACCGCGTCCTGGGGTGGAGGGTGGCAGAGAGATACGTCCTCGGAGCCCTTGATACGTGCTAGCTGGCCCCAAACTTTTACATGCAGACTGGTGCGAGGACTCCCCGCACACAGTGACACACAGCCTTGGGGTGTCTCTCAGGAGCGTGAAGTGCCTGTGTCCTCCTTACCTTGAAAATCCTCCCCGTTTACTCTAGATCCCCGCCCTTGCCTGCTGGAAGCGGTCCCTTCCTTTCCGTCCCGGGCTCCCTGTGTGGAGCAGGCCATGCATAGCTCTCGCAAGCAGCTTGCATCCTGTTTCAAGAAGGCTGCTTCTGCTTCAAAAGAGTTCAGCTGAGTTGAAGAGTTCAGATCGGCGCGGTGGAAAAACCTCTAGTAGATGGAGAGATGGACGTTGCCTCAGGGAGCTGGACTGAATGGCCTGCCATTCTGGGGTGGCACAGGGATGCGCCCTGTGGTGCTCAAGGACGGGCAGAAGAGATGGATGCTGCAAGGCCACTCAACTTGTGGCAAACCACGAGGAGCTGAGCACCCAGAGACCCTCCAAAGAGCTCAGCCAGGAGGAATTCACTGGCCCAGACACACCCGTGGATGATCCAATGGTCACAGCTCCGTATGGATAGGAGGGGTGGGGGTGGAGGACACCCCCTCTCCCTGTCCCCAAATGGAAGGTCGCTCATGCATTGTAGCAGCTATCATTGTTGCCCCCATCACTCACCCCAGCGTGAGCAGTGGAGCCGCACGCGGACATTGCTGCAGCAGCTTTAGTAACTTATCTGTCCCGTTAGAGCAGGTGCGGGGAGGGGGCTAGGAGGTCTGCTGGTGTGCGAGGCCCAGGGAAATCAATGATGAGCTCCAGGTCCTTCAGGCAGCTGGCCAGCGCTGTCTCAGGTAACGTGATTTCCTCCTCCATGCCAGCTCACTGAGCCAACCGGTCTCCGAGCAGGTCATCGTGGGGGCTGAGCCAGCTCACATGGCTTCCCCGAGCTTTTCAACCCCCAAAAGATCTGGGTCTGGTGTGGTGGGCAGGACCCGTAGCAGAGCAGGGCCTGGAAGACAGACACCAAAAGGCCTCCCCTGCACCAATTAAAATCACTCTGTGACTATTTACGTTCAACGTTACAAGTAATAATCGCTGTGCACCATGCACGCATGCACACGCGCACACACACACACAAGTTACTTTGGTTAACATGCTCAGATCTGGGAAAAAATAATCTCTGAGCTGCTCTCCAGGGCCTTTGTAACAGAAAATGAAGGCTGGGAAGGCCTTGAAATCCCTCTGCATTTGTTTTACTGAAATATCAAGAAGTTTAAGACCTTTCTTTTTGCTGAAGGGGTCCACGAATTCACCGGGAGGGCCGTACATGACATACAACATCAGCGTAACTCTGATTCAGTTTATCTAGAAGGTGCATCTCATCGGCCTGACATCAGCTTGGCGCACAGACAGAAATGTCACTGGTCTCTGGAGGGCAGGTGAGAGCAGCTCGCCTGGGGTAGCTGCTGCAGCGGGTGCTATTATAGCCCCTTGCCACTAAGTGGGGGGAAGACGGTAACAGCCTGTTTGTTTGCTTCTTCCTGCTGAAAAGCAGACACACAGCACTTACACCCGTGGAGTTTGATCCTTGTTGTTTCCTGGAGTAACTCTACCCTCGATTTAGTCCCCCAGCACACCAGAAATATGGATCAAGACCATTTTCTGCCTTTAGCTGAACAGTTGACATGATGACGCCCTGCAAAAAAGCAGCTTTTCTACCAAGTGCTGCAGTCAAGCCGTCTTGAAAATGATGCCAAAGAATGCGCGAAGCCATAAGAATGACAACTCTTGTCAATTTTAATTAATAGTAAAACTCCTGTCAGAGCCGGTCAATACAAGACTAGTCAACTGGAGTGGACTGATTGCCAATAATCCACGCTTGTCCATACATCTGCATGTCAGGATACTCCACAGACATTTGGTTCCAGGATTATCTGCTTTACTTGCTAAACCGCAAGCCTTTGTGTCTGGGAACAAATGTTTGTGGAGTGTGCAGTGGCACGTTCAAGCATGTCCTCTACCTTGAACGAATATCAATCCTAATTAACATGAATTAAACCACCTTGGATCAGCAAACCCTCATCCGCATATCACGGTCTCTGGGGCTTCTGATATTATAAACTGACTTTCCACTTGTCCAAAAAAGGCCACCCCCAAGAAACAAGCTCTACCTACCCACTTCCGAGCCCATAAGGAAATGCAGATGGTTTAGAGATGTGTCAGAGTATTTATGCCTCCATGTGCAAGACAGAGAGCAGAAGAGCATCCCCAGACCATGTCAGAAGGTGGAAGGAAGTGAAGAAAGGACCAATTCACTTAATCTTTTCCTTTCTTTTAGCACCTCCACCTGCTGAGCCTTTTAGTGCCTCCATCCTGCCTTGTGTGGAGTGTTAAAACAGCTCTGGTATTATTATTTTTTTAAAGATGTTGCAGGAAACACTTCTGGACTCATTCGTGGCAAATGGATGACAGGAGAAAGCCCCCTACCTCTATGTGATTGCTAGACAAGTCCCTGTGCTTCGGGCCCCTTCTGAAGGATTGCACATGCATTAATGCATGTGCCTCACACTGCCTCTGTGCTAGACAAGTACTTTGGCCATTTTCCTTCTGCAAAAACAGAGGCATGGAGAGGTCAGGTCTCTCTGCAATTCTGTCACAGAGCTGAGGAAAAAATTCAGCATGGCGCCCTGTCTATGCGCTGGTCAAACGCAAAAGTTTTCCTCAAAGTCATTTTTTTGCTGTCATACACAGGGGTTGCATTTGAAAAACTGCATTTGTGCATAATAAATTCATCACAGCTAGTGTTGGGGCAGCTTCTCATCTCTTCTGTGTGCCTTCCCCATGCTCTGTATGGAGCATGTTCCTGTGTGAAAGGGTCTGCATGGCCATATGATCCACTGGGAACAATGGAGCCTGCAAACGCAGTAGGCACCAGGGACGTTTTCTGAGGTGCAGGCATTTCTTCCCATTGCCGCTCTGTGAAGAAAACAGCAAACTCGCTGCAGGTAGGAACCAACCAAACCTGCTCCAGCTCTGGAGAAGGGCACCCAAGACCACTAAGACCCAGGAGAAAGGGGAAAGGAAGCACAGGAAGACTAGGAAGGAGAGTTACTGTAGACATACAAAGCTGGAGCAAGTCCACCAAGACACCAGTATCCCTTCCCAGGTCATGGGCATCATGAACAGCCCTCCCAGGTCGTGGGCATCATGAATATCCCTCCTGGCTCATGGGCATCATGAACATCCCTCCCGGCTCATGGGCATCATGAACATCCCTCCCGGGTTGTGGGCATCATGAACCTCTCTCTCAGGCCATGGGCATCATGAACATCCCTCCTGGCTCATGGGCATCATGAACATCCCTCCCAGGTTGTGGGCATCATGAACATCCTTGTCAGCAACACTTGGAGAAACCCCAGCCGCCACTACAGTAGCAAAGCACACGCTGCTTGTTCGTAGCCACTGGACACGGAGTAGCTGTTGCAGCTGCATTCACGTCAGATGCTTCATCTTGGAAGGCTCCTTTCCAGCTGCACCTTCATGGCAGCTCGGCTATAATAAATCTAAATTGCAAAAAAGGATCATGTTCCCTGGGACAAATTACAGCTTTAAAATTATGGTGAGTTTTTGACCCCAGAGGCTTCACAATGTTCTTTGTCGCTTACTCGAAAATGTGAGCAGCAGCAGTATATTATATGAGCCCTGGATATCAGTGAGATTAAGCCATTGTTTCCCTCTGGGAGTCCTGCCCTGACTTCACTGCCGGGAACTCCAGACTATCATTTTTTTACTCTAAAATATCGTAATCAGTTAAATGAGAACTCTGTCCCCAGCAGGGCTGGATAATTTCACAGTTAGATAATGCTTCCAAATGCATTCATTATACTAGAAAAGGCCACCAGCAGAACAGACTTTTGCAAAATGTCTCGGGTATCTGTGAATAGAAGAACAACTATCAGCTCCCTTTGCAACAGCCAAGGGCACTTCATGGCATTGCCCGGATCATAACTGGAAATATTTAGAGCTGGATCCCTACTCCACCTAGTCGGCGCTGAAACCAGGAACAGTTTTTGGCACCATAGAAATGCTACAGTGTGAAGCCTTTTGGTGCATTTGTTCCAGTCTCTTGTTGAGGACAGCCGAGCACTGGGCCTTGTTGGTTAACCTGGTTAGTAGCTGACCAGACTTTTACTAGTGATGTCGAAACACAAAGGGGCCCCTCTTTGATTCACTCTTCTGCCGGCGGCTGGAATTTACCTTGCCTCTCTCCTCCATCCTCTGCTTATTTAATTAAAATTCCCTACAAACCCACCAGTGCCCCAAGTCTGATACATGCTCAGAAATGGGTCATTAGTCATCCAGCCACAATGTACTGATGTGAATAGAGGTAGGATGGAAAAGTGCAGCCTTACAATCTTAGATACCGCCAGTGTTGGCCAAGCATTACCCATTAATGAAGCCCATCAGCTGCTCAAGTACAGCCCTAATGTGTCATCTGGGGCTTCAGCACAGGACATGATTATCCCAAGGCAATCAGCTCTTCTCCCAGTGTGACGCCGGGGGAGACAGCCCTACATCGGTCTATCACTTTTTGAATTAACCTTGGAATAAATCACCTCTGGTCTAAGTTAGCCTGATGTGAGTGTCAGGAACCCACAGCCATGCCAGAGTTACCATGTGCTATGGGCAAACTGGCATGACCTAATCCCCTGCCACCAAGCATCAAAGCGGTATAACAATACCTGCAAGAAACTATCCCCAGATACGCTCGTCTGCCTGCTCCTGATTTTGCTATGGTTTCAAAAACCAGTGTACAAATCCAATATCATATACCCTCCTGTAAATATGTTGAGTATCCAGGCCTGCAGTCATACATTCCTAGAGGCTAAAGCCAAAAGGGACCACTGTAATTGCCTGTTAGTGGCCTCCCAGATTACACGGGCTTTAGAGCTCGAGTCAGGGAATTCATCTTCCTTCTTTTTAAGCTATTAAGCCTAACAAATGGAGTATATGGCAACAGGCTCATTTTTTGGCCCTGGGCCTGTGACCGAAGGCTCTACAGTCTCAGGACTTGTATTGAGGCGCTGTCCTGGCTCAGCTCCACAAGCCCTCGCCCATCCCCTTGCACATCTGTGGGGAAGACGAGGAGACTCCTCCGAGAGCATATGGGTCGAGCAATTATTAGCCCAGCCAGCTGCACTAGCGAGCTCCAAGGGGACGTGGCCGTAGCACCTGTTTGCTGACAGGGTAGCGTGAAGATGATTCCTTTCATATATTCAGATTTAAATAAATGGTGGCACTCCCCAAAGCTCTCACCATTCCCGATAGGAGGAGCACAGCCTCCTGCTGCTCTCTTGCAGCCTTTGCCCATACCCCATTTCCCTCCTGAATGCTTTTCAGCCCTCGGCAGAAGAGCTGAGTGGTCTCACAGGACAAGCCGTTCTCCTTTTCCTTCCAATCCCAGTCCCTTCCCACCGTGTTTGGTCTAAGAAGGTTTGAAGGATTAAAACATGGCAGGACATAAACTCCTGGCATGTAGGTCATTGTGTAATCAGAGCCCAAGTGAACTGAGCAGAGCATCTGCTAAGCAGCTTTGTTAGTGCAAACATTACTGCTTTCCAATGGACTAATTAGGCTGAAGCTAATGTTAGTGTAAACTGTTGTCAGTGCAAAGAATACGGTCGTTCTTAATGAGAAACAACTGTCCATTGTATAAGAGTCTCCGTCGGTGCCAGGCCAAAGCAAGGGTGATATCATAATTCCAAATAACTGGGATATTTTGGTTGTCAGCAGATCTCTGCTCAGAGCGGCAAAGCCACAAACAACAGAAAGGCTGTTTGGGAACCGGATGGGAACTGTCACGAAAAGATGTGAGGCCTGACTGCTGTCACGCCAGGTGCAGCGCATGGCAGGTCCCCCGGTTTTGGGGGAGTCACTTCTGCTTTACGCCGGTGCATGGACGAGCAGGAGCAGATCCATTCGTTCGCTCTGGCTCTGGCGTAACAACCAGGCGTTGGTGGTAAGAAAGGCCTGACGGCCCACGCACATCAGTGGAATTTGCTCTTTTGATCTTTCAGCTGCACGTGGAGGATAAGACCCATTGAGTTTTCTAGTCTCACGGGAGAACCCGTGTTGTCAGGTGCTAAGCTCTTCGCATAGTCACTGTCCCCAGGAATAGCTGTTGGCACCCAGCACCTCACAAGATTGGATGAACCCACCATGTTTGCATGCTGGTTGGGGACCCTTAAGCTCACTTAAATTCTAGCTTGAACTAAAGCATTAGAAAAAACATGCATATGCTAGGGAATAATCCTGTTCTGGCCTTCGCCAGAAAGAGCAATCAGCCCAGGTTTCACACCATGATTAACGGTCTTTTTCTAATTGCAATCTTGGTTACGTGTATTGCAATAGTATTCAGAAGCCCCATCACGGCCCCCATGAAGACGATAGCCCCTACCCCAAAGACCTTCCAGTTGGAGCATTAGACATGAGACAACAGGTGGCTAGAGACAGCAAGGGCACGAGGAGGAAACAAGGAGACAACGGGCTGAGGCTGAAGTCTCATAAACCCAGATCCAAACTTTGAAAGACCAGGGCATTTGGATCAAGGGTTTGTTGCCTTTTCTGGGATGGGGCCAGAATGGCTTTCCTCACCTTTTTGTTCCCTCTCAGGCTCACCATGCAGGTGTTTTCATTTCATTTGTATTCTTTCTTCTTTCTTGTCATACAGCTTTCCAAGCTACAGAACAAAAATCTGTCACCTGGGTTTTAAATCACAGTGATCTTCTGTTTTCTACAGCTGGAAAACGAATAACTTGTGTGCAACCTGAAAAAAGCAGCACTGGTCGCTATTGTATTGGCATTCAATTAACTCACTCATCCATGAAAGCTCCCGGGGCCATTTTACACTTCCAGACTCACTTTGCTCATTGGAGCTCGAGCTAAGGTTTGGGCTACAGCTGTTCTGGCTGGCATACGACATTAGCTGCCTATCTAGTGCTAGTCCAACTAAATATTGGAAGCCATAAATCATCTGGGCTACAATTACTTCTGACTTGAGCTGTGATTTGGGATTAATAAAAGCAAGGAACGGTGAAATCACTGACCTGTTTCCTTGCCTCACTTGGCCAAGTGGATTATTAACAAGAAAAATGCAGAATGGGGAACACTCAATAAAATGATAAGGAGGAAAAAAACCCCCAAAACCTCATAAGCATTAACCTCTTACATCGTTCTAATTCAAAGCAATATGTAGGTTAATTAAATACGTGCTGGGTTTTGTCTTTTTACTACAAAGCAGGCCTGACTGGCACAGAACAGCTCTCATGAAACAAATAGCTTACCACTTTAACTGAAAAAGGTTTTAATATTTAATACACAACCCCACGGTATCTGGATCCCTCTGATGCAAAGGATCAAAAGGACTCTGTCTGCCTTTGCAATTTTTGTGGGTGGCATAAGAGCAGGCATTTTGCCTGATCATCCCATGCCAGTTTGCAAGGCTACTGCTTTATTCTTCATTCTTCATGAACACCCATTTCTGCCACGATGCCTGCAAGAAATGTGAGGACTAGGCAAGCTGTTTGAGAAAATTATCCTGGCGCATGTCCACGAGGGGCCAGCAGGGGAAATTATGCTTAGGGGCAACCAACATGGGTTCATTAGTGGCAGGTCCTGTCAGACCAACCTGGTGGCCTTCTGCGGCCGGGTCACCAAATCCTTAGACACAGGGGTAGCAGTGGACACAGTTTTCCTGGACTTTCGGAAGGCCTTCGACACTGTCTCTCACCCCGTTCTCATTAAGAAACTGGGGGCTGTGGTGTCGACCCCCCACACAGTCAGATGTGTCCCCAACTGGCGGGAGGGCCGCACCCAGAGAGCGGTGGTGGACGACCTGGAAGGACGTGGGCAGTGGGGTCCCCCAGGGCTCGGTCCTCGGGCCCGCACTGTTCAACATCTTCATCAACGACTTGGACAAGGGGGTAAAAAGCACCTGTTCAAATTTGCTGATGACACCGAGATGTGGGGGGATGTGGGCACGCTAGACGGGAGGAATAGGCTGCAATTGGACCTAGACAGGTTACACGGGTGGGTGAATGAGAACAGGATGGGATTCAACACCGACAAGTGCAAGGTGCTGCACATGGGGAGGAAGAACCAGCACCATACCTACAGGCTGGGAACTCCCTTCTCATCAGAAAAGGATCTTGGAGTCATCACTGACTCCAAGATGAACATGGACCGGCAGTGTGGAGAGGCAGTCAGGAAGGCCAACCGCACCTTGGCATGCATCCATAGATGCATCTCGAGCAGGTCCAGGGAGGTGACCCTCCCCCTCTATGCGGCACTGGTCAGGCCGCAGCTGGAGTACTGCGTCCAGGTCTGGGCGCTGCACTTCAGGAGGGATGTGGACACCACGGAGAGGGTCCAGAGGAGGCCACTCGCATGATCAGGGGGCACCAGGGCAGGCCCTATGAGGAGAGGCGACGGGACCTGAACCTGCTCAGCCTCCACAAGAGGAGGCTGAGGGGGATCTAGTGGCCTGTTACAAACTAGTCGGGGGGGACCAGCAGGCACTGGGGGAGTCCCTGTTCCCCCGAGCACCGCCAGGAGTGACCAGGAATAACGGTCACAAGCTGGCATCGGGTAGATTTAGGTTAGACATCAGGAGGCGCGACTTCCCGGTCAGGGCGGCGAGGATCTGGAACCAACTTCCAAGAGAAGTGGTGCTGGCTCCTACCCTGGGGGTGTTTAAGAGGAGGCTGGATGAACACCTTGCCGGGGTCATTTGACCCCAGCACTCTTTCCTGCCATGGCAGGGGGTCGGACTAGATGATCTGCTCAGGTCCCTTCCAACCCAACTAACCATGAAACTATGACTAATTGCTGGGACAGGGCATTGCCTTTAGCATTCATGAAAAAAAGAAAAGAAATACAATCCTTATCGGCACAACTTATACAGGTTTCCCTCACTATGCAGGTTCTGTATGTGCGGATTCGCTCTCATGCAATAACCCTTTTAATACCAAAAATTCATTATACGCGAGGTAAATTCACTCGTATGCGATCGGAGGGGTGGAAGCCTGCAGGCAGCTGCTTTGGGCGGTGTGTTGTGGGAGTTAGGCCCTAGGTAGAGGAAGAAAAAATGATTTGGGGGGGCTGAGCCAGGTGGTGGTCAGCGTGGTGCCCCAGGAGCTGTGAGCCATGAAGCCGCCCAGCACCACTGCCCGCAGCCACCGCTCGGTGCAGCCGGCGCCCGTGCTCCTGGAGGTGGAGCTGCCCCGGGAGTGGCGTGGCAGTCAAGGGGGTTGATACAGTCAAGGTATTTGTTACATTGTAAAGTGGGTTCCCTTTATGCAAGTTCGAGTTATGCACTGTTTTCCAGGAACACATGTTCAGCATAAAGGGAGGGAAACCTGTATTAGAAAATCCATGCAAGACACTGTATAAACTCCAGTTGTCAACACACGAGCATCAGTTACAATATGTTTCTTTTTATGTACGTTTTTTGCAGGCATCTGCACGCTGACCGTTTGGAAGTGCTGTGCAGATGTGAAGTGTGGAAATATTATGCCTCAGCTGACCTTAACTCTTCATCGCAGCATACCAGTGGAAGTGAGATTTTCTTGATGAAAGCGCTCAAGTAAAGGAAATTAGGAAATGTATGTGCAGAACTGTGCAAGGTATTACATAATTTGCTACACGCACACTACTGTATATGAGTCACAAAATCTGTTTTACACTGATGTAACTCCACTGGATTAAGTACACCTACTTTATACTGTGGTAAAGCAGATGAGACTCAGGGTCTCTGTGTGCAATGGGTACAGTTAATCTAAGCCATCTCTTGTATCTGACAAGACACGCTTTGATGGTGCATCTCCACCCTGCCTTCTGCATGTATTCGATGGGTAAGGTAGAGTTAGTTGAAGTTGCAGTGATCTCAGCCCTCCCATGGGGTAAGCACAAAATGCAGAACTAAAGAAAGCACAGAGAGATCGCTTCAACCTCATGTTACTAGCAAAATATCCCAGAGGCTCAGAGTTTCTCTTTCTATGGTCTGTGTAGATAACAGAGAGCGTGAGTTTAAAAAGAAAGTTTGCAAAGGGTTGTCTCACTGTCGAATCAACTACTGCTCACCCACAGCACGGGCCACCTCTGCTTATTTTACTGGTTTTGCATCTTTTTGCTTTTCTCTTTTTTGCATGGACTGTCCAGTGCAGCTCTCGCCAACCTTTTTCCATGCTGATCTCACTGCCACTCCAAATTTAACTACTAAAATTGTGACTGAACACCCCACTTACCAAGTGCCAGGGCTGCAGTTAGGGTCACAAGCCCTCATCTGGGGGACTGCTAGCCATGTGTCTGAGTGTCACGACTGTCTTCTCCAGCGTGGGATGGCGACTTTTTTCCTCTGTCTGTTGGCACATTACCCAGTCGCATCCTTGGCTGGGGTGTCTGGCATCAGTGTCAGTGGTGGCTTGAATGAGTTAGGAGAAAAACAGACTTCTTCATTTGACAAAGCAAATCATAAAATGAAGATTTTTTTTGTTTAAACTTCAAATTTCACCTTTTTGGGGGGATGATGCCAAATCCTGGACTCTCACTCAGGTGAGAGCCCTGTACATATAGGAAATTTGTCTTAGAAAAAGACCGTAGTTTATATTTTTAATCACTACTACTAGGAAGCTCTAGTTTTTTTTCGACTTCAGGAGCGAGCGGCATGTTCTGAAGATGAGGAATGTTCTTGGGAGCAAACCCAGGTTGAATCACATTCAGAACAAGTCAATCATTTCTTGAATTTCTTAAGCATGTGTTTGCAATCCTTGTTACTGGGGCTTTTAAGCACTGCCAGCACATATTGTTTCCTATCCGAAGTGCTCCAAGAGTTTTAAGAGGTGTCCAGTGCATCCTATGGCCAAGGTCCAAGTGAAGAGCAGTTCTGACTGTATATGTTCAAGATTGCTGTGGCAAGGAGGCATTTGGAAGAGGCAAATGTAACATGCAAGTGAGCTGTGCTTTCCGCCTGCCCTCACTGAGTTATTGTGAAGGCCATTAATACGCATTCGACTGTCATCCTCCATAAGCTCCATATTGTTTCCATTCAGGCCAATGGGAGTTTTGCCACCGGCTGGAACGGGAGCAAGGCTCGGCCTGGCGTGTCTACTGTATGCAAAAGAAAGTCAAAGTACTTCCCAAAAAATTCCTGACGGAGGAATGTGTCGTTTGTGCGCTAGATGGACTATAACTCTGGAGAGGTGATGGATGGAGAACACAGCCTGCAGCTGGTGTTGTAGACGGAGGCATCATCTTTATGGATGAAGCCTTCTGCCCACTGGGGAGCCGGCTTTTGCCCTACCTTTAAAAATGATGCAGCCATTGTTCCTCCCCCTGTGAAGCCCTGCTAGTTCTGATCAGCTGGGGCCATGTCCTGTCCTTGGCACTTAAAAATTCCCTCGGGAGGTCCGGACATAGTACCAGGCAGCTTGCGCTCATCGGTCAGGTTATAGTTGCTTCCTGCTTTGTGTGCTGGGGTAGGAGGAGGCTAGGGACTGCCTCATTTAAGGTCCTGTAGCTAACCATAAATTGGCCAAAAGCTTGCAAAGATCACCCTATTTTTCAGCAATGCAAATGAAGTCTTGCAGTGCCTTGGGAGATGCTGGTAGTGGCGAAGTGATGTCGTCGCCACTACAATCCCGGAGATATGTGAGATGTAAGTCTCTCTTACTGGACCAACTGCATGGTTGGGATTGATGCAGGCAAGCTTCTGGGTCTCACAGTACCTTTCCTCAGGCCTCTGGGAGAGAAGCAGCTTGGCGATTCTTGCCAGCCCAGTCAGAGCAAAATCCTACAGCAGCTATATTTATACAATATTTGTATAAATGTAACTATTGTCTGCAGCATTGAATGGCTTGGGCTTTTTTTAAAAAAAGCTGGCCTGAGTTGTGGGTGTTGAGTCCTTTGGAAAAGTCTGACCTAAATGCTTTTATTGTTTTTGATTTGCTCTGTGAAATAAGTTGGGCCTTAAGATAATTTCACCGAGTCCTTTACCCTTGATGTAGGACGTTACCCATGAGGTTAGAAGAGCACAAAGGAAGTCCTTGAGCAGGGGCACAAACTGACGCTGGAGGAGGGTTGGGTTGATGAAAGCACTGCTTATTGTCAAGTCCTTCTCCCCAGTGAACTTGTCATTGGAGCTGAGCTTGTCTCGTTAGGCCTTCGGGGCCAGAGCCGATGAGACGGAAACCTGGTGTGATGGTATCTCATACCACCCAGTATCTCCAGCGGTATCTGTGCGGCAGCTATCACATGCTGCATATCGCATGCACGTCTGTCAGAGAAGATCCTTAACGCATTGATCTTTGACTCCCATGGGTGGGGTGTCAGCGAGTCAGTCCTCCTCTTCGTTCCTTAATAATATGTCTCAGCCACCCTCTCCCTCTTGCCTGTTAGGCGCTGATCCTGCTATTTCCTGGCTGTAGGTTGACTGATGCACCTGTGTGCACATCTCCATGCACTGCCCCGGTCTGCCCATGAACCAGAAACTGAAAGCTCAGGGAACTAAACATCTTCGGTGAAGTGATGTCATTTCCAAATCTTCGGCGAAGTGATGTCCTTTCCTCTTTCCTGATTAGCACAATGCCTGACTGAAGAGATGAATCATCCTTCTTGGAAGGGAGGAAGTGGTGTCTGCTGGTGAGAGCGGAGGACTGCAAGTCAGGAAATAGTGGGCTCGTGTTTCTAGCCCTGCTACTGATCGACTGTGTAGCCCTGGGCACATCCATTACCATCTTCATGCAGCAGTTTCTTTGTCTGGAAAACATGGGGAAAGAACGGGGGCTTGTCCCACGGGAGGGTGCTGTGCGACTGGCTTAGTTGTGTGATCTGAGAGCCTCACGGGCAAGGTGGAGGATGTTCTTACTGGAGAGTTGCTGAGTTTTGGCAGAGCTTTTAGTAAGAAAAATGACAGGGGAGGTAAGGGAAGGGACCCACAGGTCACAATCCACCACAAGACCAGCTAGCAGCCCTCATTTTGCTTTTCAGTGCGCTAGCTGGTGCTCTGGATTTATCTGAATACTCAACACCCCCAAAGAGAATAAAAGCAAAGGAGGAAGGCATCAAGCAAAGGCCGCGGAAGGACAGAAACGATTTCAAAGAGCGAAGAAGCGGGGAGTAAAATGCAGCAGTCCCAAGACGGGAAAACGCAGCAGGCACAACCACCAGAGCACATGAATGCACAGCTGGGGTAGGCACTGCACTGCTGCGGCAGGTTTCTGCGCAAACAGCTGAATTGCATCACTCAGCTACGATCGGAGACTTTGAAGCCGAAAAGAACAGCTTTGAATTTGAAACTTTTGTTGGAGCTCACGCTTCAATTGTGCTCAGTGCCAGGAAACGTAAAGACTTACGGCGTTATGAGGCTCATGTAGAAGAAAAGACTGCAGGGAGTAATTCAGATTTGCTCCTTATGTACAGAGAGATTGCCGGACCTGCCTCCTTCTCCCCTAAGCCATCTTTTGGGGAGGAAAGTGGGGGTGGGATTTGAGTGCTCATAAATGTTATACCAATAGCTGGGGCCAAGGTTTGTTGGCAGATACGGTTTATGTTTCCCACACGCAGCTCAACCAATGTGCCCCGCACCTACCCCTGCTCTTCCACTCCTAGCTTCTTTTATGGCCAAGTCAGCTGACTGCCAAGTGTCCCCGGAGCAATCTTGAAACCGCCAAAAGACCCTCATGGGGGACACTTGAAACTGCCAAGCTTTTGGCCTGTGCTACCCAAGACAGCTTTGAAGCTTATTTTCTGAAGGGGGAATGGGGAGATTTTTAAGTACAAAATAACCAGTTTGGTTTGCACTCACTCATCTTATTGAAGGACCTCCAAGTGCTTTGCAAGGCCATGGCCGAGCAGCATGGTTATGTGGATGTGGTCTTCTGTGACGGAGGTGACGTGCCTTCCCCAAGGCTGCACAACGACTCGGTGCCAAAGTGTGAAACACAACCCGATGAGTTTTTTGTGCTTGTATCGAACTACAACAGAAGAGGGCAAACTACACCATCGAATGCAACATCAAGAGCGCTTACCCAGGGGTCACCAACTGGGGAGCACAAAGCCTACGGAAAACCCAGGGAAGAACAATTCTGGTGCCTGGGGCACAAGGGATGGTAAAATGCAAGGCTAAGAACCAGGAGTAAGTGCTACAGATTCAAGGTTACAGCGACGGTGCCAGGGAGTACCGCTCTTGGAAGGGCTTGTCTCCATTGCAGAGCTGGCAGCAGAACGGCTCGCCACTGCCGTGGCTAACTCATCTCCCCGGGCGATAGAAACGCAGGCAGCCGAAGTCCAGCTGCATCAAGGTCCGGGCGGGGGGCTGATCTTTCCTCATCCCTTATTTGAGACAGCTGTGCCAGCACTGCCAGATCTGAGAGTGGGCAGCAGGCTGGAGCTTTCTGGGGGAGTCCCCATCCAATTATAGCCAGATGCTTCTTCGGGGCTTAGTTCAAATAACATGGGGGGGAATGAGCCAGGCAAACCGACTGGTACAGCAACATCAGCAACAGTGGTAAAGTCTGTTTTTCTGCATGGGAAGTGCCCTGCTTCTACAGCTCCAGTTACTACAGTTACAGCTGCAAGAGCCCATGAACAGAAAAGGCTTCGATGGCTCGGATGAGAATGATTATAAGGAATCTGAACAATCCCATGGGAGGGTTTGCATTGCCAGAAGCCGCTTTACCACTATCCTCAGCCTCTCCCCTTCTTATTGGACTGTCGGCCAAACTACAGCAATATGGGCGCTGGGCTCTGAGATACTTTGCAAATCAGTTAACTGACATCCCATGTGGGCAGACCCTCGTTAACACTAATGACAGAGAAAAATTTGCTAATTTGAGCTGTGGAGCCAATACGACTTCTCCTGGAAATCACTGCTTGCCCTCTGAGCACCAATGTTGTCCCAAGGGAAAGCCACTAAGTGTTTCCATCAGCCCGGGTGAGCTGCTCAGGGGAGAGGCAGACAGCATCTGTTGTCTAAAACCTCTCTGGACACAAGGGGAAACCACTGTCCCATGCTCTGTCTTCGAAATCCCAGCCGTAAATGGGGAGAGAGTAATTGTCCTCAGTTATTCTACGAGATGCGCTGACAAAGGGGTCCCTGCTTGGAACCTGCTTCTTGTGGGAGACCCCCTTTCCCCTTCCTGGCGAGCAGCTCTGAAAAATGGTAAGCATACCAAGTGCTCTGGAAACTAGGAGGACAGTTCAAGGCACCTAGAAGTGTCCCAGTGCTGCAAAGACTGATACTTCCACCTCATTTTATACAGAGCGAGTGAAACTTTTATGGGCTTCTCCACCAAAATCTGTGGTACTGAAGAGGTAAAAATGCAGAAAGCTTTCAAGAGAGAACAGGACTCGAAGGAAGAGGCAAAAACTCATTTGATGGTCTCAGTCTCCAGATAAGCCTGTTGGTGGTGGAAGATGAGTTTTACTTATATTTGCAGTCTGCTCCTCTCTCTCGGGAGCCTAGCGGTACAGCTCAGCTGCTTTTTATAACTTAACACACATGGGTCGAATTCACCCCATGTTGCTCCAGTTGTCAGCTGGGGGGAGCTCATGGGAAATCTCAGCAGGGTAGAGACCAGGCACTATCCGACCTGTACGGGCACTGCCTGAAGCTTTTGTAGCTTCTGCTTAGGTCCTGACTTAGCGCTCTATGACTAGTGGCCCATTCCCAAGACAATTGTTAGGGACAGAAATGCACCGGGAGAGATGGGGAACAGCTAAGGGAGCTTGCTGCAGCCGGTTGATTAAACGTCCCAGTAGGGTGGACAGACACGCAGCTCCGCAGAAGTGGGGGGCACAGCTGAGAACGTGGGTCAACGCTACGGGGCCGTGCTCTGCCAGACCGGAGGCAGGCTCAGGAGGACACTGCATGGCCAGATATTGTTCTCTCTTTGCCCTTACAGCCCTGACAGAGCCCCCAGGATGGTTTCTGAGCGCCTCCCAGCAGCCTGGTGGAGGCTATTGCCCCCATTTTACAGACTGGCTAAGTGACTTGCCCCAGGGCACGCAGGAATTCTGTGGCTGAGCAAGGAATTCAGCCTCCATGTCCCAAACCGGAGTAACCTCTGAGCTCTTTCCTCCTTCAGCTCCACCCAAGGGAATGGTCACCGAGCAGGGGCTCCCAGCTGCATGGTCAATGAGCGGCCAAGGTCGGGGCTGTGTTTCATAGATTTCATAGACATCAGGGCTGGAAGGGACCCCGGGAGATCATCGAGTCCAGCCCCCTGCCCAAAGGGGGAAGTCACCTGTTTGGCTACAGGTGTGCAGGTAGGAAGGGAGAGAAGCTGTCCAGGGGACAGCAGCAGGACCGTGCCGAGTCTGTAGGTGGGAAGGGAGGAGAGGAGGCCCTGTCCTTTGCAGTGCTCCACGGAGGGGGGTGAGACCACTGTGCCCTGCGGATACCAACTAGAACGGGAAGCTGTTGGTGCTCACCTGCATCAGGAGCCATCAGGGTGAAAGGCTGTGCTCTGGCATGTGCATTTTGGCAATGTGGGCAATAATGCTGCACATGAAGTTTTGCTGCATCGTGGCTGGGATGCTTCAAGTTCCTCGGTACTGGTGGAAGGGCCGGATGCTCTCTCCTTTATCTCCCTTGCAGTCCTAAAAGCAGCCCCAGGATCAGCACAAAAAAAAAGGGGGGGGAAATAGGATATTAGGATTAGCAGAGTTTAAGCGTGACAACCGAGCAAAGGAAGCTTGCAAAGCATCAGCCACCCTGGACCCCAGCAGAGTCCTCACGGGCTGTGATGCACCAGAAACAGAAGCAAACCCCGCAGGTTCCTCCGCACTCCCTGCAAAGCAAAAAAAAACTCCTCAAAGACCGAGCTCTTTCCCAAGCCAAAATAACCCATCTCCTGATTGCATTTCCATATGTGAAATAAAGCCATGAATCAGAACAGCGGTGAATTCTCAGCGCAAGGCTGAATTTGTGAATGGAAAAAGAAGTCATAGGTGCCCCATAAAGGATGGCCGAGCGCGAATGCTTTCTATTTGTTTTTGAGTCCTTTTCCTGTAGCGTGCATGCCCTGAAAGAGAGACGCTGGGTGTATGAGAGCTGAGAGGAACTGGATTAGCAAAGAAAACAGAACAACAGTGTTATTGTCACAAGGAGACAGGTTAGATTTTTGTACAGACGTTTTACCAGTCGCTGAAATGCAAGAAGTTGGCTGGGAATCACAGCAACCAACTGAGGGAGGAGTGTTGACAAGATGCTGGAGTTGAAAAGTTGCAGGGGACCACGAGCTAGAAGGGGAGCAGAGCACAGGAACAGCATCCCCGAAGTGGAGCTTGCAGCTAAGCCCTTGGGAGCAAAGCATGGAGGACTCCTTTGCTTATTAATTCCTCCCGGTTTTTTGCTGAGAAAAAAGATGCTGTTTTGCCCGTGCATGACAGAGGGCAGACGGTGTCATAGGAGGCTGTGGGCATGTCATGAAAACCATGTAAAATAATTAACTCTTTGGTATCTTCTCTTTTCCCCTCATGGGAGCTCCACTACTACTACTTACTCCCCAGCTGTTAACGGATGCATTTCATCTGTCGATCCCAAGTCTGCTGCAAAGGGCACGGTGTCATTGGAGATCTACGTTTTACAAACCAGCTTTCTTTGGGGACAGTAATAAAAAAACAAGAAAATCTTATACTTACCAGGAGGCTGGCAGCACTGGCTTCCCTTTCCGGACCCAGTGGGTAGCAGGAGGAGTGCTAGTTGGGTATGGCACGGTCCTGCATCCCTTGTTCAGGTGAGCACTAGCACTGATTTTAACCAGGCTGCTGCGGTGAGAAGGGCTGTGAGATCGGGTCCTGGATGGTCATGGAGCAAGATCTTTAGGGCAGCGGGCTGCCCCAGTGGGGTGACGGTTGTCACGAACTTGGTGGAAAAAAGGCATCTGCAGAATGGAGCACAGTACATCAGCCAGGAGCAAGAGCGGGAGCTGCTGTTTGCTTGGAAAGACAAAAATTGGTGCCTCGCTTTTGTAGAGTTGGTGCATTTTAAAATGTTCCCAGAGAGGGGCAGTAAAGACCAGGCCCATCCACCACATAGGAAAAGGAAAGGAGAAAAAAAGAAGTGCTGGAGGATTATAGTCCTTGATGAATTTTTTCTGAACTACATTAGTATCATGTTTGTGTCTATCCATGGAAGAACACCATAATATGCCTACGCCAACCCGGGCTACATCTCATATAATAATAATGTTGCGGTCTTTGAGGGTGTTCTTGTCAATAGGTTTTAAAAGGGAGGAAGCCAGTATTATAAGCCAGAGTTGCAGATGTAAGTCCTAGGGCTCAGAGAGGTCAAATTAACTGACCGCCCAGTATGCACCAGCATCCTGGCAGCAGAGGCAGGACTGTGATATAGCTGGGTCATCTCTCCCCACCTTCAGCACCAGAGTTGCCCGCTTTGGAGCCTCGGAGCTGGCTCCATCCTCCTCCATCCGCTAGGCGTGCTGGGATCCAGGATGTTGGTTTGTTAGCAGGGGACAGGCATCCGCTGAGCATGGGAAAGGCTAGAGTAGGGGGCTTGGGGAGGTTGCTGTTACTTGCCTCCCTCCTGCACCCATCACCCCTCCCCAGAGAGGAAGCACATAAATGACGGGGGGAACGTGTGTAATATGTGAAAGGATCCAGCACTGCCTGTGATGGAGGCATGCAGGTACCCAGCTGCCTCATCCAAATATCCTCTGGGCCACATGCACAAGCTCAGAGGCTGCATTCTCTAATTTCTCAGGCATGTGCTAATCCAAGCCCCGGCCTGCGGGAAAAGACAAGAGTTTTAATAGTCAGCCAAATCCTGCTGGTTTACTTAATTGAAGCCACTTGTCTTATCTTCCCTCCTTGATATCGTTCTGTGACACTTGCTTGGATGCCTGTTATAGCACCGCATGATGTCTCTCTCACGAGGGCCTGGGAGCACCCGTCAGGCACGCTGGCCCGGCACAAACACGCATCCACAGGGACAGGGCATTCCTCAAAGACGGCTGCGGGGAGGCGTTACGTGCCATTTGCACTCATGGCTGCAGAGCAAGAACAGCTACTGCCTTGTAATCCGGCACTGAGCACAGCTCAGATGGACCAGGGAATCTGGCTACAGGCTGGTGATCCACAGCAAAGCTACCATTTGCTTGGAGGGATCCAGGTCTCATGATCACACCTTGGCCATAAGACCAAGCTCCCACCTCCTGACATGAAAACCATTCATGATGATGGGACTAGCAATAAAGCCTTCAGTAGGGTGACTCCTGTTGCAGCTTGACAACCCAGAAAAACACCCATCTTTTGATGGCACGGGTGAGTAAAGCCCCGGAACAACTTACCTGTGAACATGGCGGATTCAATCATCAGCGTAAGTTTGCCTGTCTGCCTAAAGGAGATGCGCTAGCCCAGCTCTAAAGGGTGAGGGCAAAAAGCAAGAATTACTGCAATGTTTCCCAAATGTTTTGATGCCCGGGGCACACTTTTTTTCTGGATTAAAACTGGTGGCACACCACTCTTACACCCCCAAAAAGTATAAATATCCTTCCCTCCCTTTCTCTCTCTCAATAGACCACTCTCTCTCTCTCTATTTTTTATATACACACATGTGCACACAAAACATACAACAATATGCCATCCCCCTGCCAGAGGAAATCATACCCATACTGAGATGTATTGTGAAAAATAAATGACACTAAAAACATCTTCTTTAAGCAAAGGCTTAGTCTCCATATCAATGGTTCTCAGACCTTTTAGCTTCAAGGACCCTCCAAAACTTTGTTGAGCTTCACTGCACCGCAGCTGAAAATCATGGAGATCTGTCTACATTTAGAAAAGATTTGGATCTACGATAGTTGAGAATCACTGATCTAACTGGTGCCGACTAAGGGCAGCAGGGGCAGGAACTCACCTGGCTGAGCCCTGCTTTTTCTACTGCCTGCCGCTGCCCCTGCACCCTGGTCTGTACCCCAGGGGCAAGGGCAGCTCCTATTGCTGGGGCTGCTCCTGCAGAGTATCACACACTGGTGACCGCCCCCACGGCACCTCCTGCCCTCCTGGGAGTGGGGAGAAGTGGAGGGGGCAAGCCAGACTGCAAAGCGTTGCTCCATCTGTGCAACCACTTGCAGCGAGCAACAGGAGCTGCCTGGGACAGGGAAGACGGGGGGATGGCGGCAGTCGAGGCAGCAGTCCCCAGAGGAGCGGGTGCCACTGGAGCAGCGGGGACAGGCACAGGGTGCCGCACGGGGAAGGAGAGTATTTACGTCCTCACGCAAAGGGATCCCCTGGCACGCTAGTGTGTCCCGGCCCACCCTTGGGGAATCACTGAATTACCGGGTGAGGCTCGGAGGCTGGGGTCCCGTAGGAAGTGATCTCAGGGGTCCATCCTAGTTTTAAAAACTCCACGAGTCTGACGTGTCCGGCACATTATTAGAACGACAGCACAATACCCGAGGTAGCATGTATGGAAGAGGAAGCCCACTAAGTCACAGCTACTCCCATGTGTCATTGCATCCCTGCTTCCACTGTCAAAATGAAGTCAGTGATTGCAAGTAGAATAAAAAGGGTCACACACACACACGCATGCATGCATGCGCACACATGCACACACATACATGCACTGCCTTCTATATTTGCTCAGGACCTACAGCGTTAATGATCTCTTCAGGCTCTAAGTGCTACTGGGGATCATGGAGGGCCTGGCATTGCACAAAGGAGAAGCACGAAGGACTTGGAGAGCTGCATCTTGAGGTCTAGGCAGGGCAGTGCTGAGCTGGCCGACAGGGGTCTGGTGAGATGGCTGTTTGGATCGCTCCTTCCCTGGAAAACTATTCTTTGCTTAGTGATAAGTCAAACATTTTGCTTGGGAAATCCCAGTGGTTGCTTTGTGATCAGTAATGCAGACCAGAGTCCACGACCTGAGGATCTATGCAACACCCCGACATCCGAGGCAGAGCGGGTTTGCTCCAAAAACCCCAGCAGCCACCACCGTCTTGCGGACCACCTGTATTATTTCTGGGGTCATGCAGCGTGTCTGTTGGACAGACCGATGGCTGTACAGCTGACTGTTTGCATATCGCTTCTGGAGTCAGAGGAAATTCTTTAAATCCCACTGCACAAATGTGTACAGCAGCAGAAAGGCAGGCGGAGCTGCGCCAAGTTACAGCCTCTGTGTCTATCCTCCGTCGCTACTCGTATAACAAATGCCCTGTAAAGCAAACTGGAAAATATTTAGAGAAGGAATAACGATAACACAAGATTATGTGGCAAAGGGTGGAATTTAATATTCAAGGCTTTCCTCTAGCCACTGTATTTCCTGTTTAACTTAACCCTCTAGAAGCACCCCGGTCCAGACTGTCTCTCTAACCCGTCATCTTCTAAGAGGCCTTTTGCTTAAGGAGCTCAAAGCACTTTGCCAACATTAGTGGCTTAGACTCCATGAGGAGGCAGAGAAGTCTTATCCCC
The DNA here is from genome assembly GCF_052110815.1 of Crocodylus siamensis. Lineage (NCBI taxonomy): Eukaryota > Metazoa > Chordata > Crocodylia > Crocodylidae > Crocodylus > Crocodylus siamensis. The sequence goes on along the minus strand of NC_143409.1, from coordinate 7,739,967 downwards.
CTTTTAGAGATGGAGAAACTGAGGCATGGAGTAGTTAACTGTCTTGATTACCTTCAGCACATAGACCTGTCTGACCCCTGTCCACCCACGGCATTGGCCTGGATTTTAATCTCCACTGAGCCTGGACCCCTTTCCCTGTTCCTGTTTTCTCCATGTGACAAAACGAGACTCCCCACCTCATGCATCTCCTTCCTTAGTCCCGGGGAGAGGCATTCCCTACTCCCCGCCATTCAACTCTCTGCTCTCATCTGCGTGCTGTTTGCAGGCTCAGCTTCAGCTGACCGGTTGAACTAAACAGGGTTCTCCGAAACATGGCCATAATGAAGCCCCGTTTTACCAAACCTCGCCACCCACTGACTGTAAGAAGTCCAAGTATTATTCCACATGAGTAAGGGAAGCACCGTACAGCCGCCTGAGACCCCACATGCACCCGGGCTATGAAAATCACACCCAGCAGTTTCTACTGCATGTCCATAAAAATGAATGAAACCCAAGACAAGCCAGCAGGCCCCTAACTGCTTGTAAATAAATCAACCCAAGGGAAAGTTCACTGCTTTTTCAAAGGTCTCTACCTCAAGAACATCACAGCTTTAGCCCTGGCCATACTATGGCATGCAAATACCTAGGGGCATGTCCCCGCAAATAGGAACGTATGCCACTGCGACTTGTCCCCGGGGAATGTCCATGCCACGTGCACTCCGGTGTGCAGCATAGGTGGGGTAGGGGATGCTGGGGCCAGCAATGGTGCAGGCTGCAGCAGCTTTATCTGGGGTCCCGGGGGCCTCCGGGAGCTGCAGCTGCAGAGATCCTGCAGCAGGGAGCCTGGCCGACAGCTGGCCAGTGGCTCCGGCTGGCCAGGCTCTGGTTTTGGGCAGCATGTGCTGCCGCCACGTGCACTGCCCCGCTTTTAGTAGGCCTTGATTTTTTTTTATTTTGACCCTGTGATCCCCTGGTGTCAAAAAATCCCCCCCACACTGCATATTTGCAGCACAGGGACCGCACTGCATGTGTGGGGTATGCGGCGCTGCAGACAAGTCTGCGGGGCTGTATACTGCACATCTGTAGTCATCTGGATGTGCCATAGGAGGCTGCATGAAGCTTCTTTTATATTATTTGCCAACGAATGTGGAGGGCCCATGTCCCCTTTCAAAATGTATTCTTCTGTACAACACACATCAGGTCTGCATCTCCCTCGCACCCGGGAAAGTCTGCTGGATGCCGTTGGTTAGATCCAGGGCTGCATATTCTCCTCGCGGTGGGAAGAGATGGGAGATTACCCGAGAAGCTGGGAACAAGTGTTGCTGGCAGTCACAAGTGACTGCCAGTGCCTGGAGCAAACATCAGGCTGGTCATTGAGTTTGTAATGGAAACCAAACCCCTGCAAACCTCACCTGAGCTTGGGTTTCATTACAGGCTAGAGCCTTTTGGAGCAGGTGCAACAAATCCCCTAAGGATTTTCACAGCACATTTCAATGTATTGATGCAAAATCATGAGACGCTCAACAGCGTTTCCCAAGTTTCACGTGTAGATGGTGGATTGACTTGAAATGGCCAGAACAGACATTGAGATCTGACTGATCTCCTTATGGATCCAGAAAGAACTTGGTTGCAGTTAGTGACAGAAAAGGGGCCTTAACAGAGAATCGAGTGAGAGTACGAATGGAGAAGCTACAGGACATCATTTTGAGATGGGACCTGTTGCTCAATTTTATGATTATTTAATAACGAAGCCTTCAGTTCAGGAAAGCATCATTGCTAATGGCAAACGCATACATCTGGGCTTCCTCCAGAACTCATTCAATCTGGAAAAACCTGGGAATTAAAGATGGTTTTGAGGTAACCTCAGACCCCACCTAGGTTTGGACCACTGCAAAAATCCTGGATGCCGATACGGACCCTGCAGGCGCCTTCCTTAATAACGGACCCTAGCATTTTTTAATTCTTAGAGCCGGGCTCAGAGCCTTTCTACTCCAAACGTTTAGAGGGACGAGGTTTCATTCAGCTTTCATAAACGTAACCAGCCAATTCACTTTCAACATAGGAAGCTACAACCCAGATTTGTTAAAAATGAGAAACTAGCTAGTCTGCATGACCATCTCGGTCTAAAAGAACAGATGAAGCTGAACGCTGGTGAATTATTGTTGACCGATACATGGGAGATCATTCAAAGCCAGGCAAATAGATGCAGGCTGCAGAAAGTCCTGATAACACTTAAAATATGACATGGTTTCCCAGGCCTGCTCCCTCTGTGGTTGCAACTGTACATTATGTCACCCGGGGGAAGGTGCCGTAGCAATCCCCCTCTTTTCCTCAGCCCAGTGTAATATTAAACAGGGGTTGCACCAAGTGTCTGCAGGACTTTTTTACAGTCATGTCATAATAGTTAATTTTATCCAGTGTCCCTGATCCCCAGACAGCCAAGAGCGGAGCACGGCCAGCTCTGCAGATGGACATGTTTTCTGTGCTGTTATTAAAAATAACGTTGTGCTGTAAATTTACGTGGTGCTTTGGGGAACTTGCGGTCCAATGGCGCTGGGTCCTGTAATTGGGTCCAGACAGGCGGATCCCTCCAGCCATGTGGGTTTTCTCATGCATTTCCAAGACGAGTGATTAGTGCATACTAGTACCTGCAAACACGGGCACCCTGGGGAGCGAGGTGGCCCACATATCTTCCAGATGTCGGCAGGGCCCCAGCCCGCCGATCAGGTACCCACGCACAGTGGAGTCAACTGGGGGTGGCTTTTGGCACTAGGCTGCAGCGTGCACTCCAACTCCGTATAGCTGTATCAACGTATCCCTTCCCCGCTGCCCTTTGCAACTGAGGCCGTTAAGTTGCCTAAAGGAGGGTGGTCCTCTTTGCATCTACCTGTAGCATCCTGGATAATCCTGGTCATGGCTCCTTGCTGCTACTGCAACGTCAACGCTAGGAGATTAAGCGGTGGAGTCGAGGAGGGCAGGTGATGTTTGACACGGACGCGGGGCTCTGGATAATAGGAGCAAGGCACCAAGGGCTTCTGGAAGAAGAGCGTTTAGAAAGCTGTGCGACTGCAGGGAGCGCGGAGGCGCGTGGGGAGGACCGGCGGCATCTGGGGCGAAAGGCGGTGCAAGGCGGCAAGCAGCCAAGCGCGAGAGGAGGAGCGGGTCTGAGAAGGGCACGGCGGGCATGTGGGTTTGTACAGAGCCTTGCGCGTGGCAGCCCTGATCTGTGATGGGGGGAGCCGCCATAAATCACAGGAGGGAGTGGAATGACTGAAGGATCCCAGGGTTGGGGTCAGGCTGAGGGCCTAGGCTGTGTTGGGTGGGGAGGGCGACAGCAAAGGGTGGATGGCAGAGCCGGACCAAGGTTTTGCCAGGAAGGGAAGGAGAGCCAGGCTCGGTGAAGCTAAAGCTGCTGGATGAGGGAGCGGGACTCGGGGAAACACCAAGCGCAAGCCAGCGGGCAGGAGTACAGCGAGCTCAGCGTGAGATGGCATCAGCCTGTCTGAGCGACGGTGCCGCGACGGCAACTGGGGTGGTGAGGACATGAGCAGGGAACAGGGGGTCCAAGGCAAGACGGAGACAGGCCACGAAGTCAAAGGTCCCCGCGGGCCCAGCTACATTGAAGGTGAGGAGCAGGCTGGGTCGTGCTCCTGCTCAGCGAGGGGGAAACCCAACTCACGCTCCTGCCAGCGCCCCAGCAAAACGCACCCAACGTCACCTCCGCAGCCCAGCGGCAGGACCCGTGCTCCTGCATTCGGCGCGGCCTCACAGCCCGGGCGGCTGGCCCAAGCCGAAAGCAGGCCACGAGGGGTCCCTCTCCGAGTCCCAGCGGCAGCAACGCGCAGGACACGCGTAGGCAAGCCCCAGACATCAGATGCAGGACGCTGCTAATTGGGAAAGTCTGTGAGAGTGTCTGGCCACCACTTGGCAGCCGCAGGAGCTCCAGCAATGTCATAAATCTCGCACGGCGCGGCCTCCGTGCATTCTTTTCAGGCTCTGTAACATGACAGGGACGTGGCCTGGAGATCAGGGCTGGGTGAGTCTGAGGTTTGGAGATGCTCTCCAGCTGCCTCTTGGGGGCTTGCGGGATTAGGATGACTTGGCCCCTTCCCTCCCTCCTCCCCATTCCCTTCTTAGCCCCTTCATTAGCTAAATTCAGGAACAATGCTGTTTAACACAAGCCCCTTCCTCGTACTGAGGAGCCTCCAAAAACCTCCCACCCTCTACAAACAAGTTTACCAACAGGAGCTGGCTGGAAGAAATGGGAGCTGAGTGCATTGAACTGGGGTTTAATTCCTAGCTCTGCCACTGGTCTTCTGGTTGACGCTGGGCAAGTCACACCAAGTCCCTTGCTTTCAGTCTTCCCATCTGTGAAATGGGGCTAATGCTATGTTGGGATCCCAAATGGAAAGTGCTTTGCAAGACCCAAGTATTCGTCTTCCCTGGCGCATTGATTGAATCACTTGCCTGTTTCTCGCTGCACGCTGTATTCCAGTCGCCCCCGTGAGAACGCAAAGGCACTCGCGTTTCATCCCCAGGCAAACTTTGCATGAAGTTTGGGTTCAAGATGATTTAAAATCAGCAGCATTCCCCCCACCCGTTCTGCCGGGGAGAGCACGTAGCTGACCAGGAACACTGATTGACATGGACAGCTTGATTTCGAAGGCAGAAGAAACCCTTAGAAAATGGGTGTTCTTTCTTTAAGCGAGCTAGACTTCAACACATGAGACGGGGTAACCAAATGCAATGCAGCACGACGCACGAAAAACTGGAAGACTATCCTGACGTCCTGTGCAGCAACTCATGGAGGCATGTAGGCGTCTAATTGCCATCGACTGCTAGAGCTGGATCGAGTCCCAGGGGCATTCATCTCCTCTCAGGTGACGCACGCGTTTCTGGAGAGGTGAATTGGTGGATAAATGTAAGGACAGTGCTAGATGAGACAAAACAGAGGCGTGTAGAAAATGTTATCAGCTTTTGGATATTTTTAACATCCACAGGTATCCTCTCTCCTCAGAAGCAAACCGTGCGGGGAATGGTATCCTCAAGACCGACCAGTGGGTCTTAACCCTAGATGGAGGGAAGCAAGAGATATCTATGCATCTGGGAGGAGTGCTGGGATCTACAAGCTGTCCATTCACAGCTCCTACAGCCAAACTCTTTGGCCAGCAGCGTGGAGAGTGAGATGACCCTTATTTGATCCTAGGCTTGACAGAAGACCAGCAGTCTCTACAGCAAGGGTGAATTAACTGCGATGCAGATGAGGTGAACTGAAGACCAGCAGTCTCTACAGCAGCGGGGAATTAAATGCAATGCTCCAGCTCTGTGCTATGTGCACTCAGGCGTCAAAGACAGTAACGGTGCAAGCTATTAAAACAATCGGGTATCCTAGCCTTAACATTTCATTTTGCTTTCAGATTTCCTGCTCGGCACCGGGTTTAGGGAAAAAGGTACTTTCCTTGGAGTGGCCAAATTGTAAAGGTGCCTGAGATGAGCTCTCAAAGGCTAGACAAGGCAAGTGCAGAGTTTCAAAGAGAAGGCAGAAGCTGGGGTGCAGAAATGCGCCTTTTCTGTTTTCACAGCCATGGCGAGAGACTACCTGTTACATGCACCAACTCATCTACAAGGGCATCTGTGTCTTCTGGCGTATGCACGGGTGCCCAGAGACTCTAAGGAAAGGGGAAGACTCCTAAAGGACCCCATTGGGTTGGTGCGAGACCCAAAGGAAAGAGCAATCCTTATTTCACCTGTGGGGAGAGGCTCAGGGCTGGGTACGTGCCTGCAGGGCTGAAACGAGGAGGAGGTGTTTCATATCGAGCTCCAGAGCAACCGCTCAGTGGACCGGGGGCACGTGGAGCCGCTGAGAGCGCTCCAGAGAAAGCTAAAGCTGACAAAGCGCATCAGGACTCGCAAGTGAGGGGAGGAAGCAGGTGAAAGCCGAAGAGGGAGAGCTGAGCTCCCAGCCGCGGAGAGATTATATGCTTCACGCCGGGCCCCGTTAGAGCAGAGCATTGCAGCAGGCTGGCCCCACCTGCCCCCGGCGAGCTCAGCCGAGGAAAACCGAGACACCGATAAGAGGGGCTGGTTTCAAATCATCCGAGGGGAGCAGGGGCGAGAAGCAGCAAAGGCTGTTACATGCGAAGAGGCGAATTAAGCACATAAGCCTATTGGATTTATAGGAGAGAGATTGGCAAATACCACGAGCGTCTCAAGCCAAACCTATGACAGCATTCATTATGCTCTCCCACCTTTTGCCATATCCCTCCAATTGCTATCACATGTTGACTCTGTACAACGTGCAAGCCTGATGATGTATTAATCTCTAGCAGCGTTTGGACAGCTTTTCTCGAGTTTCACTGCTGTTTTACAGAGGCGGCATTTCACGCCAAGGGTATTTCTGAAGGCAGGAAGCTTAATAAGAGGGAAACACCATTAGGGAGAGAACAATTTGGAGCGAGCAAACGAGGAGGACAATTAGGAGGCTAAATCTGCTATGATTTCATAAGTGCAGACTGAATTGCTAGAAATTCAGCTGTGCTGGCATAATAACTGCACAGTTGTCACAGTAACTGCACATTTTTTCGTTGCGTATTTTAGTAGCGAAGTACTTCAGGCTGCGGCACCTCCTTGCCGGAGAAGACTTGCTTGCGAATCAAGAAGAGAAGCTGCTATTGTCTTTGGGGCCAAGAGAAGACAAAAAATAATTGGGGTGCGTGTCGGCACGCGGGAGGCTCCAGGCACAGATAGGCGAGATCCAACCTGAGAAAGAAAAGATCTAGTAGTCGTTTCAGCAATTAAGTCCTGAACTTCTCTATACACCCTCATCGTTTCCTTCTATCTGTAAAACAGCTGCCCAGCTGGATCCACAGCTGCCTTCCACCATTTACTCTCTACCAACTTTTGACCCTGGTGCTTCTGGGCCATGCTGGAGTCTCCCTGGAGCAGACAGTGACTTCTTGTACCAGGATTGCTATTGCCAGATGTCTTGGCCAGTGCCAGGTCTTCAGTTAAGGTTATCCCATGTCTGAAGGCATCTACATCTTCTCTGGGTACTTGGTCTCCTTTTCATCATCTCGGTCTGAATGGGTCTCTCACCCAAACAAGGCCCTTAGGACATGGATAGTAATAGCACTCTGCAGCTGTTAAACATTTTACAAACAGTACTAATTACTCTTAGCAAAACCCCTTAGCTCAGGATCCAACATCTAGTGTAGGAGCACTTACACGACAAGTGATTTGCCAGGAAACACGCAGGGAGGAATAGGATCCAGGTGTCCTGGAGCCCACAGGCGGTGCTTAGTCCGTGGTACATCAACACATCTCTACGTGAACCCGGGGGACCAAACTCACAATATTTTGCAGGTCAGGTTTTCAATTTCCAAAATATACCAAACATTGCTTCTATTAAATCATTTATATAATAAATCTCACAATATTTCCCAGGTCAGGTTTTCGATTTCCAAAATACACCAAATATTGCTTCTAATAAATTGTTATATTTATATCGGTGTGGGGCGCCTTGGGGGCGGGGGGGTAAATGTAACTGATGGTATGGTCAAGGGGTTGAGGAGCAGCAGAGCTGTTGGTGCTTACCTTAGGGTACTCGCTCTATCTTATCAAAAAAGGAGGAAAATAGCCAAGTGGCGACTTGAGGTTCACAAGGACTTTCCTGGGGAAATAGCAACGGGCACCAAAGAACTTATTGATGTAGTGGCGACAGGCCCCGGAAGAACCAACAACTAGACGTTGAAGCAAGACAAATTCAAACAGTTAGTCGAGCCGTGCGGGCGACTGGCCACGGGACCCAGACAACCAAGAGCGGTGGCGGATTCTCCGTCTCTTGACATCTTCAAATCCATTCCTCTTGGGAAGATAACACTATCACAATACACAGCTTTGGGGGCTTAATATTAAGGTAAGTGGGTGCAGTGCTACCGCCTGGGATACACAGAAGGTGAAACCCAACGATTTTTGGATCACTTCCAGCCTCAAGCATCCATGAATGGAGAAGGCTGTGGTCAGCTCACAGCCTGTAAAGAATAAATATTAATAGTCATGGAAACAGAAAATCAGCCTTGCAAACTTAAGAGCTGCAAGGGGCTTCCTGGGCAACCGCCAGTGACTAGAAGAAAAGCGTTTGGCCCAAGGAGAGTTTCTGCTGAAGGGCTTTGGTTCCTTGTAGCAACACGTGCGATAGGTTTTATTGTGCGTACTTGGTGGGCTCATGAATTTCTTCTGTTAAAAACCTTACGGGTTGTTACTTGCACCTACAACAAACACGTCCAAGAAACGCTCAGCATTGAAGTAATTCGGTTTATTTCACACCAACAAAGTGTCCAGCTACGTTACGCAGATACCTTTCAAATGGGCAGGATAGTTTTTACTCCAATAAAATTTCCACATGCTCAGCAACTTTCATTTATAAGCCGTGCAGCAGCTACCCACGAGCGTCCAGCAAGGCTGCTGCTTCACCCGGACGTCAACGTACACCGCAAGAAACCTCTCTCTGAAATCCACTTGTAGTTTCCTTCCCCGTGCAAAAAGCTTTTGGTTCCCAGCCGCCTTGTAAGGCGCACGCGGCATATCCCGAATGGAGACAAGGTCATTTTTTCCACGCCGGCATTTTCTGCTTTTGTGTCTCATTGACCAGAGAACACGTTTGGCCGTAGCTAAATATTAACACTCCCTGTACTTTATTCTGCAACCGCACAGGGACCAGACCCATCGCTTCTTGATTTGTTAGCACACTGGGAACTCTGAGCTGCCAATATTTTACTGACAAATGACCTCTTCCACCTACCACAGCTGTCAATGTTGGGCCCTGGATTCATTTGAATCCAAGTCCCAGTCAAGTATTAGACAGATGCATAATGTATTGCTCATAGCCTCACTATTTCTTCTTTATTTTCACAGTTAGCTGTTTGGTGTGCTTTGTGTGGGCTTTCAAGTTCAAAAACCTTATTAAAATTGCTATGGAAAAATAAATTTATTATTAAACATATTCAATCTGCTCCAAAATGGAATGATCCTGTTTTGGTTTGAATTTACAACTGGTTCCATTTAGTTTGACTGTTTCTTTTTTTTCTTTTTTCCTATTTATAGCCAGCACCAAAAAAAAAAAAAAAAAAAAATTATCATGGATACAGTACATATGTAAATTAACTAATGGAAAAATATATACATTTCACTTTGTAATGAAAAACTTAAATGATATGATTGCCATGGAGGATATATCCCTGTATTATAATAAAATATCAAGCAATAATTGACTGCTAAGATTCTTTTTCACCAATAAAAAAAAAATAGCACCATACATAAGATAGTGAGAATCTACACTCAATAACACGATTGTGCAACTAGTAATGTACAGTACTTTAGAAACAGTACAGAGAGTATTGGTTACAATATGGAAACACCACCATTGTAATCAAAGAGCATCAATCTCTTGTGAACAACCACCAAATAAAAAAAAAAGTATTGGCATAGCTATGCTGAAACAGGTTTCTTTTCACTGGGATGTAGTAACTGGGGACAGGGCAGAGCTGTAGATTCATAGTCAAAGCGCCTACGAAATGGTACAAAGCAGAAGTGAAGGGGTTTTGACCAGAATTAAATAAATTTGTCAACGTTTTTGGCCCTCATAAAACAGAAGGGGATTTAGGCTCATCAGGAGATCAAATGAGAAAATTTAACCAATTGGGTCCATATTGTTATGCCATCAGTTTTCACACGATGAGGGGTTCTGCTTTAAAAAAAAAAAGGCACGTGGCAGAAATTAGCCTACGAACCTTTCCTTTGAGAGCCGCGACACTGTTTTCAGTGCTCAGACATTCAGAAGACATCTCTATGTTACAGCGGCGCACTCGCGTCCCGTTTGATCGATGCAAACTTGGGCTGGACTCAAAAGCCCTCTGAACCAAGGGGGCATCGCTCCACTGCCCGCAGAGGACGCCGATGAAGTGGAAACACTCCCACTCCTTCAGAAACCCGTTCTGTAGCATTCGGAGGAGAACAGAACGGTCTTATGGAAAAGTCTGTGACAAGCATCACTCGCAACGCTGGCATACCAAAAATGGTGCGCCGGGGTGCAGCATCTGATAGTGCAATGCCACAGCACGCGCTGGAGGATTACCCTCAAAAAGAATAACCCAACAAGGACACAAAGCCCTTTGCAAACGGCGGCTAAGACAGGAGGTGAAATACATAGCGGCCCGAGGGGTGCGCGCCGGCTGGTCGGCGTAATGGAATATAATTTACATGTAGCGACAGGCTAGACTGTCTATATGGTGAGCAGCTTTTTTTAGGCCACCAAGACGTAGCTTTCTGCTACGTCTTTTGCCTCAAGCATCAGCTTCAGCCTTTTATGATTGCTTCTCAGAGTAATGGGTCATAGACCAGGTCCATGCCTCGGTGGCTGAGCGCCCCAGCTGACATCTCCCCAATCCTACCTGCTCCCCACCTGGATATATGCCAGTGCCCCAGGGCATCTTCACTTTTGAGACCTGAGTCTCCCGTGTGCCTGAGAGCAGCTGCTGGGATAACCCGGGAGCAGCCTTGCTGGGGCATTTCTGGGCCTAGAGGAGAAGAGTAGGAGCAAGCGGGACTGCCATGCCCAGCAAAGTCCTGGCTGGGACAGCTTGCCTGCAGTGGTGTGGACGGACCCTTCATATGCCCATCTATGCCACCTCTGAACTTAGGCCTGAGGGTGAATGTCTGATGGGAAGGTTTGATTCTGACCGTAACTAGAATGGGGCAAGAGGAGCGTCTGGTCTAACGAGACTGAATCATTTCCCTGACACAGAAATGGGGCAAGTAGGTTTGTTAGCACCGAGCGGCTGCTCCGGGGTTGCTGTGCAGGCAAGTGTGGCTTTATGCATGCAGACCAGCACTTCTGCGCACAAGTGCCCGTCTGCACAAGCAAATACACATCTTGCCAGGGCAACTGAGGATGCACGTGTGGTTACCAGTGTCCAGGTGAACGTGAGGTTCCTAGTTAAAAAGTTTAGCTCCAAGTGGTAAGAAGAGGTCTCAATTATATCCTGGATACTGAAAGACCCTGAACCTGGGAGAAAAAGCGGTTTTAAAAATGTTGGTTGCCAAGGGCATCTCTCATCACATTAATGCAAAGAAATAGTAGCAATAATAACACAAATGACATCAGGAAAGAGAGGTGGAGGGTCACAGCATTCATATCTGGACCCAGGCTTCCCCAGTGTTTGGGATGCAAACTGTGCTTGAATCTCTAAGTAAGTAAATATGAATGTAGGGGGCTAGAGCAAGCACAACGCTGTAATTCATGTGTTAACAGCACAGTGAGCAAGAGCGTAACTAAGCACTACACAGGGGCCACGCGCCCTGGCAGGGGACAGGGTCCAGGTCTGACTTACAGAGATGCACCCATCTGCAAAGACACATGAAAGGGACAAATGCTGCCTTGTTGGTAGCTCCTGTTCCTATCTTGTGTCTCAGGGAAGAACTGAGATGTTTTGAGGATTATTAACACAGCGCTTGCCAGCTGCCCTGATAAGACAAGCCCAATAACACACCAGATGAAACAAGAAGCATTTAGACACAAAGAGCAAACTCTTGGCCCAGTGAAGCCCACAGAAGTGCTGGCTTTCAGCAAGATGGGATTTCACTCCACGTACTTGCCAACTGCTGCCTCTTTGTCTCCCAAAGGCTTGATAACATAACGACGAGGCAGAGCCCACAGGTGGGAAAGACCTGTTTTGGGTTTCTAGTGTAGCCCCCATGCAAATATTGTCCCAGTCTCTACTTCTGATACATCCTAACACAGTTTCACAGTGCCCTTAAGAAACGACATTCTGCCTCCTTATCGGATTGATTTCTAATGGTTGGAAAGAGGAGATGAAACAAGAGAGTGCGCCCCAAAAAACCCTGTGAGTGAAAATGGTTTCTGGCTACTCCCAGACATTTCTCACTTTTTGATGCCAGGTTAATAAGTTTCTAGTCTCTTTTAAGCTCAGAGAAATGGAAGGGGCCAGGAAAGAAAACGCATTTCAAGAATGAGAGAGAGAGGGAGGGAGACAGAGAGAAGATGTGCGTTTAGAACTGGAGAGGGTAAAAAATTCCCCGATTGCTTAAAGAAAAAAAGTCTACTAACTGGAGCGTCAGATACAATAGCATTGAGCTTGCTGCAGAAATCTCAGAGACGTCCATCCTCTGCTATCAGTTTTCACAAGCTTTTATAGCAAATCCCCTTTGTTAAATTAAGCATTTCATTTATGTGTGTTGCTCCGAGCCCACCCCATAGCACTGTAACTGTTGGGAATTAAGAACATCAGCTGGAAGGGAAGCCAAGACTGAAGCGTTAAGTAATGTCTATACCTTTGCTAAATTATTTGCCAGAGGCTTCCCCCTGACTGAGGCACACACAACCTTGGTCAGTTCAATCACTTTGCGACTCTTGTCCTTTTTTTTTACCGGTACCAAGCCATCCAGTGGCTAGTAATTAATATATTAAAGTAAAAAGCATGAATGAAGAAGGTGATGCTGCCAAACACAATAACATTCTACAGGATTGGCTCCTTGAGATGACTCTTTGTTCATGTTTGTAAGGTGGAGGAGTGGATTACTTTGGTACATCCAGTCTGCAGAATTAGTTTCAAGTCTTATTAGGTATGCTTTGGAATCCACCGCGCTGTAGCAATTCATTCAGTTCCAGTACTCAGACCTACGAGTCCATGATTTACATACACACAGCTGCAACACCCTAAGAAGTAGCACCGGTTCATTAACTCTTCTGCTGCATCTTGTTTGCATAAAAGTCTCTGCAAGTCTGGCAACAGCGTTGATACCACCTCATGTCCTGGCACAGGTTCTTCTCACGGATCACCCTGCAGTACACCGTCCACTGGTCCCCTGTACACTTATATGTGAGAGCAGCTTGGGATACAAATAGAGAGAGGAAGCCGGCACGTTAGGTGAGAACGGCACTGCGGGTCTGAGCAAAATAACGCCAGCAGCATGTGAGTCGATACTGAAGGGGGGGGCGATATGCTTTTTATATGCTAAGGAGGTTTGGGCAATGGGACTGTGACTTGTCTAATAAAGACAAAAGCAAGAGAAATCACTGCAAAAATATAGCTGGGCTTATGTCTGGAGACATAAGGAATGGCATTACACCAGTGGCCCAGCTGTGCTGGTGCCCGTCCTTTGGCCCCTGTTCGGCAAAGTGCAAAGTGCATCACGCCTGTGCTTAGCTTTAAGCAGACAGGCTGTCCCCCCTGCAGGCCCCGGGGGTTTTCTGGATCACCACTTTCTAACCCAGGCCGGTACCAGATACTTCAGTGGAATGAACCAAGCACGCTGCAACGGGGAACCCCAGACCAGGCAGAGATGGGAAAAGGATCAAACAACTATATGCGTGTAGGAAAAGCCAGATTCATGAGAAGTAAAAAACAAGGGCCACAGGTTTCTGGCTGGAGTGAAAGGCTTTTTGTGGCACCCACATTCCCACCAGTACCCACAGTTACCAGTTGAAAGCTAGCTCCGGTGTATCTGCATCTCCTGAGTAGACATCCCCTAAGTCAGTGGGGGCTAACTTTTTTGCCATCTCTGCTACAAGGTAAGCTCCACAGCCTCTCCAGGGGCCACTCCGATCCCCTTCCCCTGCCCGACCTGCTGCTCTGCTTTCTGCTTCCTGCCCTGTGCTCCCTGCCTACTCTGTTGCTCTGCTTCATGCTACCTGCTCTATCTGGCATTGTGTTCTGTGGTCCCCCGGATCTGCCATGTGCCACACACACAGGCTGCCCATGTCCCCGGCTGGCTACTCCTGCCCTAGGGGATTTAGGGGCCTACAGGCCATTTTCAAATGCTGCTTAAGCTCCACTGGAAGTCAGTGGGGTAGAGGCTCCTAAATCCCTGTCACCACTGATAATGGGGCATGGGCAGGAGACACTGGGGCACTTCAAAACAATGTGGCCCAGAGTCAACGATGCTACAGCCCGAAGGAGTGAGGGGGGAGCATTTTGGATTCTTTCTGGAGATTACTAAGGTACTTTCCTGTAGCAGGTTTACCATGAACCTTGTGCTGTGGGAAACAAAATTCTGGATGAAAGCAAACGCATGCTCACTACTGCATCCAGAAGAAGAGTAAAATGCTCAGTGCTTGTGAGCGGTGTCTATTTTTGTTAATATCAAATATCACTTTGGGCACTGATGATTTCAGACTGGTTTACAGCCATAAGCAGACTACCGTCAGGAGGGCCATGAATTGCACCAGTCTATTAAACACTTGAGCTTTTTACTGCATTGTGCTAAAGTGGACATTAGAATGGCTTTCTTGTTTCATCGCTGCATCTAAAGCTTCTCAAACCAATTTTTCCCTCCTTCGCTATGCTCTGAGCACTAAAATGCCTGGGAAATATTCTCAGATGTTCTAAACAAAAGGATTTAAAAGCTTTTTAAAGCTCTTCAGCTGGACTAAATTCTCCTCTCAATTACATGGGTGTCACTGCAAAAAATAAAAATAAAAAAAACAGTCCATCCTGTTCTAAAGAGCTATTAGAAATATTATTGACTTTAGGGAAACAAATCCTAGGCCAGAAACCTCAAGTCTAATCCTGCTTAGAGAGTAGTCCTACTCTAAAAAGTGACTATGGAAGAATGGCTCCTTTATATTCAGCAGTGCTGACTGCAGCGGGTATACGCAGACTCCGATCAGCTGATGGCAGGGGCACCTGACGTCTGTGAGCCCTGCACGGCGAAGGGACCGCACGTTAGATGCTGTCCCTTCTGGCAGCCCCCTATAAGTTTCAAGCAGTTACACTGAGGACAAAGAAAAAGAAAGACAAGGTTCTTTGGGTAAATGTGATATTTTTTATTAGACCAACTAAGTAATTGGAAAAAATTGTTCTTTACAAGCTTTCAGGCACAAACACCCTTCTTCAAGCACAGGGGAGAGTCTGCTAAGAACATTTTTTCCAACACAGTTAATCTAATAAAAGATATCACATCTACCCAAAGAACCGTGCCTGCCTATGTCCTTAGACCAACACGGGTACAACACCCAGGGAAAAGAAAGACACCTTCAGCTCAGCAATGTAACTAATGGCCTAATTTGGCCTGACGATAAAGTGGGAAGTATGAGAAATCAGCCTGGATCTCAGACCTCAGGTTGACCGGAAGGGGCTGGAAGGTCTAGAAAATTATCTTTTTGTGTCTTACAAATCAAGTGCATTTGACAGGGATGAAGCAACCTGATATCTGTTATTAGACCAACTTAAACAGTTGGACAACATTTTCTTAGCAAGCTTTCAGGTTTAAAAAGGGGTTTTAAACCCAAAAGCTCACTAAGAAAATGTTTTCCAACTACAGTATTTAAGTTGGTCTAATAAAAGATATCAGATTCACCCAAAGAACCTGGTCTGCCGATGTCCATAGACCAACACGGCTACAACCTGCACCCTTTGACAGGGATGATAAACACAGATCCCTCGCTCAGCATCATAATTACTGGGTCACCCCTGGGGTAGAACCGCAGTAAAAGCATTACAGTAATTTGGAAAGCAGTTTGTCACCGCTCATGTGGTAAATGATAGCAAGTGGCAGATAATTCAGGGGCAGATGTGGGAGGGCAGAAGAGATTAAGCTAAAGACTCGCCAACCTCTTTCCCTGCCGCTGCCTAAAGACAGATGTCCCACACTTGAAACAGCACCTGATTTACACAGCGTTCATCCTTCTAGGAAAAAGCACAATCTTTCCAGAAACCTCAAGCCCCTGTAAAACTCAACCTGCCAAGGTCCTCTCTGTTGTTTTGGACACAGCTGAATCAAATCTCATCATTATATTCATGTTCACGTACAGTGAAGGGCAGGTGGGAAGGTTTTCTGCTGCCTGGAAACATTTGCACAACTTTTCTATTTCATTTCTCCGAGCAACCAAAAACATGATAAAATTCACTAAAAGTCTCTGGTGACCATGTCTCACCTGTCATGGACCCCTTCTCCGTGGCCTACTGTTGGCTCCAACAACTCTCCTAGGGAACGAGTTGTGCCATGGGGCGGATCTAAGGCAGGATGACTCTGCCCACTCGAGACCATCAGTTTCTCAGAGTTGGACACTCCCCAAGCCCAGGGCCCCATACAAAATTCAGCACAGGTACAAAGTATTTCTAGATACCCAGGCAGGAGATATACTGCAGTGTTCAGGGCTGACCATTTTGCCTTCTCCCTCAAGAACCATCTCCCACTTACCAAGTCGGGGCGAGGTAATTGTGTTGACATTGATCTTCTCGTTGCAGGCTTCTTGATGGCACTGCCTGTAGGCTGCTGGCTTGGACAGGACCGGGCACTCATTGCCGTGGCGGCCGGTGACTTTGTGCATGCACTGCACCACGCGTGACTGGAGGCCTTTTCCGCAGGTGGAGGAGCACTGGAGGAGAGAAGGACACGGCCGTGAGTCACGCTGCAGCTGATTGCAAAGACACCCAAGCCAAAATACTCCAGGACGGCGCTCGGGAGACTGGCAGCAGACCCTGGCGCCCGAGACGTGCATGTCTCCAGGCTTTGGAGTCTCCGGGATGTGGAGAGGGGCAGCTGGCTACCTGGCAGCAAGGAGGCCCATCTCTGTAGCACCGTTTACCCACAGCGCCACATCCTATGAGGTCTCTCTAAAGGTTGGAGGAATCCGGGAAGCTCAGCGCCCCTTCTGATGCAGCTCACACCGCTCAGGGGCATTTTTGGAAAATGCATGTGGCCTGATGCTGCCTTCACCCCTGCGCGGTGTGGAGCTCCACCGTGCAATCCCAGGAGAACCTGCTGCCAAGGTGACCTCTACCCAATGTGTCTTTGCAGGTGGTGGGATAACCTCAAACAAGAACCTCTTGCAGAGGTGGGCAATTCTGGCCCTCCAAAGTCTGTTCCTTTCCTCCCACGTATGGTGACCACGGGGGAAATAGGGGAGACCATCATCCAATTCACAACAGAAAGCCTCAAGTATCCAAGCGTTCGGCTGCATCCAGTCCCACTAGCCCTCTGACATTGGCCTGCCCTCCAAGGAGCGACTGGAAATTGTTCTCCATGACGTGGGGCTTAGCTCTGCCAAGAGGCCAGCTCTATTTATGAGCTTTCTAGGTTGTCATCCACTTGGAGTTCCCACCTGCCCCTTCCTCCCTCTGCCCTGTCGCTCATGATTTACAATGTCCCACTTGCACGCAGCTCCGTTTTAATAACGCGCGCTCGGCGAGCCGAGGGGAGCACGCCAGCTGGAGTTAATCAAAGAGCCGTGTACTTAAAATAACGAAACGACGTGTTGCGAGACTTTGGCGGGAGTCCGACTTCTGCTCGTGCCACACACAAGCAAGCGGGGAGCGGAGCAGTGGGTCCTTACGCAGCCCAGCCCGCTGTGTAAGGCAATCAGAAGCCGAGTTCAGCCCAGGTGGGATGCTCCAGTGCTCACACACCGCGGGCACAGGAGCTTCTCAACAGGCCAATGTAACATCAAGGGCTAGGGTGGTGGTTTGAGCCAGCAAACAGCGGGGTTGCTGGGCTGCAACGGCTCTGGGGAGCTCCAGGAGGAGGTGTGCGTGACACACGAGCGATGTGGGAGCCCTGCGGCTGCTGTGACCTTGGAAAGCGCTTTTGTCTGTTGTAGGAAAGCAGAGAAGAGCCGCAGTCTTATTGGTTTGGCTAGAAACCTCAGCTGTTTCTGCTCAGCAAGCACACAGTGCAAGGAGCGTCGCCTGGCCCGTGTAAAAGCAGTGGGAGGGGTTTTTGGAGGGATGGACTCTTGCACTTGCGGGACAGTAAAAGGCCAGACACAACCAGGCTTCACGTGATTTGGGCCAGGGGAAATAGGCACCGTGGAGCAGTCCTTCAGAAAGGCTCACCGTGTGGGTGCTACAAGCCCTCCCCCTGCTCGTTTCCAGGAAAGCGGAGGGCTGGTGTACGGCTCTACAAAACCTCCTCTGTGGTGAAGCCTCATGCCAAGAAGCAGTTATATTCTTAGCAATGTCGCTATCTTCATTAATTGCTCCCATTAACCAACGGTGGTCCGGTGGACCCACTGATTCTCAAATCCCTTTCCTGCGTCTCATGCACTCACAAAAGTCGCTGTTAGGTCCTCGCTTCAGTTATTTGCTTTTCAAATTCCATTTCAGCCTCCTAATTTCCTCCTTCCACGCCGCCTGCCATATTTTCTACTCTTGTTTAACTGAGTACTCTGGGGCTGCGTTTCTGTTTTCTGAAGGATCTCTCTGTTTGGCTCAAATAACCTCACCTTGCCACTGAGCCAGGTGGGCATATTGCTGGCTTTCCTGCTCTCTCTCTGCTCAGAGCGATGCATGCCTTTTCGCATTCGAATACCGCTCCGTGCCACGTGTACGACTGGCTCTGGGGACTTTTTCAATAGCTTCTTTTCTTTTAAGTACGCTGTTCTACAACTTCAAATGAGTCAAATGTTATTCATTTCTGGTACCTTCCCTTCCCCAGGGATGTTAAACTTAGTTATATTGTACTGCAGTCACTGTTATTGGCTCAACTACAGTTCCTTTTTGTACCAACTTCTGCATAATACGGAGGACTTGCAGCTCTTTCTCTTGTGCATTTGCTGACTAGCTGCTCCAAGGACCTCGTCCCTTCATAACAACTGCGCAGCTTGCATGGGCAACCAGATTGCTCAACCTGCAAAGGTTTTCTCAGACTTGGTTGACTCTCTGTTTTTGCGTGACATGTTATAAAATCATTCATCTTTTCCTCACATGGAGGTAGGTAGTAACGCACTGCCCATCCTTTTGTATTCAGGAACGTGTCCGCATGGCTGCAAATGCAGAATTCTTTCATGTTTTAACAACAAAGACCGTTGGGATGATGCTATAGCAATTTTAATCTTTAAACTTCCTTAAAATTAATTCACACAGTGCTCCCACAAGGTAAGTGAAGAACATCTCCATTGTACGGATGGAGAGGCTACGTCTGTACAGAAACGTGCCGTCCCCCGCGGTAGCACCCCGAAGCAGGATGTCCTGCTCCGGGAAGGCTGACTCCTAAACCAGAAGCAATGTAGCCATCATGGGCAGGCTGATGATTACCTTCTGGGCTGGCTAAGGCTACGATCAAATGTCATTTTTGTCATGGGATCAGTTCCGCTGAGGCACGTCCTGGCACAGCTGAGCTGATTGCTTGGCAGGGACAGACATCACCCGGGGCCCTCGTCCCAGGTTTCAAGGGGGACAACAGCCCTGGGTGCCTGGCCCCGACCTGGGGTGCAAGTGTGAAGAGGGGGACCCCACGGCATTCCCTTGCTCTGCAGCATGAAAGAGGCGGCCTGGAGTTGCCTGCTTGGGGCAACGGGAGAGGGCAGCCGTAGGCTGTCGGGACTGTGCCGTAACCAAAGACATCCTCTGCCATAAAGCGGCACACGGCATGCAGACCTGGCATGACCACAGACCTGGCCTTTGGCAGCCAGGCACAAACTATTAATAGGAACAGCTGCACTCACGTTTTTGGGCATCTGGGGCGTGACAAGGCGCAAGGATATCTGTTTGCCCGTGTTTTGTGCTGCCACAACAAAAGTTATGGTGCGACTAAGAGGACCTCTGTTTGCAACCGAACAGATCTCAGTACTCAGCAGCGCTAACTATCCACCTCCCTAGGACAGGGCTGCCACGTACAGGAGGTAGTCTGCCCACACCAGTGCAGCACGCTAGACAACGCTGCCTCTGGGGCACCGTTTACTGGACAGACGTCACCGTAGAGTTGAAATCGCTCATCTGAGATCACAGAGTATTGGGCCGTAATCCTGTGCGTGTGTGTGCATCTGTCCCAGGGAGCACTCTGTATCTACCAACGCTCCTACCAAGAATAGCCTTTTCTTTTAAGGCACATTGATATTTTCAGGCACTGCGTTAGAGTCCTTTACCTACCTTCTGTGTGTGTGTGTGTGTCTGCCTTTGCCTCTGCTAGCCAGCAAGGAGGGCAGGCCACGAAACTTTTTCCACAGACACTGCCAGCTCCACTCCTTAGACAAATACCAGCAGGGTTTTCGCCCCGAGCAGTTTGATCCCTTCTCCTCGGAGACTAGGATTGTCACCTATGCTATGCAATTAGTCTTTCACAGCCAGGAAGACATATTTTAACATCTTTCCTGAACTCTTTGGACTTGGCAGCTAATGTCAGGTTGGACATCTGGCTTATTTTAAGAAGAAATTTTCAGCTCTATACTTGGATAGTCTCTTTACATAGGAATTTCAATAGGAAATCGGAATAGATACAAAATACATACAAAGAGGGAATTGTTGCTCACACTTGGCTTCCTTCAGGAGAGAGGATGTTGCTAAAAGAAGCAGGGAAATCATATTCAAAGTGAGGAGCACCGTTCTCTGTATTGTTTCTGCCCTTCTGCTCCTGGCTAAGCATGCTCACGGCTACAGCTCCGCTATGTCGCACCTAACCCCTGGGAGCAGGGAAGCAGAGACATAGTTCGAACAAGTCTGTGGGGCAGATTCACTGCAGGTCTTGCCAGTACTGGTCCTGGCACAGGAGTCCCAGAGAAAGTCCACATGGGACGTGGGGAGTCCCAGCACTGGAAAGCAGCTGCAAACTCCTCTCCAGCAAGGGACAGCAAATGGAGCTAGACCAGTGAGCCTCACTATCCATTGCGGGGGGTGGCCTGGGTGCCACGGGTTGTTGGTTCAGGCTTTTCATCTAATGCAACAGGTGAAGCTTTGTTGTGCATGCTGTCTTACCCCCATCCTCCCCCGGAGACCCAGCAGAGAGCCTCGGTGGAAAGACTATGTGCTGTAGCTTACGGGTAAAAGCCTAGCAGGATGCCAAGTTTAGTGCAAGCATTTGTTAGCAAGTACGGGGCTTGATTCTTTTTTTTTGTGTGCAGTGCATTAACCAGAAGGTGAGTGCTCTGTGCCTGCAGGGCACCTCCTTGGAGGATCTCAGAAAGTTTCACCTGCATTGTCTAAGGCTCACGAGTACCCCAGGCTTTTGGATGGATACAGGAGCTGAGGGAAACAGGAGGGGAAGTGGCCTGCAGAGCTTGCCGTATCGGTGGTGGAACCAGGAACAGAATATGATGTGCTCAGCCCCTCTCCTTGACTTCAGCTACTCCCGTGCTACTCTAAAATCACGAAACACTTCAGAAAAGCTTCCAGCCCAAAGGAGAAATGGCACCGGAGTCAAAGAAAAGTCACTGCGAGAACCACCCAGGCGTCCCCTCCCTTCACTGCCAGAATAGTCTTCAGCGGTTCAACAGCCCAAAGAGAGAGGTTGATCTACGGGAAGAGCAAATGGGTTTCAACATAACAGGTGGCCAGGTTTTCACCTGAAGAATAACTTGAGAGAGAATTAAAGGGCAAACCCACTCCCCATAAATGTCACAGATTTTAAGTGAGCGTTTGACAGCCCACGGTATGATTCACCGGGAAGCATTCCTAGACATAAGGGCTGGAAGGGACCTTGTACGATCTCTGGGTCCAGCCCCCCCTGCCCAAGGGGCAGGAAGCCAGGGGGGTCAAATGAGCCCAGCAAGACGAGCGTCCAAGTGTGTCCAGAGTAGGTGCTTGCACCACTCGGGGGAGTCTGTTGCAGACTCTGGGGGCTCAGATGGTAAAGAAGTTTTTTCTTATGTCCAGCCTAAAACCGTCTTCCTGGAGTTTGTGACGTTAAACCTTGTCTTCCCTCGGGGTGCCCTGGTGAACCAGCTCGTGGTACACCCCCCAATATACTTATAGGCTGCCACCACGTCCCCCCTGAGACTTTGCTTTTCCAGGCTGAGAAGTCCCATGCCTCTCAGTCTTTCCTCATAAGACTTGCTTTCTTATCCTCTGATCATGCGCATGGCTCTCCTCTGGACTCTCGCAACCTACTCCACGTCCTTCCTGAAGCGCGGCGCCCAGAACTGGACGCAGTGCTCCAGCTGCGGCCTCCCCACGGCCGAGTGCGGCAGGAGGATGACTTCCTGGGTCTTGCTCGAGTTGCATCGGTACATGCAAGCCAGGGTTTTGTTCTTTGGCATTATGCTATGCCGACAACAAGCACTATCGCTAAGGCTTTATGTCATGGTGGAGCTTGCCTAGTTACAGCAAACACAGACCTGAGTAAATTGTCTAGCACAGGTACCAAGGATGCCTGCCTTCTCCTCTCCTCTGACCCCAACAGTCTTTTATTTCCTGCATAAGAGCAGGGGGCCTGGACCTGATGATCTCATGAGGTCCTTTCCCTAACTGCTATGAATCTATGAATCCTCTTTGGCACTGCCAGTGACACCATGAAGAGAAAAGCTATGTTTAAAAGCAGCACCCTAAAGCAGCCAGGTTTTATTGATCACACAAATCTTACCAGTGACAGCTCAGCCAAGGTGCAAGCAAAAACCTAAAGACTGTTTACCACTGTGAAAAGGATAGTTAATAATTAGCTAATGAGGGGGCAACGGGAGGACCAAGCCCAAGAGAAGCCCCAGCAACTCCCAATTCAAGTATTACTTGGAGGAATATAAGAAGTGAGGCAATTTGCATATCTTGGCAGTAACGCACAAGCCAATGGGGATATCCAGAAGGAAATAAACTTACAAATTGTCAAGGTAGCAGCTGCATTCTCCAGCTTAAAGAAGATTTATTCATTGAAAAGCTACAGCTTAAAGACAAACTATGAGTTTTCAACTCATAAGTTATTTCCACCTTCAAGTATGGATGTGAAAAAAAATCTGGAAGCCCTCCAAAACTGTAGGTCAAAAGTCCTCCTGTGTCTAGCAGCTTATAGGACTGGTATGGTTACGAAACACCAGTTTTCGTAGCCAATGGTCCATGATGGAGCCACGTGGCTAGTGCCACGTCTGACTTTTTTCAGCCCCCCAGCCTGAAAGAGCATTTGTAGCTTGGTCTGCGAGGGGCAGCTTTTGGCACCGAACCAGGATGGGGCTTGACTCCACGTCTCAGGAGCTATGGCAGGATGCCTTAATCACTCTGCTACTATGCCCCATACCAGTGGTATGGATGCATGTCTAAATGCTTTCAAAAGCAGAATGCCCCAGAAAGACACTAGGTATTAAACAGAACAAGTTTATTGCAAATATTGGGAGTTCAAGGCTACAGGCTGAGGTTGGGCAGCTGGAGAGACTCAAAGGGCACCAAGAAAGGAATCCCTCTGCAGAACGGTATTTAGAGAGGGGAAACTTATAGGACTTAACAACATGGAGATCATACAAACAGCAGCCTAGCACAGACTGGGACGGTGGAGTCCGGCTCGTGCCTTTCGTTACTTCTGACAGATCATTTTAGATCACACTTCTTCCTTAAGAACGCCCTTGGTCTACTATTAGGCAGAGAATCGATCCATCATTCTTTTTGTTGGCTACATCTGCTGCTCACCTCTGCATGTCAAATTCTTCCAACTTCATTGGGAAAGGCGGGGAGACGGTCCTGGAGTCCCATTCAACCAGTCCCATGCATGCTGACTTTACTGACTGGAGTTTTAAGGACCTGGGCTCTATTTCCAAGCAAGATCATTCAAGAACAAAAAATGCAAAGGTGACCCGGCGAAAAGGCAAGTTGCATTACTTATTTCCCCATCCACCTCAGAGGCAACTTGTGTACAAAGGCAGATCTATTTTCTTAGTTCTTCTGCAAGTTTCTAGAGGCAGCTATAACACTGCAGTGATGTTTCTAAAACCCAGCGGAGGAGTCACATTTTATACTGACTTCAGACTTCAAGTCCTTTCAGAAAGGGTGAAGGTATTTCTTATTGCAGCTCCCCTGCACGTGTGAAAGTCAGGAGAAAAGTAAGGCACGTTCTTGTTGGCAACACTGGAAAAAGGCATTTGGGCTGACTGACAAATGTCTTGCAAGAGTCGGTGTCCCTTGCCCCCAGGATTAGGCTTTCAGTGAATTTTTGCTAATTTAAGCTCTTCATTTTAACAGCAGCGTGGCAGCAAGCAGTGCATTTTCATAAATGTCAGGTCAGCTTCTAGTGGTGCCTCATTAATTAAGCACTAAAGAACGAAATTTCTGTCTCTTTTCTGATAAGATCTAATTCGCCCAAGGCATCCTGGAAGTTGTTTTTCAAGCTTCTGCAGTAAAAAAGACTATCAGATCATTAAGGGAACATATCTAGTCTTGTTGGTACCAATATTTAATTTGGAAAGTTTTGTCAAGTGACTGATCTGTTTAATTTAATCAGGAAAAAAAAAAAAGCCTGTTCCTTTGACTCAATGCTGGAAGAGCCGATAAATTATAACAAAAATGCTGATGTCCGATGTGGCAGAATCTCAGAACTTAAAGAGCAGCACAATCGTCTCTCGCTGCCTGCAGCCGTGCTTTCAGACTGAAGGCTGGATGACCTGAGGACCAAGACCCAAGCAGCACTTCCAGTGTATCTCAAATGCATAATTAAACTTGGCTTCGCTGTTAAGTGCAGAAGCTGGACGAGCTGAGGTTGGAATCTGTGAATATTCTGGGAAGTCGCTGAGCTGCAAAGTGCTTTATGCAACCTGGCCCGCCATGGAAATATGTGACCGGTTTAATTTGTTCTTACCATTAAATGAATTAAGTCTCCTACCAGATCCTAACCACAGGTCCCTATGACTGCAATTTTGCGCCAGGTAATAAAAGCTGAACTATGAAATTAATTTGGTACTATGAAATTAATTTGGTACTATTGGTTCCAAACTCCAGAAAGATGCTGATGCCTAGAAAAGTGTGCTCTCAGGCCAGGGCCCCAGCTCGACGTAGCCCCCGGGGCTGTCCACGCTGCAGCCAAAGGTGCGACTGCACCTTACACAGACATACCTGATACGAGTGGCAGCAGGGAGCTGAATGCAGGCATCAACACGAACCCACCTATTTACCCAGCTTCTCCAGGAAGTTTGTAGGCTTCACCAAGCTCTGTGCTGTTGCTTCTCCACCGTTATCGGTACTGGCGCTAGCTGCTTTAAGGCTAGTTCAGCTATTTCTACAAGAACAGGTCCTGTTGAAAGAACTTCCTGGGAACTGGACCTCAGCAGAGCAGTCTTTTAGCTATTAACATCTACTAATAGCGGTGCTTAAAGGCGCTGTGTAAACAAGACACGGTTTCTGTCCCAAAGAACAGAAAAAATAATCAAAGTGTCAAGAAGGAAAGTACAGAGAAGTGAAATGACTGGCCCAGTGTAACACAGCTGGCTACCAGCAAAGACAGGAACAAAAGACTGGTCCCCTGATCACCTGCCCAGTCTTGCATCTGCTACTTCCCTGATTATCCCGCTGCCTTTTAGTGTCTTTCTGAAGAGCACAGGTGAAATCAGGGTCTCCCAGAAGCCATTGGCAAACCTCCCCTTGGCATCAGTGGAGCCAAGATGTCGCTCAAGAAGGTTAGCGTTATGGAGCAGGTGCATTTCATACATCCACACTCACCTGATCGTGTCATTCAGGTTATGTTTTTAAAGATGCTTCAAACTTAAGTCATTAAAATGTCAAGCTCTGTTTGCATGCACACGTTTTGCCACTGCAGTTTTTTAGTGCTGAGTTGTTCAGTGAGCAAAAGCTCAAGTTTTTGGCATTTTTTCTGTGGGGTTTGTAATCTTGTCTGCACTACAAAAACCACACAGTAGCTGCATCCATGAGTTAAGTGATCCCACTTCAAAGGTGGGGAAACTGAGGCAGAACACAGTTGAGGGACTTAAGCAAGGCCACCCAGGAAGTTTGGGGCAGACTTGAAAGCTGAACCCAGATTTTTATTTTAAGAAGTAGGGATGCTGGGGCTGGGTGGAGCAGCCATGGTGGGGCACGGGGAGAGTGGGCGGGGGATGGGGCCTGTTTGATTTGGAGATTTGGCAGCAACTGAATCACCAAATCAGATTCAGACGAATCGATTCGGGACAGTGATTCAAGTCACCGAATCAAATCACTGTCCCCCAAATTGGCTGAATCTGAACCCAGAGTGAATATTAGCTGCTTCGCACAGGCCTACTGCACAGGTATCGCGCAGATGGTTCTCAGCTCGAGGATCAGTTGATGCTCCAGTTCATAAAGAGAGCATGGTCATGGAAGAAGCCACAGGGCAAAAGCTACCTCTGAAGCAAATACCTACCCATTGTCTTGACTTTCTACCCAGGGTTGGACTGATCACAATTTTTGGGGTCAGGAAAGTCATGGCCAAATTGGTATGGACTGTAGGAGTTTTTGCTTGTAGTGGGGGCATGGTCCTCTTCCTGGGAGCTCTTGAACATATATTAACAACCTTTGCGGCACCAGGATCTTGGCCATCATGACCCCCCTGCTTTGTCCATGGCAAGTTAGGGCGTTACATCTTCAGTTTTGTGTCAGGGTTGACTGTTGTTTCGGTAGGAGTTAGACTATGGATTGTATGGGATGGTTTGGCTATGGATGATCCTGCCTTAGATGGGGGTCAGACTAGATGGCCTCTGGAGGTCCCTTCCAGCCCTACTTCTCTATGATTTCAGTCATGAGTTCAAAGCAATGACTTGGATGAAAACAGCATTTCGGAGAGCTCCTTCCCAACTCAACTGCAGGCACATTACAGCCCCTTTGGGTGGACTATAAACTACCCCACGAGGCTATGAACTCACACAGCAGGGACATGGATGGATGAACAGTAGATAGATAAACACAATCAGACCCGGAGGCATCAAGCTTCCTAAGGAGTTCCCTTCTTTTTGACATATAACGTAAGAGCTGCCACGTACAGGGTCAGATCACAGGTCCACCTACCCTAGCATTTTGTATCACACAGTGGCAGAAAGTGGGGGGTAAGGGGATGAGTATACATATGCAGGACATATCCAGACTGATCTGTCCTCTGCTCCTCCCCATTTCCCTTACAGCTTGAGCATCACACAGGGCTGTAGAGAAAGGCCTTGTCTACATAGAAAACAGCATCAGATCCAATAAAAATATGGCCTAAAACACATTCAACTTCTGCAAGACTCTGAGTAGGCTCTCCACCCTAATTCTGGGTTTCAGAGTGGCTTGTTTCACTTTAACATTTGCTGATAAAGCGTAAGAAAAGTTCTCGCAGCAAACAGGGAGCAAAAAGAAGCTCCAGTATTCACCCCATTGACTCTGAAGATGAGAGAATAGCTCAGAGGCGGGCAATTATTTCGGGCAGAGGGCCACTTACCAACCCCTGGCAAGATGTCAAGGGCCACATTTACCTCTCCGATGCAGGGAAGTAGGAACAGCCCCACAGTCCCAAGCCAGAAGCCTCTGCTAGGCAAGGGCTTCTGGTTGGGGAGGCAGGGCTGGAGGGGCCTTGCTACTGGGTCCTGCTGCCAGCTTCCCCTGGGTCCTATTGTCCCTGGCTCCTGTCATCTTTGACAGGCATACAGGAGCAAATAAATATAATTTGAAAAAAATTTTTAGGGGCCCCACAGGCTGGATAGAATGGCCTGGAGAGCTGGATCTGGCCCCCAGGCCATATTTTGCCCACCCCTGGAATAGCCCCAGTAGTTCTGAAGCCCTGCCATGTCTAAAATGCAAGTCTTTTGCAAGGAACCTCAATTTAACATCTAAATCCTCAAGTTGGTGAAGTCACTGGGAGTTGGTCTCTGGTTTCAGAGGGCCCATGATGTGCCCAGTGGTGTTGTAAACAAAATCAACTTCATTTTAAGAGGAAAGCGATGGGTCCTGCCTATTCTGTAATCCAAGCCTACATCTGCTTCAGGTCTCTTGTATTCAAAATCCTCCCCTGAAGGAGCCTAGGTAAATGGTGTTTGATCCCTTCTATACATTCAGATTTCGTTCTGCTCTACAAACATATGGAACAAGCTTCTAATCTTCTCTCGAAGAAGAACAGAAAGGCATCAGGAAGCAATTCTTTACGGTAAGGGTTGCCAGAATATGGAATGGGCTTCCAAGGGAGGTGGTGCTTTCCTCTACCTTGGAGGTATTCGAAAGGAGATTAGACAAGCACCTGGCTGGGGTCACTTGACCTCAGTGCTCTTTCCCGCCTAGAGCAGGGGGCCAGACTCCATGATTGAATATGTCCCTTCAGACCCTAGAAATCAATGACATCTATGAATCTATGAATCTAAGATATCTACACTGCAACCAGCCTGGGGATGCTGGCGTTTGAATCCCTGGCTGGCACAAAGCTCATACAGACCACTGCTTTCAGCTTCTGCAGCTTAGAGGGGAGCTGCTGGTGAGCTGAAGGCAAGAGGGTTTGTGGCTTGAGTGTCAGTGGTCACCGGCCAAAGGAATAAGCTCTGAGCTGCTGCTTATGTTGGAGGGCTGATAACTAGGCTTTGAGATGCTCTGACTTTACAGGCTCATATTCCCTCCTCGCAGCTGGGTTCTATACAGAGGACATCTCTTCAGCATTTCCATCTTTCACATGCATTGTAGGATGATTGGCAAAGGCAGCAACACCTTAAGGCCAAATTTCCTCCCTCTATCTGCCACAGCACTTGCATGAGCAAACTGCTCTGTGCATAGGCAAACCTGTGTGCAGCACCTACTGTATCCGTGTGTCCTCTTTCATAGGAACATTAATCACAGGTAGCAGAAACAGGCTGCTAGCTGTAATGTCTGACTGCTGGTCTAAGGTGCTATCTGCTCTAGGTCGTTTGCTCTCCATCAATGCAAACTGAATAAGAAAAGTGATTTTCTCCAAGGCAGAAGATGATGAACTGGACCATGACCTTTATCAAGAATTAACAAGTTGTCTGGAGTTTATTATAAACAGATGTCGATCAAGCTGTGGATCTGTAATAAAAGCTAGAACAAAGAGAAGGTTGCTTCTATATTTACAACACCCCTGAGTACATCTCTTAAAGTACAGCTGTCCTTGATTTGCTCTTCTTATCAAGCAAAATGAGTTATTAAGGGCAGGAGGTAGGGATTTTTTGATGTTCCCAAACCACTGGAACTCTTCTGTAAATGTAGGAAGAGAGTTTTGATTGCATAGTATTCACTGAAAGAAAAAGGCTTCCTGTGAATTCTTATTAAAAATCCCCCCAAAACCCAACAATTCACTGCAATCCAGTTAAAATAATTCATTTGTAACTAAAATCCCTTTGTTGCCACAACTGTGATTAATGACTGCTAATCCTCAGAAGGAAACATCTCAGTGTTTGGCATGAAAACAATGCTATTCTAATAGGAAATTTGATTTTTTTTCCCTCCCTCATTTTCAGTATTTTCCTGGGATGAGTTACCTGCAGCCGGCATTTCGAGGCAAAGAAAAAGATGGTAAAGAAACTGGCGGCTGTTCCCAGGCAGGGAAGACAGGTGGCTATAGGTAATTTTTCAACTGTGCTTTTATCATTAATGACATAATTTGGCAGCAAGAATATTTTTCACATTGCACTTTGCCAAGCCATTCCTTACCAGGGCTTTGCAATTTGTTCCAGTCAGCAAGCAAATCCTGGTCTGTATGCACCCTACTGAGATGCATGCCAGCCAGGTGTTTGGCATGGAAAGCGGTTAAAGGGTTTGCCTCTAAAAGCCTCTTTTTCCCCCAGTAGATACTGAGCTCAGATTATCACAGGTTTACAGGTTTACTGAGAGCCCCTGACCATGGCACCTAGTGCACAAAACCCAAAGATCCTGCTCACCGCAGAAGGCCCCGTTCTAATCTCAGATGCATCACCGTGCAAGTCTGGAGTAACTCAGCTGGCTAACTTCATTTGGATTTGCACTATGGTATGCTGAGCCGAAGATCTGACCTACTCTGATACATGAGATCTTTGGGTTTTGGAAGAATGAAAACCAATGACATCAGGTTAACTGGGATAAGAATATAGCCCAGCAGATCCATCTTTCTTCATTTAAAAGCCTTTTCCTCAGACTATGAGGGTCTAAAGTCCTATCCACCAAGTTGAAAATGTGCCATCATGAAAGTCAGTCAAGACCGTTTTCTTTTACCCTGTAAATCCAGCTTCCATGACAATCCTGCCAGAGCAACACAACTCAAAGTGGAATTGGGAACACTGGATCGCTTGATGGTCCTGTTGACCCCACAACGACTGCAACAGTCACAAGACAAAGATAGAAAATGCCAAGATGTAAAAAAGACTATGAAAAAAATAAAGGAAAGGGAAATAAAAGTTAATTCCCTAAAATCCTTGCGATAAATCACAGCCTTGCTATTTAAATATCCCATGCTCCAATTATTCCCTGAAAGCGTCCAAAAGCCAACTGGAAAAGAACCCAAGGAAAATACAGGACTAGCCTGCATTGCACCTGAGTGACCTCACAACAACTTTATTAGCAGATTAGGAGGGCAGGGAATAGATAGATATTAGGGGAGCTGAGAAACAACCCTCTTGGACTGTTTAATCTCAGGCACTACTTGAGATTTGTCAGCACCATGGCAGGGCCCACACATTCACTCAACATACTTCCACACCACATCAGATATGTCCTGAATTGCCCAGCAATGTATTTATTCTCACCGCATGAGTCACGATGGACTCTGGATAGACAGCTGACCTTGCAGGCCATTCTCCCAAATGCAGCCCAGCACACGCAAAAAAAAAAGATAAATCAGGTTTCCTAATAAGTTTTCCTAACAATGGTGCAGGCAAATTGAAAGAGCTGCACATCCCCTGCCTGCTTTTTTGCAGAGCACTGTAATGCACCAGATCATCTGTGACCCAAAATGAAGCTGCCCAGAAGCACATTTTAAGACAGGACAATGCATCAGCATACTTGCTGCTAAAGGAGAATTACAGGGCAAGCTCAGTATAATAAGCCCCCCGCAAGGGACAGGAGAAGAATTCATTAAAAGAGCATGCTTGCTATCAAATTCATGAAAAAAAAAATAGTTTGTGCTGTTGGAATTGCTAGAAGTGGACATTTGTTTTAAACGGGGTCTGCTACAGTAAGCTTGTGCTGTAACCCTTGGTACCGCTGCAACGGCTGGAGGCTGACAAATATCTTTTTAAAAAGCTCCAATTGAGAGCAAAGTGCTGGGAAACTAGTACAATATCTAGTGATAAAATGTTTAACTGCCCAGCTTTCAGTCAAGATCGAACTGCTTCAAAGCAGTGATTTTGTGCATGCTCTTATGTGTTTAGCTGAATGCTAAATGAGTGAGCAACACTTCCAAGAAGTGCTGATGTAGGCAGAACAGAGCACTGGCAATGATGTTTTACAACCTTGGTGCACATTTTATAGAGCTTGCTAATATTTAACTCTCAAACTTTCTGTCCCCAAAGAGTACCATTTCTCCCTAAAAAGGGCCAGATACTGGGTTATGTTGGCCAACAACAGGATGAGTGATGCCTGTAGTGGCTTTATCACATAGCTTAAAACCTGAATGAAAGCCTCTGCAACCCTCATATTGCTGCTGCTGGAGGCAGATGGCGCATGAGCTTTTCTGCCGCTCTTCTCCCTGGGAGGACCCAGATTGAATCATTTGCAAAGACCAATAAGCTAGAATAAATCATCACTGCTCCCAGGCACATGCTAAATTCATTGTATTCATTATTTGCTATAACGGTGCACAATTCCCAACTATTTAGCCCAGAGTATCTGCATGTGCCTGCCAACCTAACTCCCAAAACTTTGGGTTATGTTCTTTACTGCTTTTGTTAGTTCATTTTTAAATCATGAGAAGAGTTAGCCGTCGTTTGACCCCAGCATCCTTTCCTGCCCATGGCAGGGGGTCGGACATGATGATCTGCTCAGGTCCCCTCTGACCCGACCAACTATGAAACTATGAAACCTCTTGATTGGGTTCAGTTTGCATCACACCAAGCAGTGTTCTGAATCGGTGTAATCGGTAAATACACGATCATTTCATATTCCTCCCTATACAGGAATCCCAGTCAATTTGTACTCTGAAAAAGAACGCTATTTCACCTGCTAATACACAGGGATTGTTTCTTTTGGCCAGTTCTCCTGGGTTACATATGCCAGGTTATGATAAAATAACGTTCAATACGCTAACTCTTCTAGGATGCATGGTCCTGGCTCGGCTTAAATGCCGTCCTATTGCATGTGGCAGATCCCTTGCGCGTTCTCCAGCATTAACACCATTTGATTCACATAAGCTGGCTACCTGAGGGGATATATTTATAAATGTTTTGTTAGTTATCATAATCTAAAAAATGCTACTGCAGGTAGGCCAATTGGCCCAGGCTGGGCCTCTATTGCACTGGAGTTTGATCAGTAACAACAACTATTAAACTCAGGTTTTTGGAAAGCAAAGTGCCTCTACTGTGGCCCAGCAGTTTCAGCACATGCCGTACATTCCTGAACACAAAGTAGGCTTTCTGTTTAAAGAATGGTACAGTTGCAAAGATAAGAGAAAACAGAGCTGGAACATAATATTCCTGGGAAATGTCAGTCCCTCGCGCAAACACGCAAGCGGTAATGTAAAGACATTTTGTTGGTGCTAGAGTCAAATGTTGAGATCTCAAGGAGTTTCTCTCAAGCACTACCGCCTTCGACTATAAGGACCGGATGAAAAAAGGCACAAATTCTGCTCAAATTTACTTCAACATACGTCAAAGCAGGGGTTTAAGCAGGGGTAGAATCTGGACCTGAGGAAGGGATTCCCAGATGGGGCCATCTATTTAAATATGTCATGAGTCAGGGATTGGACTCAGCAGTGTTTCACATATTGGCGCACAGGCAACCATGTGCTGGTGATCAAGTGAGATCCATTTGCACAGTACTAGATCCATCTTTTTTCTGATGCAATAGTGCTGGCAGGTTCTGTGTGCTGGGTGGGGGCGAGGGGAGAGAAAGCGCTGCTGGTTGTATGCGCCAGAGGACCAGGATTTGGCCTTATGTGCTTTGAGTCTCCTTTTGGGGAGGATTTCCTGAGCTGAACCTTTCCAAACATCTGCCTAAGAGCAGTTCTCCCAAACTTTTGGGGTTGTCAGTCAGATGCCAGATAGTTTGAGGACACAATCACGAGGCCAAACAACTTGCTTCTGTTGGCTCATGTCCTACTTCATTTCTGCTAACCCAGCTCTATTGATATCCAAACCCAAAGCCTCACCAGCCGGCGTTCAGGAGTAAGGCCTTCATTCCTATTCCTGGGAGGTCAGTCAGGCCAGGGTAGGACACCCCCCTCCCGTCAAATATCTTTTTATGAATTCTGCCATTCACTTGCCTTTCTGAGACCCTGATTTTTCCCCTTCCTCTGTATAGTGAAGAGAGGGGAATGTCTCAACAGAGGACAAGCCTGCCTAGGTTTTGGACAGAGCCCTGTGCCCACTCATGGCACCGAGGGGGCTGATTTTCCCCCTGGGTGGCTGTCTTGGCCAAGCTCTCAAACAGAAAGGTGAACCGGCTTGTAAACTGTGTGGATCCTTCACTCCCTTCTCTAGGGTCTGGAGGGAGGTGTGCCGCCAGCGTACGGTGCCCTAGCACCCTGGTAAAGGCAGTATGCATGCATGGCACGCTTTCCGACAGGCAGCCTTGGGGGCTGGAGGACACAGAGCAACTCCCATTTCCATCTGCTGCTCGGAAGTGGACACCCTGACCCTCCATTTTACTTCAGTGACCAAGTTTCTAACACTCTTTGCAACCACGAACACTGCCAGAAAGATTAACGGGGATCAAACTTCTGCTGTTTTCTTTATACTTCACTCTGACACCGAAAACACACTTTCTGGGTCTCGTGCTTTAAATGATTTCAGACCCGAAGTCCAAGCAGCCAGGCTGCAAAAGCTGCGTGGAGATCGCTGTTACCTTAGACCAGTCTCCTGTTTTCCATTCGTAACAGCCCGTGTGATCTTCGCACTCCTCCTCGTCCCTCGGCCTGGTGGCTGCGTCGCATTTTCCTTGCGAATTTGTGCACGTTACTGTTCTCTTCTGGATGCCCTTGCCGCAATCTGCTGAGCACTGAAAAACAATAAGCATTAGCTTCAGCTTCTGTGTATTGGGCCTGCTAAGAAACAATCAGCTCTCAACTCAGCTTCAACAATAGAAAAATGAAAATTTTGCTTCAGGAAAAAAATGTAAACATTCAAAGTTTTATTATGTGGAAGTGCTTTTGTGGCACTTTAGTCCCCCCTCCTTGCCAAGTCAGGACATTCTCAAACTCTTTGGCAACATCTTTTTGTTTGCACACATGTGGGTTTTGGATCAAACAGAGAAAAGCAAAAATGAGTAACACATATATTTTTTCAATGAATGGGAATAAGAAAATCAATAAAAGGCAGGGCTTTTGAGAAGCTGGAGGTTCTTTAAAAAATGTTTTTGAAAAATGGCTACTTTGCAACCAAAAAAAGATCTCATCCGAAAAATTTAAGTCCGGTCCATCCAGGACCTGGTGTTGTATAAGGTGACTTTTAAAACCGTTCCTTTAGTAGTTTTGTTCTTAATACTGAGAAAAGCCCAACAGATCAAGACACGTACAATAGGGAACTTGCCACCTCCCTTGAAATATCAGGATAACTTAATAAAACTTTTAAAAATCACAATGACACCAGTCCAAACTCTTGGGAACATGGTGTGGTTAGTGTGATCTTGTAGTAAAATTGTTCAGAAAACCCTGCGCAACACAGTCCTTGTATCACACACCATACATTGACCGGACTGATGGCAGTCAATGTGTTCTCACAACTATGTTAGGAGCAGATGACACAAATGTACACGTGCTTCTTTTTTTGTTTAATAAAGTGGATTTTAGCGGATGTTACTTCTAAAAAGTGGCTGATCACACAAACCGTGTGATCCCAGGGTGGTATTATTTCAGCCTCCTGCATGCCCCGCTCTGTGATTAATTTACAATGACACCCAGCAAGCTACAGCCACGCACAGACGCCCAAACCATCGACAGGGATCAAATGTGGGCTCTTCAGCACCAAAAGGCCATAATGCTTCAACTGTACACAAGTTGGGAGCTCTGGGAGAAGGCAGCTGGTGGCGTTTCAGAGAGCAGCCGCAAGAGGGAGACATGATTACAAGCATTAGGACGATGAGAGCCACATGTACGCAAGTGGGCAGCTGTGGTCTACTTTTTTTTTTGAACTTCTTGACTTCTATGGAAGTTCTGCCAGGGCTCCTCAGGGCATGGGAATATGTGAGCATGCATTTCCTACCCAGGCCCCTGGACACCTGGAACGGTGGTCGGAAAGTTTTGCCCCTACTTCAGAAGCTCTCTGTGGGACCCGTTGTAGGTAGAAAGGGGGCGGCATTACAATCTCAGGACTAAAAATCCCTGCTTTTAATTACAGCTTCTCCAGCAAAGAGACAATGGAACAAAGGGACATTGTTATCGCTGTCTGAGTTGTGCCAGCGAGCCGCAGCACGTCTGGTCTTCCTACACCCCGTTTTCCTGCCAGTGCAGTGGTTAAAAGGAAAAAAAAAACACCCCACTGGGGACAGGTGGGTCGAAAAATGATATATGAACCAACTGAGATAAAGACTAACCTTCTCCAGAGTGTCAAGTTCTCCCCCTTAGGGGATCTGCATGGAAAAGACAGTTGACTTGACACTGAATAAATAGCAGAGATATGAGAGACGCTGTGAGGTCTTTTGAAAATATTCCAACAAACTTCTCCATTCAGGGGGTCTGTGCTGGGAACAAGCATCAGCTTGATATATGTTACATCGACTGGACAAATCTCAGCATGCCTGTCTAACCATCTTGAAAATACAATCCAGGCAGTTGTGACCTGCTGGCCTTGTTGAGGACATGAATGACAAGTGTTTATGAGCTGGCAAGCAAACAGATGTGCCTTTAAATACTTCACAGCAACTATCGAGTGGCTTCTTTCAAAAAAGAGAATCCTTCCATTTAATTTACTGCACGCTGCTCCTTTGTGTAACCTCCTTAAGGATGCAATGTCTTTACAGAGAACACAATCCTGAGATTCGACCAGCTGCTGGGATGATGTCCTTCAAGCAGGAGAGAGAGCTCCATGGAGGACATCATGACAAATGATGGACAAAATTGAGGTGCTGCACTCTTTTAAGCCCTGAAGCTGGAGCTCTCCAGGTATCATGGATCTGCCCTGCATTACACAGGGTTTCTTCAGCTGTGGCTTAGTATTTCCCAGAGACATGCAGAATGACATGAGGTAGCAGAATGACCTCTTCAGGGTTGCATCCTCTCATCATGAAGTCCAAAACATATTTTTTAGCTTCTCAAATGAACCAATTTACCAAAGCTGAAGTAGCACCGTTTGCAATGTAAGAACTGTACAGCAAGGGAAGTTTCAGTTGGATATTAGGGCAAAATATCTCACTAAGAGGGTGGCGAAGCATTGGCATGGGTTACCTAGAGAGGTGGTAGACTTGCCATCTTTGGAGGTGTTTAAGACCCAGGTAGACAAAGCCTTGGCTGGGATGATGTACTTGGGACTGGTCCTGCTTGGAGCAGGGGGTTGGACTAGATGTGACCTCCTGAAGTCCCTTCCAACCTGAATTTTCTGTGATTCCAACTTTCTTGGTGGAATTTCCTGCTCTCTGGAAAAAGCCCACCAAGTATTTCCTTTTCCAGTGTTTATGTCCTTCACCCATCCACACAACATTCACTATCTATGGATGCCATTATTTTTTGTTAAAAAAAAGAAGTCAGGCTCATGATCGGAAGACATGCTGCGGTGATACATCAACTACCTCCCTTCTAATTTCATACTGCTACACACATCTTCTGAGCTTTAAAAAGAAAACTTTTTTACATAGTTTTCCCAAAGGTTCTAGGTATACAGAGCCTTCTGGCCCAGA
The DNA here is from genome assembly GCF_052110815.1 of Crocodylus siamensis. Taxonomy (NCBI): domain Eukaryota; kingdom Metazoa; phylum Chordata; order Crocodylia; family Crocodylidae; genus Crocodylus; species Crocodylus siamensis. Next base: position 7,703,389 of record NC_143409.1, on the reverse strand, counting down.
AATACTTGCAATTGTGGATTATTTCATCTTAAATTCATTAACAAATCTACCTGGACAAAAATTGAAATTATTGTATAGAGAAGAGGGACAAAATCTGAACTTGATACAGCCCTGTTGGCAACCATTTAGTACAGGCCTCTTCAAATGAGGAAATGAGAACATTTTTCATCTGATTCTACCCTACCTCCCGAATGGTAGAAAAGTTCACCTTTTGTAACTACTCTCTATTTTTGGCCATTAAAAATGGATTGAGCAGCACTTTATCCAAAATAATTCCAAGTGTTTGGCACCAAAAAGGGAGCTTAATTTTTTTTCCACACTAAAGATTGTCTTGGATTTAGCTTTGAGAACGTGTTTTTTGATCGGAGACCAGACTTCAATTTGCTCGTTATTCAACTATTTTTGTTTTTTAGCCAAAAAACCAAAATAATTCATGAGAAAACTGGTTCATAACATGATATCACCATTGCAATATTGCGTTTTTCCACCACCTCAGTTGAAAATTTTAAAGATTTAATTGATTTTCAGCCAAAATGCTATATATGTGCTTAAACTTCCCAACATGACTCTGGCCTTTATAGGTTAACTGATGGTAGCCTAAAATGGGCCACCTGACAGCAAAAACATGTCTAAAAAGGATTAACCTCAGAAAACAATTGGCTAGCAATTATAAATCACTAAACCGTAGAGGAATTTAATAAAGGAAAAATAAATCTCTTACTTCCACACAGTTTAGGATACATATTTGTGATGAAACTGTTCAGCTGACTTGTGCTCCGATGGATCCCTTATGTAGTCTGAATTACACTCACCTACCAAAAGTAAGATGCAGACACTTTTCTAATTGAGAAAGGGATCTGTGACAAGAGGCCACATCTGCTTAGAAAACAGGAGGAAATTTTAGGAGGAAACAATGCCGACAGCACCATCATAAAGCAGCATTGCTCCCACTCAGCAGGCCGGCTACCCAGAAATGGTTTATTTCTGTAATGTATAAAAGGTCCTTGAGCCTGGACAGATGATATATCAATAGTATTAAAAAAAACTGCAGACAATAAAAATGCAAACTTGGCTTCTTCTCTCACCTGGTAGAAAAGAATCAGGGGTGAAACTCTACCCGTGAGAGCAACACCAGTTTGGCTGTTTGTCTTCATCCATCCTTAGGTAACTTTGCTATGAACCCACACAGGCTCATACCTGCTCCCCTGCCATCTGGCGGCAAGGGACTGTAATCACTGCCTACTGTGTGAGCAGGACGTCTGGTCCTCATCCTGGTATAATTTACATCTGTGTATACTGTAAAACCAATGCGAGTTATGCTGGGTTTTACGTTCATTTGCCCACGCCCTCAGTGTCTTTCTCTACATGGGAATGGGAAAAAGCGATGAAAGGGGTTAGAAGAAAAAGAGTCTCTCTGAAACACTGGCGAGTATAAACAATGTTCCACTGAATAATCATGTACAGGCTTGGGACTTTAAACCCTCACCTGTCGAACAGGAGACTTCCTGCCCTGCAGGTGATTACAGTTGAATAACAATGCCCCTCTGTTAAAACCACCCCCCCACCAACCTTTTCTCCTGCAAAACAGCTGGGATCCTACAGTCCTGTAACTGTGAGCCCAGTTGTTAGGCCACTATATTGCAAAGTTATTGAACATTACACAGATGGAGGTGGGGAAGAGTAAACAATGGAAAACCGGGAGAGGAAAGAAGCACCCTTTCTTCATAGATTTTGGGTACACCCTGGAACACAGATGTTCTGGAGATACGTCAGTGCAACACGAGTGCAACACTGAAGACGACCGGGTCTTTTATAATCGCTCAGTTTGGCAGGTTGCGCTTCCGAACTAATGTTGAACTCCTACAAGTGGCTCTGCAACATTTTCAGACTTGGTTGGGAATCTGAGGGTGGAAACTTGTTGGAGAAACCAATTACCAGGAGGTTTAAAGGATAAGAACAAACTCGGTTAAAACACAGGCTGGCATCTTGTATACATTTCCATACCTGCGGCGGCGTAGGTTGTAGCTGTGTTGGTCTAAGGGCATGGTTCTTTGGGTGAATCTGGTATCTTTTATTAGATTAACATAATAGGTGGAAAAAATTATTTTCCATCTGTTTAAGTTGGTCTACTAAAAGATATCAGATTCAACCAAAGAACCTTGTCTTTCCATACCTGCGGCAGGTACTGGTCCAGTGGATCCTGTTTCCTGGTCCTGGTCCACTAGGTAGAATTTGGAAGTGATTTCAATCCAGCTCGATTTTAACAAAGAAGTCAGCATTTTACTTGGCATAAGTCAATGCAGCAGTCATCAACATTTAACAGCCATATGCTGCTGTTTGCTGTTTATAGTGGGGTTGGAGCACTGTTGCAGCCCTGATGGTCCAGGGAACATATGACAGAGAAAGGTTTTTTTTGTGATATCCTTTAATGGATGAACTGTATAGTTGGGAGAATTGTTGGACAAGGTTTGAGGCATACAGCACCCTTCTGCTCTGTCAGGCAAATGCTGCATTTATAGACATACCCCAGGTCTTGTATCTCAAGACACACATATGGAAGGTGACATGCTCAAAAAATTGGTGCTCGCGACACTGCAGGTGCACCTGTAGAAGGTGGGTTGAGGCCTAAATCATATCCTGGTCCAATTAGCATGAGACCCTACTGAGCTCATCTGCCCACAGGGGGAAGCCATAACAGCCAGGGAGATCACTATACAATTTTCAAACTTCTCTGATATCCCCTACTCCAAAAATATTCTCACCGTAAGCTCATCTCTTAGCTTCTCTGGATTATTTTAATTATGCAGATATTGTTTCCCTTTGTTCCACTGCTGATATTGAAAAGCTTGTTATTCTGCTACAAGATGTCTGACATTTTTATTATACATATAATTTCTTTCATGTGTCTATTCCTCTTGGGAATAACATGGGAACACTGTGAAACACATGGTCTGACATAATTCCTATAAATTCATGTATAAAACAGCAGCTCAGTATTTGCAGGACAAAAGAGGTGTTTCCTTATGTCCAAGATAGATATTTTTTGTTTGCACTTTATTTTTAGGAAACATTAATAAATACCCTGAGCTAAGATTCAGATGTTTTAACAGGCAGCCAAGAAATTATTGCAAGGTGCTATACAATCAACAAGGTCAAGAGCTTGCTTCTTACCATCTCTGACGCATGCTAGCGATGCCTATAGCAGACATAAAACTGCTATTAATAATAATTTCTTGACCCCTTCACGCTATGTATAGATGTACCCGTCATATAAACTGCAACCACGTTTGCTAGATTTATGGATCCTACAAGCTAGGGCAAGGAAAAATCCAAAGGTTGGGTGAGCTAGAGCACTGGCAGCGCAGTTATCCAATGCTAATTTCATATTCCAGATGATCAGATCCAAAAGACGTGACACATTAGGTGAACTCTTGGTCGTGGTGCAGCAAAATGCTTCTCCTTCCTAATTTTGGTTGAAGACTATAAAGACATGTATAATACTGCCTGGCAATAGCAATGAACCTCAGCAAGGAACTCACTGGTGCAGGACACACCCCTCAGTTCTGTACAGCTGATCTAAACCAATCATTGTACCAATTGCCCGTTTAGCACTGACCCTACCCAACACTTAAGCACATGCTTAACTTGCAGCACTGCTGGATCAGGCCCAAAGCACTTGGCACCTGGATTGCTGCATGCAGCCTGGTTCCCTCTTGAAATCCAATTCCTACCTTGGACCACTCCGATGCCTCCCAGATAGAAAGGCAGTCGCGGCCCTCGCAGCTCTGAATCGTTGCTGGTTTGTGGCCCAGGCAGTAGAGGTCTCTGGTGTTGACGTAGGTGCCGTTCTGCAACTGGTACACACAAGTCACTTCCCGGCGCTGGATGCCTTTCTCACAGGTGGCCGAGCAGGGGCTCCAGCGGCCCGTCACCCATCTGATAAGAAGACAGAGAAGAAACGTAAGGAAGATGGAGCCTGGCTCTGTGCTTGGGACCCCTGAGAAACAGGCCACCCATCCAAGGCCCAGACTGCACAGAACCGTTGAATTACAATCATGCACCTTTTTCAGCTAAAGTCTGCGGGATGCTGGAAAGGGCCCGGGGGGGGTGGCCATCTGGCGAGCGTGCTAGTGAGTCTCATCTGCTCAGCAGCCCAGCTGCTGCTCTGCTTAGCTCATAGGAGACTTGTTTGCAAAACTCCTTTTCCACAGTTCAAGGGAAGGCAGCCCTGAATGCTTGCAAGTAATGCCTCCCTAGAGCAGCACCTAACCGAACCACTGGTGTAACCCTGTTGCTTCTAGCTCCCGTTCAGAGTGGCTGTAAATACCCCCTTCCCAGGGCTCTGTCTGGCTGCCTGTTTGATTAGGACACTGTCTGTTTTGAAGTTCAGAAGCCCTAAAATGCTGGCTAAAGGACCACGTCCCTCCTATTAGCACATAAGAGCTTAACAGCTACAGCTCAACCAGTCTTTAACAAGACAAGATTACACTTCCCAAAGGGCTCCCATTGTGTTGATTCAAAGCAGATGTGGTTCAACCATTCGAATCTGGATGACTTTTCTCCCCGTAAAACATCCTCCATTATTTTAAGGTTTCTTTTCCTTTTAGCTTGTTTCTAAAGCCATTGTTTCCCCTTAACAACACGCTGGGCTGAGAGTAAATGAAGGTTTTTTTGAAGGTCTGTTGGGCAACCCTGGCACGTGCTGGGACTCCTGCAAAATATGGAAGGTGCTGATGCTAAGGGTATTTAAATAGTTTAAGTAGGCCTGTTACCCAACTCATAGAGCCTGGCTTGACATCCATTAAGGTCAATGGGAAATAAATCCAGCCCCTCATGTGGAAAGTTGAGCATGCACACTAGTCTCTGCCAGATCAGAGCCAAGATCAGGTCCAAGATGAGGCTTTTTTCCTCCTGCAGCTGTGGATATTCTAGCTGGAGGCAGATCTACCCCCGAACTAAGCACAATTATGGGTAGAGCTGCTCTGGGGAACAATGTGATAACAAATCTGGGAAGAATCAAGGTGGGGGGGGTCTTTTATAAATACATAAAAAGCATCCATCTTGGCACTTCCTGCAATCTGGCAGGGAGGAAGATGTTCCCTCTAATTACAGGCATTCCTGGACTGAAAGAAGGCCTGGAACAACAAGGAGCAAAGGCGGGTTTCTCTGAGAGCTGGTTTGCTAGGCTATTATTGAAAACTGGGAGGGAGTCTCTTCCTTGTACCTGATTTCTGGGTTACTAAAGACCATCTGTGGATCAGAGAAGTAAGAAGATTCCTCAAAGATGTGCAGAGAGCTCTAACCGGCGGGAGCGGGATGCATATTGAGACTCTTCGGAGCAAGATTTTTTTTTTTTAACGTTGCTTAAAAGTTCACTTTTCCAGTGAACAGTGAAAGCAGAAAGATCAAATGCTGCCAATCTTCAAGGGAAAAACCAAGAGCATACAATTATCCCATGTCCTCGTTGTTAATCCATTTGTCAACTGTTGTCAGGGACGAGCATGGTGCTGGTGAGCCGAAGGTCACTCTCGCAGCTAAGGCAGGAACCAATTGGTTTGAGAAGGGCACAGGATGGGTTGAGATACCACAGATTGGCCACCCGCTGTCTGCCGTGAAACAGGGGCCTCAATCAGATGTTGCTGTGTGTTAAAGCAATGGGCAGTGAATTAAAAACGCCCTGTGAGACATCAAAAGGATTTTGCTGGATGAGCATTGTGGAGCCTCTCCTCACCTTGATATTCTTCTAATGGACTGGGAAAATGCCGGCTAAGTCATCTGACCTGGAGACAAGAAGATGGAGAAGACTAGCCTGGCTTGTGGAGGCTATTAACCCGACTCCCACCGATTTGACCGAGAGCTGGGGGCTGTCACCGCGCAAGAAGTGGAAGGGCCTAACTGGCCAAAAAGGGCCGGTCACCAAAGGAGATGAGGAGGAAGGAGGCCACAGGGTCAGGAAAGCAGCTGTTCAGACTCCGTTAAACTAATGTCCACATCTGACTGCAATCTACAGCAACTGGCAAAGGAAGAAGAGGAAGGGACTGAAAGGAGAGGAGAAAATCAGAGATAAAAATGCTTTCTTGGCAGAAGCTGTCCTGACCATTTTCCTCCGGGATGGGTGGCTCACCGTCTGCCAGTTATTTCTGAGATGCTGTCAACAGCGAGGTCATGGCCTGACTTCAGCAAAGGGGAACATTAGTTTTGGTGCTTTCTGTTGCTTTGAATGAGAGAAACCCATCTCCTTTCCCCCCCGTCCAGCCGGTGGGATATAATAGAGTGACAGGAAACTGCCACGTAAGAGCGAACATTGCTGGCATGAGAGGAATCGGCACAAGGTGCCTGATCCAATCCCCAAGCAACGTCGGGGCAAAGGTTGCGGATCAGGTCCTATTATGCATTTCAAATGCGGCCCCTTAAAAGTGATCTCTGGTACCTGGGTCCAAGTAGTAGTGATGAGCACAGATGTGATTTCTGATCTGTTTTGGGACCTGAGGGCTTATCAGATAGCTACAAAGAAGGCAGGAGCATTATTTTCACGTTGACTGAATAGGAAAGATAAAAGCAAGTAACAACGGGCAGGTCTATAGCACCGCGGTATCTTGACCGGCCTTTCCCAAGCATGTGTGCCCTGCCCACCTGCTCCTGCATGCATGCTCCAAAACTGAGGCACTTCCAGTGACATCCCTCTCTACTGCTCTCAAGATGAGGGAAATCCATTAAAAATCAACTTATCAAAAAAAAAAAAGCCCCTCATGGAAGAGCAGGGCCTCCGAGAGCCTCTCTGCCCCGTTTCCCAGGGAACACGATGCCCGTGCTTCGGGATAATCGGCGAGTTTCTGAATGACCCGTCTAGAGAAGTCATCTGCTTGCTTGCATTGCGGCTCTCCGGGAAACGGGTCGATGTGACAGCGTCTGTCAGACTGCGCAAAGAAAGTCTGGCACAGGAAGTGAAGCTGTCACATTTGAGGGGGTTTTCTTCCTCCTCGGTTTCAAAAGAAAATGAAAAGTCCTATTTCTCCTGTCACTGCTGTTGTTTTTGTGGTTGGGCTTTAACTGTCAGCTTGGCTACAAACCACGGACGTCTTGGAAAGCAAAACCAGGAGTTTTTGCCCGGGTTTTACAGTGGACTAGGATACTACCTTCAACACTAGCCGTCAGCTAGCCCCACCTGGGCCATCAAGTGGGCCGCCCGGTGCTGAGACAGCAGTCACCTAAGCTGGCACGAAAGGAGGGATTCTCTCCCCACAGCACCCCCCCGGCATATGAAGTACAGCTGGGTATGAATGGATGCGGCATGAATATCTTCAGACTCCAGCCAGCCTCGCCGCTGGAACGGTGCTTTGGCACTGCGGATAGTCAGGCATAAGTTAGAGTGACACGAAGGCTGCTCGAGCTTAAGGACCGGAGCTACTCCTTAATAGATGGAGACAGCTGTCCTAATGCCACCATCGCCCTCCGCCACATACCCAGCTCCTCTGCTTGTCTGGCACAGAGCACCGCGGCCAGGGAACGAGGTCCGTGACAGCTGACACTACCCAAGACAGCCAGAGTCCTTATTGCTCTTCCAGCAGTCTGGTGCTTCCCTTACTCTCAAACACTAAGGCATGTATTTGGCCAACGTCCCATTGCAAACCAGCCTCTTCATATAGTCCTACAAGGTCCAGGAGCACTAGGGAACACTAGCATTCAAGGTACTTACAGTCTCCAAAAGTGAAGGTTTGCTTTTACTGAGAATATGAGTCCAAATGCACTAACAGTAATGCCCTCCCATCTGGTCATCCGGGATGAACTTTTACAATGGCTCTACTGACCAACAGTGTTCAGCTTACTCTTTCACTACAGACTATTTCTAGGGCTGATTCAGCAACTTATTTAGCATGTTTTAAAGGGGGACATCATGATAATAGCTCGTGCGTGGGGCAAAACATTTGCCCAGCTTGGACTACATGATCCTTGAGATCCCTCGCACCCTTGTGCCTAACTGAAATGACTTGCCCAATGTCTGACTTGTAAAGCACATCTCTCAGTGCTCTGTCTTGGCCAGAACTCGGAAGCGGCTGCGTTGGACTTCACCGCTTCTGTACATTATAAAGTTTCAGTTGTACAGAGGGTGCAACTAGTGTGCTTCTGCAGCAGTCGCAGGACCATGCTTCTCAAGAGTGTTCTGCTCACCTGCTCCCGCTCTGCATGTGCTAACCCTGGAAATAAGGACGTGAAGCTGTCCCAAGAACTCCTCTCACCATTCTCCATCTCCCAAGCTCTTGAGACTGGTGGTGAGCAGGCAGGAACCACTTCACATCCCCTTTGACCTGTGCACAGAAAGCAGAGCTGAGCAGGTGTGCTTAATAGCAGTGCTTTGACACTGCTGCAAAAGCGGGACAAATGTGTCCAGTGTGGCCCAGTTTCTGTTGAAAGCCAGAGGAAAGAGATGCTTCATTTCCTTTGCGACTAACAACCTCCCCACAATATGACCCTTAGCATTTCCATAGCACCTCTCATCTGTTGGCTTCCAGGGTGGGTTAGGATCATTCCCTCCCTTTCACACATGAGGAAACTGAAGCATGATGCAGTGTCTTGGCTGCTTATTAAGGGCCTTGTCCGCTCAAACCCTATGGACAAGGCCAATTTTTTCCCTAAGGAGCCAACATGTCACGTATCCTTCCTCAAGCTCGGGTTGCAGTGGCTGTTTGAAAATGTAAGACATCCCACAGTACATGTATAAAATCTGGGAAGCAGCACCATGCAGAGATCTAGCGTGGGATTAATGTGTAGACTTAGTCAAACTAGCACCAGGCACATATAAAAAGTTACACTGGGTAAACCCAACACAATATGCATGCCCATTCTTTCACTTTACAGATGAAAACACTGGAATGCAACATGCAGATGCCAAGCAGATGTTGCTTCTGTAAATCCAAAGCAAAATGCCAAGAAACAACAATTAGTCTCAAATATGGTTTTGGTAGGTTATGTGCCGAAGATCTGATTGGCTTGACTTCACATTTCTTGTGCCAAAGATCAGGATTCTGGTTAAAAAATGCTCATCAGTTTAGAGTCTTTGAAATGCTGCACAAACCATATTCTTGGTTCAAATTGTGCAGACTGTCTGGAAAACAGATTGAGGATGCTCACTCACATTAGCTCCTAAAAGAGTGTGGCCAAGCTTAGAGCTGGTGGAAGCGGATGCTACTCCACTGAGGGCACGTCTACATGTGCCTATTAATGTTCAGCAAAAAACTCTGGAGCTTATTGCTCTGGAATTTATTGCTGCTGGGTGCGTGTCCTCACATGAGCCCAGGATTGCAGTATGTTGAGCCGGATCGGAGGAGCCCTGGCTGGCAGGGGGTCCCCGGGGTCAGCCTGCCAATGTGGGGCTGCTCCCTTCAGCTCAATGTGTTGCAGAGTGGCTGGCTGGGGCATGAGGGTGCTTAGTGTGGGGCTAACTGGCAGGCAGCTCCTGTACTGAAGCACCCTCATGCCCCGGCCAGCTGGGGCAGTGTCTACACGTGCACTGCTGCGGAGTTTTTTACTCTGTAGCAGGATAATACTTGTATGTACAAGTACTGTCCTGCTGCAGAATAAATTAGTTTACTCCAGCCTAATTGGGGCACACGTGTAGATGGCCAGATATTTACTGTACAGCTAATTAGTCGATTTGCTGTAAACCTCTTGTGTGGACGCGCCCTGAAATCGGTGGAGCTGCAGCTCCCTTCCTACCAATTCTGAATTTGATCTGTTCCCTACTCAGCAAAAAAAAGGGGATTCTGATTTGTCTGAGTGTAAGAGGCCTTTATCTAATGTGCCAAAGCAAGAGAGCGGAGAGAAGACTGTGACTTTTCACACATGGGGATTATTGCATGTCAACAGATTAACGGTGCACTTAATCTGTTATCCGCTTTGTGGTGCAGGTTCTGAGATACTTCACAGCATTACTGCATTAAGGCTTAACACTCGTTCTCTGCTGTCAGCTAATAACCTCATTCCTTCATTCAGCCTGTGCTTCCATAGGTCACTTTTGTTCATTCATAATGACACTGGAAGGCTTAACACTCTAAGGTTTCTAAAGCACTTTCTGATCCTCAGCAGCACTATGTAAATGCAAAGTATTATTTCAGGAGTCAAACCAGCAGCTGTGCTCACACTCGATAAAATTGCAAATGTTATCAACACCTACATTTTAAGGCCTCTGCTTGGATCAGGAAGAAATTTCTTTCAGGGACAATCACTGGAAGGAGCACAATGGGAGTTTTATGCATCTCTCTATAGCATCTGATGTTGGCTACTGTAAGTAATGGGATACCAGGCCTGAAGAACCAGGGGCCAGTTTTACTGTAAGTTGTAGAGCAGGGGTTGTCAACCAGGGGTATGCGTATCCCCAGGGATACTCAGAAAGTGTGTAGGGGGTATGTTGTGGGCAGGCAGGGACAGAGCATGCCCTGGGGCACGGTGGCAGCTTCTCCCCTGGCACCTTCCCATACTTTGCTCCTTACCTGGAGGAGGGACTCACTGGGTGCTGGACACCGTTAGTCCCATGTGGCACACGGCAGCACCCGACTCTCCTCACTCTCTGTGCCTGCTCCCAGGAGCAGGGCCAGGGTGGGGGGGCAGCAGTGCCTCTCCGTGGGCCACACACATGCTGCCCAGCCGGCCAGCTGGTGGCGTGGGGATCACATGCGGAGGTCACCACCACCATCGCCCCACACCACAGCTGTTGCACTGCTTTCCTGCATCCGGTTGCACGTGCGGCTTCATGGGCTGCTGGTACACCTTGCACCTCATGTGCTGTCCGTCAGCAGCCCGTGGAGCTGCATGCGCAACCGGCCATGGGAAAGTGGTGTGGGGTGCGGCAGCAGCGGCGACCGCCGCGTACGAACTCCCCCCATCATCTGGCTGGGTGGCACGTGTGCGGCCGCAGGGGGGCACCGCTGCCCTTGCCCTCCCCACCTCTGGCCCTGCTCCTGGGAGTGGGCACAGAGACACACTTCCCCACACCCATTCTCAATCTGGCCTCTCCAGCCCCTTCCCTCTCCCTCACCCCGTCTCTTTCCCCCACACACACTTACCTGCTGGGTGTGTATGCATGTGTATCTCCGTGTGTGTGTGTACATCCATGTGTCTGTGTCTGCATCTGCATGTGTGTGTCTGTATATTTGTGTGTCTGTCCCCTGCCTGCCCACCTGCAGCAGGCAGATGTCATTGTGGGCTCTTGGGACAGTGGGTGCAGAGTCCAGCCTGCAGCAGCAGCTACCTCTGCCCCACACACAGATCTGGGGGGCATGTGCCCCCCCGGACCTCCGCTGGGGTGCTTGCAGCAGCAGGAGCTGCCCGCTACCTCCCTGATGAACCGCTCCCATGGCTCCATCCCACACTCCACCCCGGCTGTGCAGCACCTGCTCCTGCCCTGCTCCCTCCCTCCCTCAGCATGAGGGCCTCGATCTGCTCCCCCACCCCTTAAAACCAAGAAAAAATATACAGGGGTGCATGACCTGAAACTTCGATGCAGAAGGGGTACACTAGTTAAAAATTGTTGAAAACCCCTGTTCTGGGGTATGTTCCTTTGACCTCTCTCAACATAAGCTCGTTAGTTTTTCATCCATAAGAATATAAGAAATGCTATAATGGGCCAGACCAGAGGCTCATCTACCCCAGTATCTTGTCTCTGTGTCAGAGAGGGGAAGCTAAGGGAAGAAATACAGAAACACTGCGGGGTGTCCACTCTAACACCTGTATTTACATTATTTAAATTTTATACCTACAATATACTCTGGGATAACTGATACATATACACCTGGTTCATGCAGATTCCCTTCTGTGTTTATAGACTCTTACAACTGACAGATCATATTGAAATTATCCCCATTAAGAGCTAGTCTTGAAGTGAAATCCTCATTAAAACTGAGAGCTATTACAAAAGGTGCTCCACTTAAAACAAAAATATTGACGAGTCCTTGATCTTTTCTTACATCCTTAGACATCTATCGCTGTCCTCAAGAAAACTCATTTCTAATGTCTAAGAGACAAACCTGCTGCCACTGGATTCCTACATTACAGCTGTAAGAGTGGAGATACAAAGGATTTGCTCTTTATCGATAGCGCTGCTAATTAAATGCAAAGACTGCTGCCGGCTGCAAGCTCGTTGGAATGTGAAGCAGAACATGAGCATAATTACCATCCATGACAGACTGCCTGATAAGTAATGTCTATGCCTGCACAAAAATGAGATGCACACAGAGCATCTCTGTACATTTCCTATTGAATTACAACCCAGATGGGTTTCCCTGACTACACTGTCATTAGACCTGATGTACACACCTGGACACATCTTAAAATAAGCCCCCCTGCACCCCTCCCCCCCTTTTTTTTTTTACTTAAGCATTTTGCTTATAACAATGTCAAAAGTAATTTAATTGCTCTAACTTCAAACGATCAGGCAACCCCTATTTTAAGTGAGCCATCTGTGTATATCATATGTAGCATTTGGCTTCAAGTCATGTAATAAGACTGCAACATGATCTCAGGGATTGCTTGAGACTGCAGCCTCTCTTTATTCATTTTCCCCTCCCAGGTGCTAACATTATCTTTGGTTAAAAAATGCGAGTGCTGTACAGGGAGTCACTTGAGACCCCCTCTCCCAGTTCCAACAAGGGTTGAATGATATCCATGACACAAACTCATCTTTCTCACAATCCTGCGGATGGTTTTATCTCCAGTAATTTTTAGTGTGCTGCGCAGGCATTTAAGAGCTGGAGACTCCCAAGCGGTGACTAAGTTTTAAAAAGAGGGTGCTAGGTTTTCAAACAGAGGTGGTTAACCCCTGGAACGGCAGCTGTCTGCAGCTATCCCGAAGGGCTGGGATAGTCATGTCATGCAATCTGAGTAGAGAGCTGTGTAAAATCTCTGCCTCTTGAGTCTTCCTCAACCTCTGACCCTGGGTATCTCTTTGGTGGAGTCTGGGAGTGCTTTGTCTGATCTGCTTTGGCAACGTTTTTCCAGGAGGGCCCTGGAGCAAACTTTAAATTTCCTTTGGAGGATCAGCTCTTGATCTGATCTTTCTACAGCATGCAGTCATCTTAATCTTACAAAAACCATTTTACTTACTTGCCTGTGCCTGAAACAGGCTCCTTAGAAACACTTGGGTCCTACACTATTTTGTGTTTAAACTTGGGTCTATTGGTTGCTTATATGAACCATAATTTGTTCGAAGAGCCTGCAGTCAAGGGTCTGGGCGAGATGCAATAAGGTATGTTGGCAAATACTGGGGTGGCATTAGAGGATAAGGAGAGCGAGGGCAACAAAAGTACGCTGAGGTTTTCTCACAAAAGCATCGTTTCGTACCATTTAGCACAAGGGATCAATGCAACATTTTGCCTGACTTCCTGAGTATCACTGCCCAGCTATTCCTGTCTCAAGCCTTGTGTATGGTCATTACATGCATGTCTGAGTAGTTCCACTAAGTGCGTTTATTAACATAAAAAGCATAGGTGGATACACACTTACACACATGAGCTAACACACTCCATGTGTCGATTGCTTCTTCCTCTCCCTTCCATGCTGCTGGAAAATTAATGCCTCTGCATCTGCACTAAGACTTGATCTATGACGCCTTTGAAGTAAGAATAATTTAATCATTTTTATTATCCTGGATCACCCCCACTATTACAAAGTGAATAAAGGACACCAGGAAAAATGGTATAAAGTAAAATCTCCAAACTTGAAACGTTGCTCAAAACCACAGACAGCAAAACAACGCAGTTCCAGAATCTACTTGGCGTAGGTATTAATAGCCTCACTCAACATGTATTATTTTTTTCTGAACACTACATTATGCTATTTATCCCACAGGTGAGAGAAAACTTCAGATCTAATTAGTGTTATTAAACCATAATTGGTAGGACCAATTAGCACTGCATCATGATGTTACAGTTGCTTTCATTGTTACTAGGCATATATCCCAGGGATAAAATATCATTTCTACTGAAATCATGGCAAAACTCCCAGGGACTTCAACGGTGCCAGGATTTCACCCCAGATATTTTAGCAAACAGAAAGGGAGCGATTTCCAAGAAATGTTGGTATTGATGCTTTGGTGTCTTTTGTGCAGAGCTGCTAAGGGAAAGGAAAGCATGTATAAATAGTTTACAAGTGGCCCTTTTGAAATCACTGAAATATGCAGGTCCTTTTCCACTCCCACATGCCATCGCATGACATTTCTCAAGCTATTCTTTGTGCCTGAGCTAAGTTTGGGTCGAAATAATCAGGTAAGTCTTGATTTTGGTAACAGGTTGTGCCACACCCAGTCACGAAAAGGTTTTTTTGGGGGGAAAATACTAGAAATCTAGTAGAATAATACAGCTGCTGATGCCGAAGGTAGGGCTCCAAAACTAACATTCCTGTCTGATTGCCTTTATAAACAGCACTCAGTAATTTTCCAGTACAGTAGTCATTCTGCTAGCAGACTTGCCAACTCTCACTCATGTTGGTTGCTTTTTTTTTCTTTTTTTTTTTTTTTTAGTGATTACCATTTTGACAGCTTTTATTTTCTTAATTTCCCAGGAATTATGAGATCAATGTAGGCAGGTTACTTGCTAATTTACATGGGGGGGTTGTTTTTTTTTTTTCAGTTCAATTTTATATTTCTTTTTACCCTCCTTCACTGATGATCTCAACAGTTATCTCAAAGAGTCATGTGAGTGTCATTCCCACGGGTGCCAGTGACGGATGCTCCCTTGTCGATGAGTAGTACTAGATCTACTGATCTATTTAGGTTCATTTATCCCAGCCTCGGTCTACCCTCGTGGCAGCCTTCACAGGGGGTGGGTATGCAGTCCCACCACACTGGCATGCCAGGAAAGCGTCGGCTTTTTCCTAGCCAAGCCCCGACTCTAAGCGGTAGAGAGAGCCACGCACAGGTCTTCAGCCTGGGGAAGTTTGTTTCGCCCATAATGAAATATTAAGCTATATCCTCCTGCTAATCCTCCCTTGAGGATAAGTACTGCAGTTCAGCCTGCAGAGACTCACACCACACAGGCACTCAGGAATGCATTAACTGTGGCAACACTGAGTAAAATGTGATAGTGGGGGGGGATCAGCAGGGAAAAACCATGCTGAAGGCTGGCCCGAGTGTTTGCACCCAGAGCAAACCAGAGGTGTCTCATGACTTCACGTACTGTATGAACACTGAACGTACCGTATCCCCAGCCAGTCTTCTGAAGTTATTTGGCACAAATGCATCCAGTCCTGGCCAAGAAGTCCACCTTATTCCATTCCCTCTCACACCCACTGCCAACCCTGCATTTGTTTAGCAAGAACTGATATACAGAGGTAGGGATTTGTTATGCCTAAATAATTAACCATTTAGTGGCAGGACACATATACCTGCATACCAACTGCACTGGAGAATCACTCCCCTCCTTCCTTGTACTTCGCATCATTGGCAAGGAACTTTCATCTGGATTGCTGCGGGATTTTTTAAATTTTATTTCTGTGGATAATTAAATATTCACCACTGGGCAGTGAGCGTGACAGTCTCCTTATGGTGGAAGGAGAAGTAGCAAAGCACGTGATGAGAAGAAGACACGTTTGTCATAGGACAAAAGTTGCACACACAGGGGTGAGGACTGGGACTCCTTCCTGCTTCAAGAAGACACTTCTACCATTTGTCCAACAGGAGAACAGATGTTGCTGGGCTTAGCTGTAAGTCCCCTACCTTTTCTGCAGAATGACCGCTGGGAGGCAGCAACACCCACTCACTCGCGTAGAAGTAGCCAGTGCATTACATACTGGTCCTGGGTCTTGGACCAACTGGAGAGCCTCGTGGCAACGTGGTGGGATTACTTGTGGTGGGGGAGGTCCTATAAAGTACCACACTATTGCAGTGTCCAAAGGAAGGTGAGTATAGGGTGCTTCAAAACCCTAGCCCCCACTGCCTTGTGGGTACTCCTTGGCTGGAGAAAGGCTAAGGGACATCAGTGTGCCCTCACCGAGGTGTTAGGCAGTCAGCAGAAGTTCTTATCCATTGCTTTCTGGCAGCGGCTGCAACCATTGAGGCCCTGAACATCTGGATTTAGTCTGGCATTTGGATTCTGTCTTGATGGTCTAAAGTGGGGAAGGTAGGTCTTGGGCAGCCTCCATACTCTTGCCTAGGTGTACATGCCAAAGGTCTTGGCACGATGGCTGCAGGACTCCACAGAAGCAGATTCATCAGGCACCCGACTAGACCTCTTACGCACACACCATGATCCAGCTGGTTGCCTACTGCATTACGTATGTGTCATCTGAAGTAACCATCCATCCCTAATCCTCTTCTGCAGACCTTAACACCAACTTCCAGGGCCCTTTCCAAATCAGCTATTAAAATGCAGGTGGTACCTCCTTGCGTTGGATAATTTCAGTGCTACAATCCACACCAGATTTACAGAGTTAGATTATTTAGAAAGGATCCACTGATGAATTGTCTATTCTTCTTCAGACACTCCTGTATCCTCATATCATCAAGCCCTTTCTGGACCAAGCTACATGCAGATGAAGACAACCTGCAAACCAACTGCAGTTCCTGGGTATTGCCAGCTGATCACTGCTGAAAGGGGCACCGGCTTCAACACTCAGCACTGGGAAACAGCAGCATGGGGACAGATCGCCTGTCTCCTCTGCTGCAGAACATTACCATACCTGCCACCATCAGTCAATATAATAGCAGCAGATTCACATTTACATATATTTGCATAAAGCAGAAGTGGATGAGCTAGAGCACTATGTGGTGGGGGGGGCTTCCCAACTCTCCTCGCCTTCGCTGGGTTGGGGATCCCACTGTGGGGCGTACGTGCCAGTTGCTCTTCCACTATCCTCTGTATCCCTGAAACACTGTCCCACCTACAAGTGATCAAGTACCATCACCAGTTTCTTAGGTGATACTTTGGCACACTGGTGGGTATTGGTGGCTCCCTTCTCCCTACATGAGGAGCTCTCTACAACCTTTCACTTTTCTTCATCCACTTTACTAGTATCAAATAAGGTAGAAAACTGGGGATAAATCCCCTGTGAAGGAGGGACAGGAGAGAAAGGTATGAGGTAGGAGAGAGACAGATGGACTAAGGAATAGAGAGAAACATTTCCTCTCTTCTCTGCCTTCCCTACTCCTTCACCCACACCCTGAAATGAGCTCTGCATCCTGGGTTACTGCCAATTCATTTAAGCACCCAAATGTGAACACAAACACACCCTCAGGACCCCTGCCATTCAGCCATCCTAATTATTTCTGTCCCCAGGGCACCGTGATCTAAATTATGCATCACTCCCCTTGTCTCAATTAATTTTTCCCTGTCTCCCTCAAATTAAATGGCATCTTCCCACCCCCATTAATATGACAATGCCCTGCCACAGCTCATCCAGTCAATTAGCCATCCCACATAAGGATAATGCCATTGCCTACCTTGTATACAGTAGACTTCAAAGTGCTTTACAGCAGTTTCATTCTCCCTATTTTACAGGTGGGGCAAATGAAGCAGTCCCAGTCTGATACCCACCTCATTTAACCTGATAACAACCTCCCTCATTAAGGTCACTACATCCAGCAGCCCCAATAAATTCCCCAAACTCCTCTCTCATTCCAAAAATCCCAGCAGGTCGCTCACATAATCTTCTTCTCCTCCCCAAAGACCTTAATGGACCCTTGCATTGTTCTCTTCCCCCTTGCAGCCCTGCACCCCTCCCACTCCATCCAGCAGCGAAGTGGCCCCTTCCCTACGGTCCCATCTCCTGGGGAAGACAGCCAGTCTGAATGCGATTTACCCCTGAAAACCCGTCCCCTGACTTCACAGGCCTTTTAATAGTTGGAAGAAAACCTGGATCGGCAGTGACTCCGAACTGCTGACTATAGAGGAGCCTATACGAAGGGAGGGAGAGGTCACAGTTCTTCTCTGAGCCAAGAGAAATAACTACCACTGGCACCAATCATCCTCTTGGCTCAAAATGATAGCAGCAGCCAAGGATTTTACTTAGCTAAACCTTATCCTTCAGACATGGCACCTCCTAGTTGGATGGGAACACCCTGGCCAAGAGGGTAAGGAAGCCTGCGCCGCTGTTGTTGGGAGGCTGAGCTCACGTCTCCGGGTCTGGTTCATTCTGCAGCTCCTGGTCTGCTCCTTCTCCCGTCACTGACTGTGTAAATGGAGGAGGGGAAAGGAGCAGAAGGGCAACAGCAAGTTGCAAGATGTAGAAGATGGGCTGGAGGAGGTTAAAAAGGCAATATATCTTTGAGGTCAGAACAGGGCGGGTCGGGAATTTTCAAAGGAAATGGTTTGTGTTGAAAAACAGCTGACACCATTGAGATTTTTCATGCAAAGATGGCATATTTTCAAGGATCTGACTGAACACACTGTTGAAATCGTGCATTTTTTTTTCCACTGGCAAATTCCCTATTTACTTGGAAAGTGAAATAATATTTTGAGAGTGTGTTCAGTAGGAAGATAAGAATGCAAGAGCAGCCGTTCTGGGCTGCACCACAGGTCCACCTACCCCGCTGTCCCATCTCAGATAGTGGCAAAAAGTGAATACTTCAGACACAGTGTAAAATAATCCATTTCCTGTCATATCTTCCCAATATTGAACAATAATTATACCCCTGCAGGGGAATCATCACAGGATGGGTGAATCATCGCAGGCACCGATGCTAAGCCTGGTGCTAGTCAGTACATGAGTAAAAGATCTGGAGGAAAATGTAAAATCACTGCTGAGAAAGCTTTGCAAATGACACAAAGATCAGGATGGTCAATGATGGTGAGATCAGTACACCCAAATAGAGTGATTTAGATAAGTGGTGAGCTAGACCAGGGCTGAGCTACGGTCAAGTGCAAAATTACACCAGATCAAGGAATGCAACCTAGACTTAGGGAAAGGGATCAATGGATCAAGGGCTCAGAGAGTACAAGAAACTCAACATGAGCTCCGGGCATGATGCTGAGGTGAAAATAGTTAATGTAATCTGTGGATGTTTTCAAACAGGGAGTCCTGTGAAACCAGTTCACCTTAATTTTACTCTGGTGTCCAACTTGCAATGTTCCTATGGGCTGCAATGTCACGATATAAAATGACAGTGCTAAACTGGCTCAACCAGAAGCTGTAGACCGAGCCAGTCAGCTGGCTAGACTGGATCTCTTGAGTTAAGACCAGTAAGACCAGTATACTACCTTCACCCGGATCTGGCCCCTGGAAGGAGTAGCCAGATCTTTTTCATTTGTCTCCTGGGCCCATATTGGTTTCTCCTGTTCTTGTCCCTTCTAGCAAGTGGAGGACAACTTCTTGGTGGTTTTGCCATTTGCTGATCCCAGGTAGCTTTTCTAGGCAGTTTTTGAAAGTTTAAACTGATTTTTTTGCTTCTAAAGGACAACTTCAGAGAGAAGTCATCAAAGCTAGGGACAGAAGTTACACAGAAACTGATATAAGTGACTGGAAATTGGTTCAAGTCTTCAACACAACAGAAGTTCAGTGCACATAAACCATTGTCAAAATGGCTGAAACTGGTTTAAGATAAACCAGGATGGATATAGTATCAGACTTAACTGATTTAAGCTAAATCAGTTTACTGAACTTTTGTCCCAGATCCCCTCCAGACCCAAACTAACTCACAGTCTCCCAGCATCCCAGGATGCTTTGCACCTCCCCCACAACGCCCCCCCTCCTGCTCCTTGCAGGATGGGTGAGCTAGCCTTGGCCCAAGCTGTCTGCTCCAGCCAAACAGGGAGGCATGATCTAGTGTCTCCTGGCTCCTGGCCAGAGCCACTGCAGGCATGTGGCTGCATTTCCAGAATCAAAAGTGAATGTCTGTTCATTTGCTTATTGGTTCAATCTATGCAGCTTAGACTAACCTATGAAGATTGAATTGATTCAGCCTTTTTGACTGTTTGTATTTAGCCCAAATGCCTAAGACACCTTGTCATCAAAGTATAAACAGGGGAGGAATGAGTAGGAGTGGGGAGGCAATATTAGCTCGGCATGCAGCATTGCTGAGAACAGTACAGAAAGCCCAAGCACTGTTTAGGCATCCACGAACATTGAAAATAGGAGAGAGGATACAGATGAACCACACAAATGTGATCCACAGGCTGGAGAAAATACATGAGCAATGAGAGACTTAACAGGTCAATCTACACGCCTTTTGGAAAAGAAGGTAGCTTGATTACAGTGTATAAGCAAGAGCTGTAATGGGGATAAAATCCAGTTCAACACAGAGGAAGGCAGAATGAGGACCAATAGCTCTCTGCTTTAAATCCCTGCACATTCTAATTAGAAATCGGGTGCACATTTTTAATGTTGAGGGTGGTTTGCTGGAGGAACAAACTCTTAAGAGAAGTGATGGATTCTTTGTCTCTTGTTCTTGAATCAAGCCTGGATGCCTTTTGAGATGCTTCCATCAAACTCAACTTACTGGCTGAATACAAAGGTTATTGGGTGAAATTCTATAGCTTGTGTTACCCAGAAGGTTACACACACAACGATCTACTAATGGTCCCTTTGGCTGGGATGTTTTACTCAGGGATGACCCTGTCTTGAGCAGGAGACTGGACTAGATGACCTTGTGAGGTCCCTTCCACCTCTACGTTTCTATGATTGTATGATCCTTTTGGTCTTTTGGCTCCAAATCCATGAAACCAGCTCTACCACAAGGGAGGTTTCATTTCAGTGATGGATAACTCCTATATGTAGAATTTGTAAAGTGTGTGGTGAGCCTGTATAATAATATTATTATTAACCTCAGGCTAGCACTTAATATTTCCAAAGCAAGTACTAACATCAATTAACTGGCCATATTCAGTAGTTAACAACCCTCTACAAAATTAAGGATCATAATGATTTATTTCAAGGGATATTTTTAGCTTTCTTCTATTTGAAGCCAACTTTTACTCTGGAATTGTGTAACTAGGTTTTATAACAGGTCGGCCACTGAATTTCTGCCTTCTTTGGGAAGGCCTCTACAGAGAGTGACCGATAGCTCTCTGGAAGTAATCTATTTCAAACCAAGTGTAATCTATTTCAAACCAATACCCCATTGGGAATATTTCTCCATCCCTACAGCTGTATGTGTGGGACTGCCAGCCATAACCCTGCTCTTGTTTCATACATCTTATAATGAGGTGTACAAGACTTCCAGACATATTGGCATCGGTAAGTGCTTTCAGGTAAAAACTGGGACACTGAAGTCATTCTGGCTTTGAACAGGGAGGGACCACTGAGCATTCAACATTGGCATAATATACTCTGACTGCTGAGACTTGCCTAGCAGGCAGCTGCAACATGTGGACTTGACTGTCACTTGCATCTGGCTTTGGCCAACAGCTCCAGCCAGCTCAGTTTTGGCACTGGAAATTTTCTACAGATGGTTTATGGTGGTGTCTGAGCTTCATGAGGAGGCCAATGCAGGAAACTAACTCAGAAGTGGGGAAAGGGAAGATGCAGAAAGAAAGGGGGAAACAGTGATCCTGTTTAGTACAGGCCCATTGGTCTGATCTCAACAGCCTCCCAACATGCAGTGGATTGGGCAGTGGAGTCCCTCAGGGCTCAGTTCTGGGGCCGGTGCTGTTCAACATCTTCGTTAGTGATCTGGATGAGGGAGTGGGAAGCACCCTGTCCAAATTCGTGGACAACACAAAATTATGGGGTGCAGCTAACACCCTGGAGAGGAGGAACCAGATCCAGGCTCACCTAAACAGGCCAATGTGATGGCTTGTCTAGTTGCCAATGTGATGAAGCAGTTGGCAGAGCCAATCACACCTTGTCATGCATCCGTAGGTGCTTCACAAACAGGTCCAGGGAAGTGATTCTCCCCCTCTATGCAGCACTGGTCAGACTGCAGCTGGAGTACTGCGTCCAGTTCTGAACGTCGCAGTTCAAGCAGGATGTGGACAACCTGGAGAGGGTCCAAAGAAGGACTAGCCTGATTAGAGGCCTGCAGGGAAGGCCCTACAAGAAAAGGCTCAGGGACCTTAACCTCTTCAGCTTCTCCAAGAGAAGGCTGAGAGGGGACCTTATGGTGGCATAAGGGGAGAGCAACAAGAAGTAGGCGACGATCTGTTCTCCAGGGCATCCCCTGGAATGACAAGGAACAATGGCCATAAGCTACAGGACAGAAGGTTTAGGCTGGAGATTATCAGAAAGTTCTTCATGGTCAGGGCTGCCAGGATCTGGAACAGGCTCCCAAGGGAGGTGGTGCTCTCACCTGCCCTGGAGGTCCTCAAAAAGAGACTGGACAGGCACCTGGCTGGGATCACATGACCCCAGGGTTGGTGACTGTTTTCTTGGCTGCCAGGGGCAGGGGGTCAGACTAGATGGCCCACTGAGGTCCCTTCTGACTATGAATCTATGCCTTGGAGAAAAGAATAACTAAAGATGTGGAAACAAAAGCAAAATAGCATAAAATGCAGTGTTGGTGTCTCTTTTTGATAAGTGATCTCCTGGACTAGGGGTTGCCAACCAGGGGTATGCGTACCCCAGGGGTATTTGGGAAGGCCATAGGGGGTTCATGCAAGTGGGTGGATATGGAGCACCGCCACCCTCCACCCCACTCTGCCACCTCCTGGGAGCAGAGACGGGGGAGTGGTGCCCCTCTGCAGGCTGCACAGGTGCTGCCCAGGTGTGGGGGGAGAGAGGCGGCCGGAAGCTAACATGTGACCGCTGCCGCCACCCTCCACCACCCTGCACTGACGCTACTCCATGTCCAGCCGTGCGCCAACCCTTCTGTGTGTCTGGCTGCCGGGGGTACACGTATTAAAAAAGGTTGGAAACCCATGTCCTAGACAAAGGAAATGAACTAGCTCTAACCCAGCTAGATGCCAGTAAGGCACTGAGGATTAGTAGAAGAACTGTGAAGTAGGTAAGAAATTGGTAGAGGGGAGGTGACAATGGTTAGGGTTGAAAGGGGAGTCACTGGGAGAGAGGGAGGTTGCTAGAGAAGCTCCTCTAGGCCCAGTCTCAGATGCAGTCCCATTTCATTAATCTTTTCATTAATGAACATGGCAGAAAAAGGAAGCGTGTGCTAACAAAATGTGCTGATGATAAAACTTGGGAGCATTGTCAATACAGCAGAGGACTGCGATAACATACAAAAAGAATGAAATGAGATGACCTGGAGGACTGAAGTGGTAGAAAGTGTACCAAAAATAACCAGGACAAAATGCAAGGTTATGCCCTAAGAACTAATAGTGTGAATTTCTGCTGTAAGCTAGGAGCTCATCAGTCATTGGAGATAACTAATGGGGGAGCAAGATCTGGATGTACTAGTCAATCACAGGGTAACTATGATATATCAACATGACGTAACTGTGAAGAAGTATTCCTAAGACAGGGAAGTATTAATGCCATGTACGAAGTACAAATGAAGCCATGCCTACAGTACTGGCTGTGTACAGCTCAGATTACCTATGTTCGAGAAAGATGAAAACTCAAACTGAAGAGGGTCACTAAGATGATCAGGGAATGGACAGCCTCTTTTGCCAGAACTGATGAAAAAAGCATGGCTTATTTAGCCTGGGGATAGGATTCATTCAGGGGAAGGAAGAAAAGGGAAAAGCAAGGGAGGGAGAAGAGCTATTTTGGATAAAGGAAAATGTCAGCACAAGAATAAATTGGTGTATAAAAGTGGATGCGTAAATTTAGGCTGGAAGTTAGGAGAAAGTTTCTAATCAGTCCAGGGATCCTGGTTTTCTCTGATTAAAAAAAATCCCCAATTTTCAGGTTCAAAAAAGTAACCCAAAATCCACATTTTTCCATGATTAAAAAGAAATGCCTCTGTCACATAGATGTATATATAGTAGTATTTCATTTTGATCATAGAAAAGTGTGGATTTTGGGTTACTTTCTTTAACCTGAAAATGGGGGATTTTTTTTGAATCAGAGAAAACCAGCATCCCTGCTAATCACCCAAACAGTGAGGTTGAAAAAAAACCTTTTTAATAGCAGTTGCAAGGCAAAACCCCTAATTACTGTTAGCATGCAGCTTGCTTATTGCATGGCTGGGATTGTATGATACGGGGACTGGGATAGCAGGGGAATGGACTCAGTCCAGTCTGCTGTTCCCAGGCAGGGAACACATGAATTCCCAAAATCTGTGGCACTCGGCACAGATGAGAGGAGGAATTCTTGGGTGTTGTTGCTCTGTAAAGGCAGAAGCATCAGAAAATCCAAGAGAAACCAGCAAGAACTCACTCCTTATTAACGTCAGTGGTTTTACTTTATTTTAAAGAAGAGTCTATTTAACAGGGCTTGCATACAGGCCACCGCACACTTTGGCTAGGGACAGACATTACACATAAACCAGTTTAAGTGGTCAGAAACTGGTTTAAACCTGTAAACATAAGTTCAGTGCACATACACCAGTTTCAAAATGGCTGCAACTGGTTTAAAATCAACCTGGTTGAATGTAGTATCAGAATGATCTGATTTGGGTCAAACCAGTTTATGCAATGTCTGCCCCAGGCCCCTTCCTGGTTTAAGTTAAACAAGAATCCCCCAGCATCCCAGATGCTTTGCAGCCCTGGGTTGGGCTGGGCTAGGCTGTGCTCTCTGCTCCAAAGAACAGGGCTGGGCCTGCCCCTCTCCTCCCTAGCCAGAGCTCCAGGGGAGACTGCAGGCACAGCAGGATCTGCCTGGCTTCCCTTGCTGCTTGCTGCTCAAGCAGAAAGTCACCCCTCCCTCCCTCCCTCCCTCCCATCTCCCACAGCATGGACCCTAGGCATGTGGTATGCTAGCTAATGCTGAGAGGTGCCTGTGTGCGTGCACCTCCAATTTCACTGGGACAGGCAGACAGAACAGTACCCCTTTAGGGCTTTTTGCAGCTAATCAACAAGTCAATTGGCAATGTCCCTCCTTAGAAAAAGCTGTATAAGAAGAGCTGGAACTAATGAGAGAGGGTTGATAACAGTGATGGGCTGATAATGCTGTGGTTTTATCAGCCCCCCTGCTGGTTTGCAGCCCTGTCAGATTTGCAGACAAGGAGAGGGAGATTGAAAAGCTCCGTATCATCAACAGATGCATGCTCTGCACACCCCTGCTTTGCCTCAGAGTGCTGGCTGGGGGCTGGGGTCTGGCAACACTCCCACCTCTTGAGCAGTGAGTGGAGAGAAAAGCCTGAGACAGTGCAGGTAGGGCGGGGGGTTTACACCCCTCCCTAATCAGAGCATCCTGCTGGGGGCTGGCCATGCCTTCCCCCCTGCTCAGTACTGTTCAAGGGAAGGGAGGGCTGCTTTAGTGGCCCCCACCCCCCCGGCTTCTAGCCTGAGCCACTGCAGGCATGTGCCTGCATTTCTGGAATGAAAAGGGAATGTCTGTTCACCTCCGAATCAGTTCACGCTTGGCAGGTTAAACTAATCTGCAAAGAGTGAATCAATTCAGGCTCAGGCTTTTTGAATGTCTATCCCTAGCCTTTAGGAATAGGAAGCTCTAGGAGTTTTTGGTGCTGGGATTGTGTTAGGTGAGAACAGCTTAATGCTCACAGTCCCTGCCCCTGACCATGCACACTGAAGTGTGTGGCCACTGGCCGACCTAAGTTTTCAGTAATAACAGCTGATGTGATCTGCGATTTCTAAGCCTTGTGCCAACACGAGGGCTGGGTCTGCCTATATATTTAGGCTGGTGCTCAGTATATTGGAAGTGACCCATACACACCGTATGCAAAAATCCAGATTCCATATTGTTCCAGCAAGATTTTGTAAGAAATATCTATAGAGCTAGGCAGAGGATTAGAATAAAGAGGTGCTAATAGGGTGCAGC
Source organism: Crocodylus siamensis (assembly GCF_052110815.1). Classification (NCBI taxonomy): domain Eukaryota; kingdom Metazoa; phylum Chordata; order Crocodylia; family Crocodylidae; genus Crocodylus; species Crocodylus siamensis. Next base: position 7,677,634 of record NC_143409.1, on the reverse strand, counting down.
TGAGACAGGAAAGGAAGCTGTAAAGCATTTAATGGAAAAAGAGGGTCAAGGAAAAAATAAAATAGGAAGAAAAAGAGGCATTGTAGAAGGCGAAAGAGTAACAATAATAAAGAATGAAAGATTCTTTTATTTTTGCCAGTTTCAACAAAACTTATTTTATGTTCTACTTTCTGATATTTTATTTTAAAACATGTTAGTGAATTAAATTCTTCATTCAGGCTTTCCTTGGCTTTTCAGATCCTGTGCTGCAACTGCTGGGTTCTGATCTTCTCCCTGGTTGCCCAGTTACTACCCTTAGCCCCACCTCCTCTGGTTTTCCCAAGATTTCACTGGGATGGATAATTTGGAATGCATTTTGGTATTATGGTAGAAGACAGACACTTATTACTGACATGGCATCTTTTTTGTTTGTTTTTTTCAGCTCACCTTATGGTTAATGGGCCTTATGACTTTTTATTTCCATTACAAACTCCAATAGCAATTAGGTCCCCTGTTACACACCCACAGTAAAGTCTCCTCTCAACCCCAAAGAAACTGTCATCTAACTAGATAAGGACTGAAAGCGGGGCAGTGAGGGCAAAGACCTGCCAAAAGTCATACACAGCAAGTCAGTGGAAGAACCAGGAACGGAGCCCAAGCCCGCTGAGATCCATCCAGTGCATTGCCTTTCCAAAAGGCAGATCTTCCCTAAAGTGATTGTATTTGAACTTAGGGTAGAAGTGCAATTTCCAGAGAAATGAAAGACAGTAGATTGACTCCATAAAGAAGGAAGCCATTGTTCCTTTCTTCCCAGGTAAAGCACTGAGCACAGAAGGGAAATAGGAAAGGATCATATTGTAACAAGATGCTATAATAATTTTACTTGAAACCCTAAAACAAATTCAGGGCTCATAAAAAAGCATTGACATGGTGAAAGAGAATGGTTTCTTTAAGATGTTCTTGGTCAGAGAGTATGCTAAGCATGCATTTCTAATATCTGGGTGGGCAAATGCAAGTGGAAATTTAAATTCTACAGAGACACGGAGAATGTGCTTCTGAAAATGTTTCCAGTCAAAAGCATGTTAAGTGTGAAAGTGTGGTCTACACGGAGGGAGCAAGGGAATGCGGTCTGTCAGATCGTCAGCAGGAGTTTGCGGCCTTTCTGGGTACTAAGCACATTGGTGTTTGTTGCCATGGATCTGACAAAATGGACTGGTAAGAGCATCACTGTGTCACTAACCTGCTTTTGAGGATACTTGAGCTTAATTATGCCAATAACTTTGCCTGATAACTCTGAACAGAAAAACAGCTATCTTGGAATAACACTAAGGCTGAGACGGGAATCCATAAAAAGCAAGGCAATTTGGACATGTGAAGGTAATATTAGCAGGTCTGGGATGTGTGTTTGTGCATGTGATTTAACTCCATCCTTAACTCGGCTCACGGTCACTGCTCGCTGTTCAGAGCAGGGAATGCATGAGGGGCTGTAGAGAAGGTGGAGAACAGCACAGTCCCTTCACCCACAATCGTTGCATCTCACTAGAGGGATGTGCCATGGCTCTTGGGGCTCTGACAGCTTTTAGGTTCATGCTGAAGTCTTCCCAACAATGCACCGGCCTACTGGGAGTGAATATCTGACCACAGCAGGCTGAGCACAGTGACCTGCTCCATTTCCCTAGAGTTGCCCCTGGAGACCTCTTGTCCTGTCTGCTTTCCCACCAGTTTCCACTTTCAGGCTCTTCAGATGACCCTATGGCCACGTTTTGGGCTGAGCAAGGAGCACGTGCTTTCCCTTGCTCCCACCTGAGGCAATGACTTGAAAATGGTGCTAGCACCATGTTCTTTATGAAACCTCCCCATGGAAATTACTGGGGACTCCAACTTTCACAGTTCCTATGGATATGCAAAGTATCCTATAATGCCTTTCATCACCTCCTAGGAACTGCTGCTTCTGATAGCTGTGCTGGGACCTCAATAGCAGTGCGTCCACAGTGTTGTACAACAGCCACATATTGCACGGAGAAAAAGCATGTTAGGTCTTAATCTGACAGAGCCTGGTTCATGTGGACACATGGCACCATGGGAGAATAGTGATGACACTTGCACTATCTAGTGGCTTCTGGTCTAGAATACAGAGAGAGATGGCAGATGGCTCAGCTATTTTGAAGCTTCATTGGTGGAGAGACCCACTATGGAGGGCTGTGCAAAACCAGTAGGCTGTAGGGAAGGAAACAAAGCCTTCTCTGAAGTAGGGGCCTGCCCCAGATACTAGAATCAAGTTACAGAGTTACGGGTGCAAGCAGGTGAAGTCAGCAAAGTGTGGAGGACAGTGTGAACTGGATGGGTCTGAAGCCAGCACCACGGTGCCTTTTGGGAGGCAGGATCACTTGCTGCTGAGCTCTGAGTCTAGGTACAGGACACAGAAAAGAATGAGGTCTTTGTGCTTTCTGATAGCCCAAGCATGAACAGAGGCTAAACAGGGGCCAAAGCCAAGGGGCCAAAGCAAGGGACGTTTAGGTTGGATATTAGGAAAACCTTTCTCGCTAGGAGGTTAGTAAAGCACTGGAACAGGTTACCCAGAGAGGTGGTGGAGTCTCCATCCTCGAAGGTTTTTAAGACCTGGCTGGACAAAGCCTCGGCTGGGATGATGTAGTTAGGGATGGTTCTGCTTTAAGCAGCGGGTTGGACAAGATGACCTCCTGATCCTAATTTTCTATGATTTTATGGTCCTATGAAAGATGGGATGTCAGCTTCTGGGGGAGCAGAACCTGAGTCCACTGCATGCCACACTCTTTCAAAGAGCAGAGATCCCCTTTTGCTTTCCAGAGGAGCAAACCGTGGAAGGAGAGAGGGTCCACCTGAGCAGAAGGAGCTCAGAAGCTTTAGATGTGACTCTCTTGATATCAACGACTGCTCTTTGCTATGAAGATTTTGAACCTGAACGGGGGTTTGAAAGAGGATGGATCTAGACCGGGGTGGGCAAAGTCCGGCTTGCGGGCCGGATCCAGCCAGCAATGGACTCCATTTCCCAGCAGCCCCTGCCCTCATGGCCAGGGCTGGTCTCCATGGAGATCCCAGCAGCAGCTGTGCTGTGATAGTGCAAGGCTGGGGTTGCCATGGAGACCGGCCCCAGCCGCGCTGGCAGGGTATGTGGCAGGACAGGGCAGGGGGCTGCTCCAGGGCCACTGAGATCTTGCCATGGGGGCATCTTGGTCCGGGCCAGGGCAAAGCCACGATCTGCAGCCTTCACACTCTGGGGCTATAAAGTTCTTCTCAAGCCTTCAGAAAAGCCAATGGCTAACCATCAGAAAAGCCAATGGCACTTTATCGTGCATCAGCAGATGCATGACAAATAGGTCCAAGGAGGTGATGCTTCCCCTCTATCGGGCGCTGGTCAGACCGCAGCTGGAGTACTGCGTGCAGTTCTGGGCGCCGCACTTCAAGAAAGATGCGGATAACCTGGAGAGGGTCCAGAGAAGGGCCACTCGTATGGTTAAGGGCCTGCAGGCCAAGCCCTATGAGGAGAGATTAGAGGAACTGGACCTTTTCAGCCTCCGCAAGAGAAGGTTGAGAGGCGACCTGGTGGCTGCCTATAAGTTCGTCAGGGGGGCACAGAAGGGAATTGGTGAGTATTTATTCACCAAGGCGCCCCTGGGGGTTACAAGAAATAATGGCCACAAGCTGGAGGAGAGCAGATTTAGATTAGATATTAGGAGGAACTTCTTCACAGTTCGAGTGGCCAAGGTCTGGAACGGGCTCCCAAGGGAGGTGGTGCTCTCCCCTACCCTGGGGGTATTCAAGAGAAGGTTGGATGTGTATCTAGCTGGGGTAATGTAGGCCCGGCACTCTTTCCTGCTTATGCAGGGGGTCGGACTCGATGATCTATTGAGGTCCCTTCCGACCCTAGCATCTATGAATCTATGAATCTCTACTGATCAGGAGTGAGCTGGCAGCTGCGCTCAAAGAGAACAGGATCTAGAGCCCCTGTTCATTTTTGTACTTGCTCTTACAGCCACAATGCTCTGTCTTTGTGCCATGCAAGGTCAAGCACCTCACGGAGGCTATGAGCTACTGTGCTTATGCACACAGCACTGTGTTGAACAGAACGGAAAATCACTTTTGTTCTGGGTCATTAAGAACAAAGGCTCACCATGACATTACATGGCATTGCCTTGGTCTAGTGGACTAAATCAGAACATCACTCCAATTTTAACACAGCTTTTCTGTGTTTCTTCTCACTTGTCATATGTCCTAGTAAGAGAAGCTTGAAAGGAACATTTCTGTGTCCTCTATTACCTGACTAGATGCAACAGGAACTGTGCTGCTCTGACTGCACTATCGGACTGTCAGTATTACAGACTGTTATTGTATACTGACCACAGAACTACAGTCGATAGCTACAGAGCTATCTACATGAACCAGGGGCCTTTATCTCTATCAAAAATGGAAGTGTTCAAATCAATTACATGAGACTTCACACAGTCAAGAGGGGAAAGGAAAAATAACATGAGGAATTGCTCCCAGGATGAGGTTTGTAGGTGAATTTATGATTTCATCACCAACTTGGTTTAATAAGGTTGATTTGTATCACTTTTCACGGAGATGAAGGAGAGGGCTTTTATTGCACTACTTACTGAGCCCTGAATCTGTCTGCAGAAAGCATTTAAGCGTGTGCTTTCCTCCAACCACCTGCTTAAGTTTCACTGGCTTCAGTGCAATTCAGGCAGGAGGCAGGCTCTTAGCAGCATGGCTCATCAACCCCACCCTGTGCCGTGCTGCATGACCATGGCTGTACTGCCTCTGCTTCTAGAGCCAGGGAGGCAGCCTTACCTTGGGTACTGCACACAGACAGGCTTGCTAATCTAGTGAGGAGGGCTTTAAAACTAGGTTCTCTAGGGGGATGGAGACCAAAGCCCTGAGGCAAGTCAGGAAGCAGAAGACCTGGAGAAAGAGCAAGCAGGAAGGGGCAACAGGGGAGGTGGTCTCATACTTCCTGAGAAATCAGGGCAATCAACTAGTTAGCTCAGGTGCCTGTACCTGGATTTTAGCAAGGCTTTTGATATGGTGTCCCACGACATCCTTGCAGGCAAGCTAAGGAAGTATGGGCTGGCAGAATGGACTGTAAGCTGGATAGAAAACTGGCTGCAGCATCGGGCTCAGAGGGTAGTAATCAATGGCTTAATGTCTAGTTGGCAGCCGGTATCAAAAGGAGTGCCCCAAAAGGAGTGATTTTATGCACCAGTATAAAGATACTAGAGATACCCTTCAGTGCCTTCCTGAATTGGGCTCTGAGCACAGAGCCATGTGAAACCCAGAGAAGGATAATGTCCCAGTCAAATGCTCATAATCTAAATTAGTCAGCTGATACAGATCAGGCATGGACTACAGTCGTGGACCAGATTAGGTTGAAGGGCTTAGGTTTTTCCCCCGCAGCGGGATGTGAGAGTTAACCAGGCCCTGCACTGTGCTGATTATGGAAACAAGGTGAGACTCAGACCTTGTCAGGCTTCATACAACAAGTGTTTTGGCTCTCCAGCACTTTCAGCCAAGGGTGGGCAAGTTTCCAAAGCGGTTTACATGTGCAAGTGGAATCTTGACTTAGTGGCTGCAAATGAAACAGGCACAAAGACAACGAACATCTGATCTGCTCTGCAAATGGAGCCAGAGTATCACAGCCAGACATTGCAGCAAGCAATGGGCCCCAATCCCTCCAGACACCTCCATGATGTCCTGCAGGGTGATGCTTTGGAGGTGGGCAATTGGGAGAGAGAGAAGTCGACTCCTATTTTTTGTAACTTCTTACCGTGACTGGCAGGGGTGCGTGTTACACTTCCTGATCTGGGGCTCCGGGCGAGTTGCACGCTGGCACTCGCTGTCATTCACCAGTGTCATGGTCTTGTTAACAATTCTCGTGCAGGACACGATGGTTTTCCGCTCACCTGAAAGTGAAACCAAATCAAAGAGCTAGAAATCAAGAAGCTAGTTAATTGTCCAGGGCTGCAAACTATTTAAGATCATGCGACTGAAAGAGTCTCCAAAGCAGAGTTCTCTCTGCCCAACATGACATATCACTTATAGAGCTAATGTCTGCAGGCGATTTGTTCCCGGTCTTCTCTGCCCTCTCTCTAAACTCCACTGTCTTACCAGGAAAACTGCATCTCTTTCTGCAATGATCATGCTCTGGCAGTGTTAGCAGGCTGAGCAATATCTTCTAAGTCTTAAAGTCAATGCAATCTTGAAAGCAATCTGGTTGGATCTGGGTTCCTACTATACATGCTGCCATGACTCCCACATCCCTTAATATAGGAATGAACAGCAAATGGCTAATAACGACCTCTGATGCAGCCCTCCACCTGAGCTTCCTGCTGAACAGCTGGGCTTCTCCTCCTTCACACTCACTGGCATCCAACTTATTTAATGAAGTGAAGGACAAGTCTTTAAAGGAGTGACCAATTTAAAAAAACTGGGCTTAAGGCGGATTTTACCAGCAGCAAAATGAGCAGACAAAATATCAATCATTTCCAAGCCTTGAGCGCTACCTTCAAAACGACTGCTGCCTGGAAACACCAGGTTCGAGAGCAGTTCTACTATTTCCAGGTAAGTTTTGTCCACACATCAACTGACAAAGGGGCCACAGTGCCACCGAGGCAACCAAAATGTGGCTCTTGGGTTCAACATTTTACTAACATGTGAAAACACCGTGTTGGGACAAGACGAATCAACGCTGAAGTCCCTGGAGGAAAACGCCACCAGTGCACCATGTCACTTGAACTTTATAATACTGTGCATTTTGAATGGGCTTCTGCCACCGTAACCTGAAGTTGGACTGCACAAATAGAGCTCCTGTAATTTGTGAGCAACAGGAAAAAGAAATCCATTAAGATCTATCAGTAGACAATCCAGCGTAATATAAAGACTTAATATATGCTCCTGATGATTGAAAGTACAATTGGTTCAAAATTGTACGTGAGTTCGTACAGTCTGAGAGTCCCAGATGGAAGTGGTGAAATGTGCCTGAAAACCAAAGCGCTTAAGCACAGCAGATGTATCCAAGACTACTGCTGGTGGGAGGCTTGCTGCCAGAGAATGACATTAGTGGCGCTCCCCATGTGGCTGGGCTATTATACATAAGACACTGCAAAGAGGTTTCGAGTTTGCTCTCGTGACACTGCAAAGAGGTTTCGAGTTTGCTCTCGTGACACTGCAAAGAGGTTTCGAGTTTGCTCTCGTGAGGACTCAATGGTTGGAAGAAACTGGGATTTTCGGAGGAAATTAAAGAGGTCAGATTTTAAATCAGTGCTTTCTAGAAAGAAAATAAAATGAAGAGTTTCACACAGTGACGCTGGCAAACCTGTCACAGGACAGGCTGAACACGCTTTAGCTCCATGGACAGATGGGGTTAGTGCCGTGCAGTGGTGGTTGTGAAGGGGCTGCGGGGAGAGATTTTGTTTCCAGGACAGACTTGAAGTTGCCTCTCCTCCTTGCGGGAACCTAACGGATGGCTGCAGCTGTAGTGTTCCCCGCTGTCTGCTTCTGGCCGACAGCAGGTGAAACTACCTCCGGGCATCCTGTTGTCTGGGACAGGCCCACTGAGAAGCACAATCTGCAGAGTGCGAACGTGCACCCAGAAAGCTCACCCTTCGTGAACTGTTGCTCATGCAATCTGCAGTGAGTTGTCATAACCGACAGCCCCCCTCCCCTTTGTCCTCGGGGAAGGAAGCGTCTCTCGGCCAACATCCAGGCACACCTGTGAAAACTCTGCTCCAAGAATCTGACAGGGCCTGGAGACACGGGGCTGCACGCGGTGCCGCGAGCCATCAGCGAAGCACTCATCCAGGTGCAGCTCCGTCATGCGGGAGCGAGCCAACAGAGCAGTGGCCCTGCCAAAAGCCCAGGCGCAAATCAGCAGTTGGGACGCAAACGAGAAACTGACAGATGTAGTGAAAACGAGCTTTGATTTGACCCCACGGTCATGGCCCTTTTCATTTGCATCCCAGGCTCTGGCAGCGCTGGCTTCTTTCCTGCCTGTCTGTGCAAACCCCGTGCAAAACGACGACCCCCTGCTCCCGCACGGCCTTACCTCCGCCGCACTGCACGCTGCATCCTTCCCAGCCGCTGTGCGTCCAGATGTACAAGGAATCCGGCTGCTTTTCGGGCTCGCTCCCGTTTTCGGCGGTGTAGTTGACGGGGATGGTGTACTCGTAATGAATTCCGTAATTCTGGTCGTGGAATAACAGCACCTGGTTTGGCAGCAGAAGACAGGTTGTCACGAGATGCTGAGCAGCACCGGGGTGCAGAGCTGGTGAAGCGAACCGTGCTAGGGCGAGGCTGACGCTTTCTAACAGGAGCGCCACCCAGATCTTTCCCGAGTTACCTGAACAAAGGTGGCTTGTTCTTCAGGGGCAAAGGTGCTCGGTACTTCAGAAAAACCAAACCATGTAGGTCAATGTCTACATCTCAAATTTGGGGCCTAGATTTAGGCAGTCAAATCTGAGGAATTAGTCTTTTTTTTTTTTTAAAATCGATTTTTGGCATCCAGGGCAATCAAGTTGGCCTCTGGCTATCAGAACAGAAGTAATTAGACTGCAGGAAACATTATGTCAACTTTATGTTCACACAGCAATTATATTTATGACCACAGGGGATTAAAAAGCCATTCACTCTATGTGCCTCAATTTGCTTCAGGAAGTCAGGTTTTCTATGAGGCCTATCGGCTTGTTCAGACTTCTGGATGGGCGAGCTGGGAGGGTGCAGGGAGCTCCTGACTGCGACACAGGATTGCTTCCCAGCTGACTGGTATCTGAGTTTATTAATGTGAGTGATGCTTATTAACACAAAGCTCATTTTACAACTTAAACAAGTTAACCTCTCCCCACCCCAAACCCCAAACCTAACAGCAGATGTGCCCTGGGAAATTACGTTAACTACAATATACACATCCCTCTGCTCACAGACAAGCCACGTGAATGGGATTTAATAGGTACTCCATACATATAGGTGTATTTGGAGGGAGAAAGGAATCATGCTTTTCCCCAACAAAACACGTTTTTGGTCATGTTATTGGCTCTATCTGAGTTCTCACTTCTCCGTGACATTGCTGCTATGGGTCAGAGATGAGACACTTGCCTTTAACAGCATGCGACTCTCAGCTATTCCCAACCTTCATACTCCGTGAAATTCACTGACTGGGATGACTAGAAGCAAGAAGACGCTGGGGGAAGGTGCTTTGCATTTACTCACGATGGGATCACAGTCCTGGGTCTGTCTGGACTGACAGAGGGGCCTGATCTGGCTCATTAGTGTAAATCAGGAGTGACCAGCACACTTACGGGAGTCTCACTGCTGCGAAACCTCACTATGAGATCAGATGGGCCCATTTCCCCTATCCTATGACTTACTGTGGGAGGTAAGGATGGGCTGGGAGGGCTTATTAAAAGAATAGGATCTTTCTGGGCAATACATACACCTATACATACACACATATACATGCATACGTGCATATACACACATGCATACATACACACACACACATACATACCTGCATACATACACACACATACATGCATACACACACGCGCGCGCACACGAATGCACACATGCACAACTTGCATAGTTTGATTTCAGTAATAAACATGACACCAACAGACGGCTCCCTTGCATACAATTAATGTTACATATTCACCTCACTAGCAGCTAGGCAATTATTCAGAAAGGTAGACTGCCAACTCCAACCTCCTAAGGCATGGGAAAATTCCCCTATCCAATAAGTCAGTAGTGCAGAAAACCTACATGGGCTGAACATTTGGGCTCGACTTGCAACAGCGGACATCCTGTGTATCTGTGCAATGCATGGTGAGGCCGGCAGCTTGGAGGCTGTTCTGCACAGCACAGGATCCGGCAGGGAAAGTCTCTGCTGTAAGATGTGGGAAACAGGAAAATTTCTGCTCTTGGTCTGAGGGCGTTCCATTAATCTGCACCCAAATACAACGTGAAGGCTGCTGTGAACCAGACAATCGTCATGTTAAATTTGAAGAGGGATGGTTGCCCCGCAGAAGCCCAGATGTTAGACGATTCACTGAGAACTCAGATCCCTCCCAGCCTTGAGTGCAGCCCATGAGCTACAAGCAGCTCCTTCTGCTGAATAAAGGAAGCAGTCAGGTTTAACGCTGCTCTGTGCCCTGCAAACGTTCGGTTTTCCACTGCTGCCAAGAGGAGGTCTCCTGCAGGCCTAGCTACACAAACAGCCATCCATCCAAGAAATATACTTACAGTAATGCATTTGGAGAAACGCCCCAAGCATTCAAGTATTAAAAAACAGCTCCTTAAAAGACATCCTTATTATCTCAATATGGGGGAAAAGAGACTGGTGAATTTAAGGTCCCATATGAAACCAATTTCATGCAATTCTGTAGCCACGTATAATTTGTGTGTGTGTATATAATTGGTTTCAAATGCAGGTCACAATGGATTGAGCGAGGCTTCTGGCTGTTTGTCAGTCAAGTGTGCTCCGCCATTGTTTGGACAACGGTTTTCTATTTGGAGGTAACTGGCAAGTGTCCTCCTCGTTCTTGTGTTGAAAGAATTAAAACCGCTATCCTGTTTCAAGGAAAGGATTAATATTGGACTTGAGGAAAGAGCTTCAAATAAATGACATGCTGATTCAAATGAGCTGTGTTTATTACTCTCCCAATGACTTTGGGCCGCACATTTGTTTTAATGGCTGATATTAGTCTCTCTCCAGTTTATAAAGCTCTTCCAGGAGGGAGGAAGGAATCTCACTTCTCTTCAGATCTACAGGAAAATGCCAGTTTGTATGGTAATGAATGGCTTTGGTGGAGAAAATTCACTGTCATGGGACCTCTCATCTAATTGTTTTCCTGCAGGGAGTGGGGGGATTGCTTCCACTGAAAAAAAAATACATGCACATTTGCCACAGCCACGCCAGGCCTTGGGATATTCAGATCTAGCACAAGCACAGAAACCTTATGCAACATTTTTCCATATCCAAACCTGGGCACGTTCCTCTATCCATATAGTGTGAAAGGCTTGTTTTCAGGGGGAAGGTCTGGATCTCAGCTGAACTGTTCAGGTGACATCCTTAATACTGAAGCAACCATCATGGACATCTGAGTTTCCAAAGCCCCTAACAGAGTAACTAGAACATGCACTTCTGGGTACACGGGGAATAGTCTCTTTGGGCACCTATACTTGTATTCGGGGGGTGGGGGGGAGGGTACATTTGTATTAGAGGGGCTCTTGGGAGCTGCCCTAATTAAAATGCCCACAGTGTCTCATGTGTTCAGTGTCCCCATGTTTCAAAATGGTGGCGGGAGCACTTTAACTAATGCCTATCTGATGAGCTTTAGTTAAAACGCCCCCACTGCCATTTTGAAACGTAGGATTGCCGAATATATGAGATGCTGCAGCACGCTGAAGCATACCAGTTAAAATGCTCCAGCAGACTCAGTTAATTGAATCTGCTCCGACACGTTCAGACCGCGTTGGAGCACATGTTAAAAGTTTGAGCTCCAGTTTTGCAGTCGGCCTCATAGGCATCTTTGAGTAAGTCCCTAAAGCCCTTTGGTAAATGGAAACGATGATGCTAACGCTCCCTTGCACGGAAGTCCTACTAGGAACGCCATGTCGTCCGTGGGGTTGTCTTCAAGGGAAACTCTACTGTGTATCTGAGCTTTTGAAACAGTGCAATGGAAAGCTTATACAGCGAAAGCTGGAGTGGTGACAGCAGTTTCAAGGGGAACCCTAAAAGTCCAGGTGAGGAAACACTATGAGATGTTTAATGCTTAGCTGGGTCTAAAGACAGTTTTGGTAATTAGGGGAGGCAAAAAGTCATAGAGATAAGAAACAGCACGGAGAAAAATGTAAGTGGGCAGAAAACAGAAATTACAGGAAGCAGAGCAAACTGGGCGCTTATGAAGGCTGCCATTCCAGAGGCGCAGAACATTTTGCAAATGCTTATTTATTAATATCTGTGTGAGTCAAATACTATTGTCTCCATTTTACAGGGGTGGAAATGGAATTAAAAAAACCCATGAAGTGACGTTCCCCAAGTTACACAGTAAGTCAGGGACAGAGCTGGGAAAAGCATCCTGCTCTTCTGAGCCCTGAGGCCTCTTGACTCATTTGGCCATGCTTATAAAATAGCGAGGTTGGCTAACAGAAGGACTGAGCAGACAACTGCAGCAACACTTAAATCTTTAAAAAATATCACAGGAAATGTAAAACCCAGGCATCATCCAGGGCCAAAAACGGCACAGGTTTTGCACACTCACTGAACTTGCACGTTTTATATGTATGAACAAAAATGACATTCAAACGCTGCAACATACTTGGCACGAGCTGACTCAGCTCTTCGGCCGACATGTTTTTTCAGGAGCCAATGGGCATCTGCATAGAAAACAAAGGCCCTTGGAAAACTGCACCCATAACGATGTCTTTGTGTCTCACTGTCTGATGTATATCATAGATTCAATCTCCTCTGGAGATTAGCATGAAGCTTTCTATGGAGCCTGCCTGTTGACACAAACTAAGTTTCAGTGTTACACAGGCACCGACTTTCACAAGCAGCTTCTGAAACCCTGCAAAAGAAATTGAGGGCGGGGGGATAGGGGAATAAGGGGGAGGCAGCAGAATACCTCTAGGTGGGGAGGAAGCAAAAATTACAGTTTAACTTGGAGCTTGGCTTTACAGCCTCTATTGTTGCATCGCTTAAGAAACACAAAGGAAGAACATAAAGTTACCATCAAATGCAGCGGTATTTTAGTTGGTCCTTTGGCAGAGATTTTCTCCCACAGCCCCCTTCGGACGTAGCGGACGGTCGTGCCTGCGATCTGAAACTCGCCGGGAAGCTCAATTTTCCAGTCGCTGTTAATGGATCTCTTACTGGAATCTTTTAAAGCTAGAAATAATCAAACAATACAGAAGGAAATGAAAGCAAATCCATCATGGAAAGACAGGCCACTGCCATTCAACCCCAAGGCCACTGCGAGAGGCAGTAGTCTAGTTACAGAGGGGAGTTTAAAGGAAAAATAACAGTATTACTGATGTAGGTGACTAGTGACAAGGCGGCTGAAGTCTGCATTTTGGAGTACAAAGGATCTCTGATCACCTTAACATTGCTCTTATGAAGACGAATGTCACGTAAACTGGCACTGCGCAGAGTTTTACCACCTTAGACTTATTAGGATCTGCTTTCTAAAGAATTCAAGTCCTCTGGCTTCTAGCCACTGAGGCATCGTCTCTGCCTCCCTTCCCTTCCCTTCCCACTGCCCAGGAATTCAAGGGAAAACGAAAAATTGTGCCACGCCTTCTGCAAATGAAAAGCAAAGAACTTGCAAAGCGACTTGACTGTGCAACGCCTACTTATACTGGGGAGCGTATGCTCCCTAAGCAAGTCTCTGGCAGTCAGCAGTACAATGCATGGGCACCAGTCTATTTCTTACCAAATGCATTTTGGGACCCGTACTAAAAGCATGTCATCACATAACGCTTATACCCCAAATTGTAAAGCGGCTCAAATTATTCAAGGGTTTTTCTTTGGCTTTCAAAGGGTTTGAATTTAAGTTTAAACGTAACACTGAAGGACTGCAGCATCTTGCCAATGCACAAGAACCATCAAGCAAAAGCGACTGGTTTCTGACTAGAGAAAGAAAGACACTTACTAGCTCATTTTTTCTCATCCAAGCTGAGTGAAAGAGTAAACAGAGAGCATGAATTGGTACACGGTGAGTTAGATTTACAGCGTTCTTCCTGTACCGATCTTCAAAGGTTACTAGCACCACAAGTCACATTTGAAATGTAAAGACCATGCGTGCTGGTGTGTGCATATCAAATGTGTGTCATCTGATATTTTGGAGAAACATGGGCAAAACTTGTACAATGTTATCTGTTCTGTACCTGATTGAAGTATGACAGCTTAGCAGTTTGGGCCAAAGGTTCTTGTTTAAATCTGTATATATGTGCAGAACCTTAATGATTCATTTAACTCTAATCTCTCCTATCAGTGATAATACGGTTTTCTGAATTATTATTAGTTTTAATTCCCCCCCTCCATGCCCCAAAAATTAACGTCTGAAAGATATTTCCTAAATCTTCTCTGACAGAAAGCTAATGAAACCTCTCTAGGCTCCAAGACCGCAAAGGTCTAAGAGTAATTTTGCTGAGATTGCAGGCACTTGCATTCTGCTGGTGTTGGACAGAGTCCTTGACTCGCCTTTCATGTGGCTATCGCCCAAGTGCTTTGAATGCAAAGGGTGGGAACTGGCTGTAAGACACCTTTGATCATGCCCTGTGGTATAAGGGTCTAATGGGTGTTGGGACAGCATCATGTTCTGGCTGATCCTGAGCACAGTGGCAGCTGGCACTATGCAGTACAGCCCTACGGCTGCTCTTCAGAGGCCTTCTTGGTCACAGGTGCTCCCCGGGTTCGGGAGACGGAAAGGCAGCTTGGAGCCATCTCTCCCGCTGCAGGATGTAGCTTGATGCTTTGTCTGCTCTGAGATTTGGGGGCAAAGGCAAGACAAATCTTGGCTGCTTGTGGGCTTGATGGAACCAGGACAAGATGGGCAGGCACAACAGGTGGCAGGCAAGGCTGGCACACCAACAACCCTTTCAAAATCTTGATGTTAACATTTGTGCCAGTCTAGATCCTTGCCATGGACACATTTCCATCTGCTGGGGTGTGTCTATACAGCTTGTGGACATCAGCTTCGCTTGGGATGTTTTAGGCAGGACCACACAATATGAAGGAGTATGAGGTGCTGATTCTCACTCCACTGAGTAATGCTGGGCCCAGGTTGGTGCCTACACATGCTTAGGTGCAATGCACCATGGTTAGATATGGGGATCCAGGTCATTATCTTGGGCCTTCAGAAAACACCCAAAGTCAACTGAAGTCCTCTCCTTGAAATTGCTGGGTCTACGTGAGGCTGCTGGATAGAGCTGCAAACCACCAGGACTCCAGCACTTGAAAATAAGCTACAGCACAATAAGGACCCAATCCCACCTCATTTTCATTGGTGTAAATCCAGCTGAAATCAGGGGGAGGTTGTGTGTTCAGACTCCAGGGGGTAGAAATATCTCCCCTTGAAAACAGCCCGGTAGGGAAAAAAGCAAGAAAGATCCTAGCACAGAAAGAGTGGAAGGCAACTCTACTAATTTAGAAGCAAAGATATCTGCAACTTCACCCACTTCCTCTTGGAAAGAGCTGCGGCACGTGCAGCCGCTGCCTCAGCTTTCCCTTGCTTGAGAGATGGGTCCATACACAGGGAGCTTTGCATATTCATTTTCCCATTTGCACACTCATTGTAAAAGTGAGGGGCTATTTGGTAAGGTTTGGTGATGAAGACAAAAGTGCTGCAAGTCACAGAGTCAAATCCTGATCTTGCAGAAAGAAAAATCCAGGCTGCCTTCCCTGTGAAGATTCACGTACCATGGATGATGGGGACAGTCGTCTGCAGGTGTTTTCTCAGCAACTGGGTACAGCTTTCTGTTTTCAAGGTTAACTAGACCTCCTGACCAGTCTGTTCTTTAATAAAGTGTTTGCTTAACCTGAAAGGTTGAAGACCCAGTTAAAAAATATGAACCTTGCTTCTAATTAAATGAATGTGTAGGGGGAACGGGGGACGGGACTGGCCTAGGACTCTGTCAAGCTGATGGAAAAGTTCCTGTGGGCTTAACCGGGCTTTGGATAAGCCCTGGCCAGCTTCCACACTCCCTTGGGCTTTCATTACATTCTGTATTATTCTTTAATAAGTTTGGAGGGCAGGACATAAACTTCCCACCAACTGCAGGACTGGCCTTTTTTCTCAATGGGTTTTAATCAAGCGTGAAGCATGTGTATAATCACAGGGGACCGTTCGTTAATGATTGTCCTCACCTGAGGTGGCCGAAGACTCAGGTAACACGTGACGTGGGTATTACTACGAAGCGGGCTTTGAGAACTGAGAGGTGAGATCGCCCCGACCGCAGGAGCAAGCAAGAGAGTACCACGAGGATGTTGGGGGTCCTAACGGCATTAGCTCGGGGCCTCTGGCCCCATAAACTTCCTCAACTCAGACAGGGAGAGTCTCATAAGAATGGTCCTTTCTACGCACAGATTTGAGTAGTGTGACTGCCCTGGTATTAATGGCACCACAAGACAGTTTGTAACTTGTTTGATTGTTAAAAAAAAAGAAAAAAAGACAAGAAGCCCTTGACTGTTGATAGAAAACCGTCCAGAGCCACAGCAGGTTGTGAGGAGGCTGCTTTGTTCCCCACAACAGTGAAGCCACCTCTGCAGCATGCTGGGACAAGCGTTTCATGGGCACAGGACAACCCAGAACGTGACCAAGTGTCCGTCCAGTGAAAGTCCCGGGTCGGATGCAACTGCAGCTACTGGGAAACAGCGCCTTACTCGGCATCTGAGGCACGCACTCCTACTCTTGCAAAAGACCCCGGGGGGAGGGGGTTAACGAGAGCATCGAATAAGCAACTTTACTCCCCTTTTATAGGCAAACTGAGGCACAGAGCGAGGAAAAAGGCCACCCAAATGGATCAGCAGCAAAGCTGCAAACAGAGCCTAGGGACAGGTTCTTCTTTTCGCCAGGAACTGTTTGAATTTGAATGAACACAATCAATCAGGGAGGAAAGTCTAGCTCTCTGGCAGCCCGGCCTTCTGTTTAAACTAGAGTAGCAGATGGGTTACCTCACAAGATGGTAGGTCCTCTGCAAGCTGCAGTGGCATAACTCCTTCTCTTCTTCACCCCTACACCTGAGTGTGGCTGGAAGGATGGCTGGATGTGAAGCCAGCTCTTCCAGCTTTACTCCAAGTGAGAATTCTCCTCTCCTCTGAAGGAGCTCTCATCCAGCAGCACAAAGGCAGCAGAGTGCACGGTGCAATGGGTCATGCACCTTCTGGGTACTTACTACCGCCCAGCTCCTCTGGGGTCTTCACTTCGCACTGGGGCTGTCCTGGCAAAAACCACTTCACTGCACTGTGCAATGGGACATGCACCTTCTGGCTACCCCAGCTCCTCCAGGGTCTTTGTCTTGCACTAGGGCTGTCCCGGCACTAACCACTGCACTGTGCAATGGGACATGCACCTTCCGGCTACCCATTTCCTCCAGGGTCTTTGTCTTGCACTGGGGCTGTCCCAGCACTAACCACTGCACTGTGCAATGGGACATGCACCTTCTGGCTACCCCAGCTCCTCCAGGGTCTTTGTCTTGCACTAGGGCTGTCCCGGCACTAACCACTGCACTGTGCAATGGGACATGCACCTTCTGGCTACTTACTACTACCCAACTCCTCCAAGGCCTTCACCTTGCACTAGGGCTGTCCAAACAATAACCGAAGCTACTGTTCCTCATCAGGAACCCATGTCTGACAGCTCACATTTTGTCTGTCCTACACTGTGAACTCTTCAGGAGTAGAAGGCCTACAGAAATGGTTAACACTGAGCAGCCAGGACAGACTGCCAATGAGACATGACTTTCTTCTGGAGGTATCAGGTATTTTTTTTTATCTTGCATCTCTGCTCTCTGGCTCAAACTTGTACAGTAGAAAATTAAGAAATAAAACCAAACTAAATTCCTTTAACTGTTCTTTTACTCTTAGGCTAGGGGACAGGAACCTACCAATCAACCTATATCTAAACCTGGCATCCAGTCAACCTTTTATTTCCACTCAGAGTTCCCTCGACTCACTTCCCAGCCCGTGGACACAGACTGCAGAGGCGTTTCCTGTTCAAGGTGGTTTTTAAGTATTAAAGCCAGCTAAGTCAGCCAGCGTGGGCTGAATGTGGGTGAGGGGGTGGGAGGAAATTCTTCAGGAACTGCTCCCAGCAAATGCAATAAAGATTTCAAATTACATTGAGTTCATTTCCAAAGTGCTATACCCAGGCCTGGTTGGAAGCAGGGCTTCATTGGGCTAAATTTCACAAGTGTGATTAAAAGAGGGAATCTTTCCAAGCTTAGGCCCTGTGTTAAAATGCAAGTGCATCCCTCGTGCCTTACTGAAATCACAGCGGGTGGAATCTGATTTCCCAGATATCTTGTCTATCTGGCCAAAGGCTCACTGTTGATATCCTGAGGCTTAGGATAACAGGACACTGCATATTTTTCTGTGGCTAGTGTCATGAGAAAGAGAGCGTTTTGGAAGGCACAAGCAGGTCTTTCTGGCTACCAGCCATGAACTTTGAGCTGAAATAATATTGGGGGACTTGCATGAAGCCAGATGACTAACAAGCACTGCAGGTGGGAGAAACTCTCTTGCCCTTACTTAAATGCCCAGATATTTTAAATATTGTGCATGACTGGGTTAGCAGTAACAGTACCCCAGCAAGATCCTGGTGCTGGGGTGTTTCAGCCTTTCTTTTACCAGGTGGAAAGGGGCAGAATTATAGAGACAATGAGAGAGAAAAAATGATCCTGGGATTGTTAAGCAGCTCACACTGATTTGGTGCAAGCGTGGAATGAAAATCTGCACGAGGGTCCATCTCATTTGAGGTCAACTGTATGCCTAAGCCTTAGGTGAGGCACACACACGTAGGGTCAAATGTTGCTCTCAATTATAGCCAAATCTATTCATGCAACACACAGTGGGGTTATACCCATGCAAGCCACAGAGTTACATGCTTGCAACAGAGAGCAGGCCTGAGCTCCCCACATCCAAGGCAAGCTTCTCAGCAATGACACTGCATCTGATAAAGCCTGAGCCCCCTGAGAAGTGCTCGACGTGGCTCCCACCAAGACAAACACAAAGGCTGGCTCCCAGAAGCAGAGTCTTTGCAAAACTCAAGGTAACACTGGCTCTCATTGTTTCACCACCGCTTTGCTATGTCAAACATCTGTGTAGGCGGACGCCGCTTCCAGAGGGCTGGCTGCGCTGTTAGCAGAAATAACAGGAGCTCCAACACATGCTTCCTACCAAGGAACAGGGGGGTGCAGATGCCAGGCTTTGAACCTAGGGGTAAGGAGCCGGCAGGTTCACCCTCTGTTGCTTCAGCATGTGGCGCGTGGTCCACCATCAGAGAAAAAGTGGCATGATAGCCAAGGGGAAGCACCCTTGATGGGAGGTCTTGCCCAGTGCTGATGCTTTCCTCTGATGCAGAAAAAATAGCAGCATTAGGACAGAAAGCCTAAGATCCAATCAGCGTGCCAAGGCTCTTAAGCAGCATCCAGGTATTTGAGGCTAAGGAGCTCCTACAGGCCACTAAGAGGAAGAGGGTTATGAGGCAGGTGCATGTGGGAATGAGAATCAGGTCTGAAGAGCTCATGTTGCAAGAGTTTCATAGATTCAGAGTCGGAGGGGACCACAACGGATCATCGTGTCCGACCCCCTGCCCCTGGCAGAAGGAGGACCGAGATGACACAGATGGATGTGAAAGGGGACCGACTGGCGGGCAAGAAAAGCTGCCATGGTGAAGAAGCTCCACATGGTGGAAGCTGTAAGCAAATACCAGTCCTACCTTGCCTTGGCTGGGTATGTTTGTGTGGAGGGCTATAAGACCGAGGCCTCAGCAAGGCCCACAGATATGTGGATGATGGGAGCCATTTAAAGTGGTAGGTATTTAGAAAGCAAAAGGGGCAGGAGGTATACCTGCTTCTCAATGGCAACAAAAGTCTCACGTTGATCCCACTGGGACTTTTACACTTGAAAGGCTCCTGGCAGATGTTCATTTGTTGTGCATTACATGAAAGTATCACGTGAGAAAATGGGGTCTGGGGTGGTTGTCACTAAGACACATAGTTGAGAGCCCAGAGATCACAAGTTTGAGGCCATTAGCAGAAATGCTCACCGCACGGTCCTATCAGCTTCCAACAAATCCGTGAATTCTGCTAAATGCCTTGTCACGAAGACATGAAAAGGAAGGAAAGATGCGCCAAAACCATAACATGTCAGATGCTAAACCAGTTGATCCCTTGGCAAAAATGGTGGATCAGCCACAAAGAAACTGCTCATTGAAACAGCAATGTGGCTGCATGGTATTTGCATGGAACATGTGATAAATGTAACGTTTGCCAGAGGCCAACCAGGCAACTTGCAATTTTCCTGTATCCTGTCTTACAAGGTGGAACTGCGGCACAGCATAACGCAGATGAAGAGAAGATGTGGTAGGACCCATTTGTTTGCAGGGTTAGGTACCTGACCCCATGGTGAAGATGGGGGCGTGCAAAGTAACTGGGTGCATACAGAGCCCCCGCAAACATCTGCATAGGACCATGGAGGTGCTCTAGCCATTTGACGTGGTTTTTTCCATCAGCCCCATCAGGTCTCTGACAAGCTCCAGCTGATTGGAGAAGCAGTGTCCTTTGGAGGAAAAAACCACAGGAAACAGCTCATTCGTATATTTGGCAACTGACTGTGAATTCAGAGACTCACTCAGATACAAATGATCCAGGTTCTAGCATCCTACCCCCCTGACTAAGGCAGTACATGGTGGAGTTCATATTGCCATAAACCTGAACTAGTTTTATACGGGAAGCGTGGTCTGCCGAGTAAGGGGCCTGCTCAGACATAGAAAGCTTGGGTTTAATTCCCTGCTCCACCCCAAGCTCGCTGTGGGATCTTGGGTAAAGCACCTGACATGAGAATAATAGCAGTCTGTCTTCCCTTCAGATCACCCCAGAGAGGGAGTCCATTAAAGCTGGTGAGATGAAAGGATACCATGATGACACGTAGCTAAAGGCATTTCCAGGTAATGATCCATACTGGCAAATCCCTAATTCAAGAGGTCAGTAAGACCATAACGAACTTGCTGGCATCCTCTGATCCACAGTGGCCTAAACTACAGTATGGAAGTACTAACCCAGGGCCAGAACCTCTTTCTGTTTCCATGGGGGGCAATCCTACCACGATCAACAGAACGGCCGAGGATTAACCCCATTATTTCTGTTCCTTCAGCTTCTACGGGAAATTCAGAACAATATAAGCAATAGATTGATGGCTGCAAACAGCCCATCTCGGACTTGAACCAGGGTCAGGGATTGGGCGTAAAATGAAAGGAAAATGTAGTATTAGAGGATGACAGGGGTATGCTCTACGAAGTCCCAGTTCAATTCCAGTTTGAACGGGGTGCTATGCTCTTCCTAGTGGCATTCCTGCCGCTGTTTCATTCTTTTTTTACTCTTTGCCCTGCCCTGTTGTGTTGCATGTCATTTGGCAACTTCTGTGTCCCAAGCTAGAGTCAAGTGCATCCCAAGGACTCTTGTGATCCCTTCAGGACTAACCAGCACCCTATAAACATACGTTTTAGCAACCACCCCTAAACCGAACCAAAGAAATGGTAAAAAACTGCAAGAAGAAACACAACAGCTGATTCCTGGAAACAGGATCCTCCTCCTCTCCATCACAATGAGAAGAGCTGGCATAATACAAGCAAAAGCTGAGTTTAGAAGCAAAAATTTTTTTTCTTTCTGTTTTACCCAGAAAGCTGTGAGCAGGTTTATCCTCCACCACTCGGATCCGGCGAGCACCCGCGGGGATCACAGCTGCTTCGATATAACCTGGGGCAACAAAAGGACACATGGATGAGAGTATCTCACACGCAATCAGAGGCATCCAGTAATTTAGTATCTCCTTGGCACAAAATAAAACCCCAACTCATTTTCATGTCTTGTTGTGGACGGGAAACACTTCAAATGCAGTAACTGTTTTGGCAACCAAGTTTCAATGCTGGGACTTGCACTGCTGGGACTAATCGCCGCGGCTTGAGGAGGGGGAAAAATACATGTGCGCTCCTCAGCTGTGATTGCTACGGGTTGTGCTTGTGCCTAATTACACGTGCTTCTTGTGCACTGTTTGCTGCTCGTGTGTGGACTATGTCAGGCACCTTCTAGAAGCCGAAGCAAAAAAAGAGATTGCCAGCAGCAATGCTGTATGCACATCATGGGAAGGCAGCTGGCGGGCCTCTGAAATGACATTTGTGTTTGATGATTTTACCTAAAAAAAGTGATTGCTTTGCATTAAAGCCTGCATTTTAATCCATGCACTTAAGGGAAACTAGGAGGAAGGGTTCTTAACTAAACGGCAGGAAGCAAGGTTGAGGGCTGGTAGGAATATATTTATTTTCATTTGCATGTTAGGCCTTTGCGATTTAATGGACGGTGACCTCCTTCCCCTTAAATCAAGCAATTTTCTACAGCTGGGATTTAATACTATTGGGTGGTTGAAAAACCCTACAAGGCTGATCTCATTCACCATTAAATCCTGCACGCCAAATCCATGAACTCTGTCCATTTAAACCCACTGAGCTTCTGACCTTCTACATTCTTAAGACTTTTCTACAGAATCCCATTGTATTGTTACGGAAAGTATTGGCTTTTATTTTTATGACATTCAGCGGGGGGGGGGGGGTTTCCCTCTCATGGGGGTTTAATGTTTAATTATGCGAGGGCTACCATTAATTTTTAACTATTTTTCATATAAAAAAAGCTGCCTGCCTGATGCTGCTTTGATTTATTTATTGCTCCTAAAACCTCCTCACTGCAAAGGTGTAATTTAGTGATTTAGCGACAGCCTCGACTGAATTTTGGGGCCATTCACTTCTACATTCTGCTTCCACCTCCGAGGCTTGGACCTATATTAACTGAAATAACAAAGGAAGAGCAAACTTTTTTATTACAGCCAGTGTCAACTGTGCAAGCCTACAGACCGTTGGTCATTAAATACTCAGTGATACACTGCTGTAATAAGATGATGGGGGGTAATTTAGAGCGACCCTGTACACTTCCAGTTCCAACAGTCCTGAACCCAAAGGGGCTGCAGCTATCAGACTGAAAAGCAACGTGCCCTCCCGTACACAATGCTCGGGTCTGGTCAGGCTGCTTTTGATTGCAGGCAGACTGCAGCATAACAAAAGCTGTCGGGTGGCTCTTCAAGTTAACGGGAAATGTAATCTAGGCTCCATCTGTACGGCAGGATCAGAGAAGCCAGTGCAGAAACATGCCGGGGCCATCTGGGATTACACATGTTCCACGGGGTGGTAGCAATACCTTTAAAGCAAAGGCTGAAGAGCATTAGGGTCTGATTCAAAGCCCAGGAGCTGGGCCTGTGTCACTGACACTAATCTTGTTAAGACTATGATTGATCCCCTCTAATTGGCCACCCAGTTCATTTCTCAGTGTGGAGCTTGGCTCTTCCCATGGGGTTTTTTTCCCTCTCTCCCTCCCCACTGCTTCTTTTAAAGCGTAAGTAATTAGCTTTACCTTCCTTGTTTGGTTTGTTTTAAATAGCGTAATTAGCTGGGCCCCTTTTGGCCCTGCCTTTCTGAAAATAAGACGGCACCCTAGAGAAAGCGCCCTTAACGCCGGAGAATTGCTGAAGTTGGCTTATTTTAAGGGGAAATACAAATGACCTGCCATGGGTTTGCTACTTATCGGAGGGGAAACAGGCAAAAGAAAGGCCGCGCTGGCAGACTTGGCAAGCCCCACGCCGTGGAAAGTGGTGAAATGGGGGGGTGGTGGGAATGGAAAGGTGAGGCAGGGCAGGGCTGATCACTTCACCCTTACTGAGACTCACCTGGGCTTTGCAAGGCATATTGAGTAGGGAGCTGATTTTGTCCGCTGGCCTCACCTGCAACCCTGGGCTGTTACCTGTGGATTGCCGTTTTGCACCTTTTCTTGCTTGCCTCTCTAGTCCCAACCCAGGCAAAAACTTGCTCGCTTCTCCTTGGGTTACCTCCCAAATGGGACATCCTCCCATGCAGGAAAAACAAAAAGAAAGCGGCAGCAGGCCAGTGAGCAGAGTCCCAGTGCTTGGGCCAGACTGATGAATTTGGCATTCTGCTAATTACAAAGCACGGTCTGTCAGGAACGACCACACCTTTAAGGTTTGGCTTCCACGGAGAGAACGCAATCCATGAAAAATCAAAGCAAACAGATGGCGGACATTAACCTGCATAGTGCCAGGAGTTGGGTTTTTTCTTTCTGTTGGTCGAGATACTAAATTACATTCAGAGCAGCTCGTTCTAAAATGTCAGCTCTCTCTCGCCACACCCCATGCATCTGCATACAAGCCCGACCGGCAATTACTGTCAGGTGGAAACGCACGGCGAGGAGTGCTGAACGGCAGGCCCTCACTGCAAGTCGGTTCGGAAACACCAGGCCACCACCGCTAGGAAGCCGCTTTGGAACATGCCCCAGCTCTCGGTATCTGTCAATGTATTCACTCTGGCTTTTTGAACATTGTGCACCGAATCAGAAACGCACAGAGCTAAGCTCCTAATCCAAACGAAATATTAAAATCTGTTGAAGGACTCCTAGCAACGTGGAAGGGCTTTGGCTCTTGACTCTTGAAGCTCTTCAGGTTTTGCTGATGCCACAAACATACTCTTATTTCACCACTGTGGCACCATAAAACACCACGGGGAAGCACTGCCTCGTGCTTGACTTCTCAAAAATGGCAAATAGCCGAGCTGAAGCTATTAATAGGGCTTTCGTTTGGGAGATTGTTTAATTTGGTCTTCTACCAGATATTTCTCTGCATGTAAGTTTGAATCCTGCCTGATGGCACCGGGGGTTGTATTCGCAGCTCCTGAATAAGAAGAAACACGCTGTACTGGCTCACTGTGATGTATGGCACAGGACTGACTGCTGACTTTCTGTTTTCCTTTCATGAACAAAGCAGAACTCTAAGCCCCTACGTGCCGGTATGAATTTGAATTGTCCTTTCAAGGGGATGCAATATATTTCTCGGGCATGTCCCATAGAAAGCTCCTGAAGCTCTAAGTTGCAAATCCCAGCAAGACTGTGTACATTAGCGGCCAAATCCTATTGCAAATGCCCTACATGCATCACACATGCAAATTCACCACAAGCTCCAATAGATACCACTACTCCAGCCCCAGCTTGTGAGCCAGTAACATATTGTGGCTCAAGGGATATCCCTGATATCACGCAAAACATCTCTCTTCCTTTTGTTTTTCTTTTGCGATGAACGTTGTCTTTAAATTGTAACTGCAGATTGCCAGAAAGATCATCAGGTGTCAGGTAGTCAGCCCAAAACTAGATTCAGTGCTGGTCCTGATTTAAGAGAGTCTCAAAGGTAGGCCTGGTCTTAGGCTAATGGCTTGCAACGCTGTCGTTTGCAAACGTGGGTTAAAACTCTGTTTCAATGGGGGAGCTGCTTAAATCCTGATGAGATTTGGCAACCATCAGGCCACATTTTGAGTAATTTCATCCATAACTCAGGCTTTCAAGATGAAGCTTCAAAAGTACAACAGGAGAACTTCATTAGTTGGTAATTTATAGAGCTATATGTACTGTACTCCACCTTAGGAACAGTTATTTTGGCATGCAATGATCTCTCTGGATAATCTGCATTACATCAGTGTCTCAGGAATGTAACGCCGTGATTGAAGCGAATCCTAGATACAAATTATATGGTGTAACTTGTATTAGGAGAGACACGAGAACAAAGAGATGGCTTTGTCATCAAGCAGATTAATGTGTGTATAATGGCTACCGTATCTTCGTGTGAAAGCTGGAGAGATTTGTGAGAGGAAAGCAAGCTCACATAGGAGATCCCTTTCTTAGGCACAGTTAACAACGTCCAGAAAGAAAAGAAAGTTAGCGTGAATTTTAGCGTGACAATGAACTACTATCAAATGGGTCTGCTAGGCTGCATCATACTGACAGGTAAACTCGCAGGTGACGGGGACATTATCCCATGGCTGAAGGTGGTGATCTCTGGGCAAGATGCCTCATATCTTTCCCCCTCAATACACTTCACAGTTTGGTGGGGCAAAGCCAGTATGCCCGCCTTATAAGCCAAATCATAAAAAGTCTCTTTCTGAAGCAGATGGCCATGGAGAGTGGGCTCCCTACTTCTCTGCTGAACAGGGATAGCATATACTCAGCCCTACTGGCCCAGGGTCTCATTCTCTGTAAAGAGACACCAAAGACAGGGGCAGCCTGAGCAGAGACAGTGGTAATAACTGCACTGTTATCAAAGGATGTCGATACAAACTGGAAGGAAGCAGCTGTTACATCTGCATGACTCTGTAGCAATACAAGTGTGGCAAAACTGCTCCAACTTTAATTTTGCTTTATTCAGGGTCAATGCTGGGATGATTTTGCTCACCTGCATTGCTACAGGATCATGCAGACATAGCTGTCAGAACAAAGGAGCTGTTGCATATGTTTGTTCTTATCATCGGTCCCCATGGCCTTTAATTAGTGTCAGTGGTGCCAGTGATGTCCATGAAGGTCCTCAACAATTAGTAATCCACTACTGTTCACTTCTAGCCATGGGACAAAGGGCCTGGATGACAATCATTTCTTTGTGAAGCCATGGATACATTTCATAGCCTGCTGGCATTGCTATTGAGTGTCACATCGGTATTGTGCTGACTCCTCTTAAGCGCAGCCTGCTCAGAAGCCCACAAAGCTGTTCATGGTGCTCAGTGCTTCTGTCCTGTCCTCAGTATCCATAGGTTTATGCGATTAGCAGGATTAGAAGAAAACTGCTTCTTTCCAGAACTCTAGCCTCATTGCATTTCCTTTTTTTCCTTCTTCAGAGGCACTGCAGCAAAGGGTAACAATACTAGTAAAACGTTTGAGATTTTTTTCAGTATATTTAAACTGGAAGCTACTAATGAAGTGCAGTTTTCTCCAGAAAGCTATCGCTCCAGCAATCTGCAGAGCTGATTTGCTGCTTTTCTGCTATTAGAGGGCTGACTTAAATTTAAAGCCAAACAAGCAACTGGCTTCTTTTGGGTTGTGGGACAAAGGCCGTCAATGGAAAGCCTCACCTGGCCAAGAAAATTAATACAGATGCAGGCAAGAAAAAAGAAATAGTGCCTCGGCTAGCAGGTCTCTAAGCAGTCTCAGGGTGGTCCCGAGTCTGGATGGGGATGTCATAAGAAGAAAATCATGGTGAACTGTCAGGGCTCCTTGTGCTTCCAAATTTACACTAGCTAGGTACCTGTCCCATTTATTGGTGCTCTACCTGTCCTTGGGAATGATGGCAGAGGGACAGAGATGGTCTTTAGAAAAGGCACTGTACTGAGACAGGCATCAGGCATCAGAACGAACCCATGAACACCCCTCCGAGACACTACAGACGGGCTGGCAGAGGCATGACGCTTGATACACGAATGGTTGGGTTTCTGTCAGTATATAAAGAGCGACCCTTGTGTTGAATTCAGCAAGTTGAGCTGAACAGTAAAAGGCCTTGAAGTTTATCCATGGCTTTTCAGATGCTACAGAGTCCACACCCAGCCCAACCAGAGGAGGAGCAGGACAGAAAACCAACACCAAACATCTGCCCGCTGACACTACACACATTTGGGCACCTTACATGAGAAACACTTGGGAACAGCCTTTGCCTTTGTCATCACACACGTGGAAACCTTCTTACAGTGACTACTGGTTACTGAGAAACAGAAAGGAGGAGGCAGGGGTTTAGTCCCAGGAATAGGGCTTGGTGAGCAATCACAGGACATACAGGGGCTGACTCTGCAGACAACAGCGATCCGCGGAGAGAGCAGCTGCAGGATGTGGCCCCGGTGCTGACGCGGTTCTCAGAACGGATAGCAGCACTTCATAGCTCGCAGAGTCTCGGTGTTGCACGGATACTTGGTCTTGATGGCAGCACTCAATGGCAGTCCACCATTCACTCGTGTAGCCATTTCAACACTCAGGGTATGATCTTTGCTGTCCTTATTCTACATTGTTTGCTACATCTGGCCCCAAATTTAGATGCTGTAAAATCTTTTTTTTTTTTAACAAACATTTATTAAGCGTCTAATTTAAAAAAAAGCCCTTTTTCCCTTAGCCAAATACGTGTTCCCTTGGGGTGTCTGAAATCCAAACCCTGTAGCTTTGGGCCAACTCATCAGATTCAGAAAAGGAAACTGATGAAGGCCCTGATTCTGCCATTTGTTTTCCAACTATTTAAGTTGGTCTAAGAAAAGATATTAGATTCACCCAAAGAACCTCGTCGGCCTGATTCTGCAATACATTTACGTCGGTGTGGAAATCAGCGGGACTAACTCACATGGCATTCAACTTCTGCACAAACTGGGGCCTGGAATCGTACTAAACCAAAAGGCAATTCTCATTGTCTGCACTGAGAGAAAGGGAAAAGAAGGGCGAGCATGAGGAGCAAAACATTTAAGAATCAGGGCGTTCTTTCAGTTTCAACAATTTTAGGTGTTCTTAGTAAAAAAGCAGTTTCCAAAAGCGCAAACAAAAATGATCTCTAACCAAGAAAATACGTTTTTGGCCCCATCAAAGCTCTTACTGTTTCTGGCTATTTTCTCACTAAAATGTAATACAGTTCCCCTCCCCACCCCATGGCTAGAAGAGATTCTCACGCATCTCTACATGGATTCATTCTCAGATTTATCCCAGCAACACAAATCCAGCTGTTGGAAAGATCAACCTAAAAACATTACAGAATCGCCATGGAGGTAATAGGCACGACTCGGGTTCTCCAACTCATTACTATCTGCAGAAGCAGAACGGCACGAACAGCCGACGCCGCTAATGGATGGGAGTTATGGGTACCTCGTTTGGCCCCGGGATGCCAGGCAGGTGAGATCTAAGGAGAACACCCCGCTCGTGGAAATCCGGCTTGACGCTACTCACCCATTCCCTTGGTGTGATTGAAATCGCCTTTCACCACTTTGCAGGTTTTGCCATCACCACTGCAGATCCCACAGCGATCCTCTTTGGCGGCTGAACCGATGATCCCATCGCAGCCGATTTTCTAATGATAACAACCAGAGGTCCTCATTATTTCGAGTGCAAGGCTAAAATGTCTCTAAACCAGGCTGAGCCCCGGATACACATTTGATTGCAAACCTGAACAGGAAAAGAAGGCTGTGTGTCAGGAAGGCGTTCAGCTGGGATGGCACCGGGTTGGTTATTCAGCAAAACACTCTTGCTTCATTACCAGTATGACTGTGCTACAGAAGATGCACCCAGTAGTGGATCCAGGAATGGGATGTGGGGGCTAGGGCCCCCCACAACCCTATCTTGGCTGGGCTGCACATGTGAAAGAGCTCCGAGCTCGCTGTCTGGGCAGTGCCGGCTCCTGCCAGGGCTCTGCATGAGCAGTGAGCCTTGAGCTCACCAGCTGGTCGGAGGGGGCGGTCCAGCCAGGGCCTGTTTTCACATATCTCTGGAGCCTAAGAAATGAGCACGGCTGCTGCCTGCTCTTACCAGATGCTGTGCGAGATGGGAAAGGAGGGGACAAGCGGCAGCTCCGGAGCTGCATGAATGCAGAGACGCTGGCCAAACCCCACACCATGACCTGCCATGCAGCACAGCCAAAGGGAGTGCAACCATGCCCCCGCACCCGCTCTGGATGCACCCCTGGATGCAACTGTGGGAAAGGCATCAAAGAACCCTGCACGCATTCACACTAACATGCCGAAATGTAACAGAGCATGCAAATCCTTTGGCATTTTTATAGCACCTTCCAGCTGTGGATTTCAAAGAACCTTGCAAATATTTTGGACCCCGGGAAACAAGCAGTGATACGCACCTCAGAGACGTACCCTCAGCACCCATTCTGAACCATGGGTGCTAGACCATTCAAGATTTTGTGTAGGCTGTAATCTCCAGCTTATTCAAATCAAGGCTCCAGTGGGGGCTTGAATATTCATCTTCTCTTACAGTTTTGGAGTAGTTGAAAAAAAATTTAACTGAATAGAGCAGGAGGGTTGCACTAAGGTCCATAATTTAGAGCAGTTCCCACTAACTGCATTACAGAAACCTGCGTTTATATGGTGGGGTTGGTTCAATTCACAGTAATCCGCGGTAACCTAGACTGCGCCTGCAAACTGCTGTGTGTTTGCACATGTGGCATTTTCTGGATGTGTCCGTTGTGTTTGTTTCTGATGTTGTTGTCTGTAGATATTTTCTGATTTAACTTAATGGTTCATTTGAAAAGGCATATTGACTTCAGGGGTTTTCAGAACTTAACAAGACATGTCTAAAGTGATTACTACAAGAAAGCTGCACAATCTTGCTCCCATCCATAGATAATGTTATACTATTCATTGCATTTTCCTTGTGGCATGAGTGATTGTTACAAAAAGGCCAATTACTTGCAAAGACATTAGGTAAATACTCAGTAAATATTAGGCTAGCATGGCATTTTTGTACATTTCTATGCCTGATGTGTAGCTAGATAGATAGATTTCTGTGGGGCAGAGCTGTACTGCTACCCAGTGCGTCCATGTGGCAGGTGACCTTCAGGGAAGGTTAGCTGGGAAATAAGCAGGCTAACTCTGATGAATTAGCAGTCGCGGACCAAGCAGCAGCAGCAACACCAGGATGGGATGAGGACAGCAGATGGCAATGCTTTCCCTCCTGAAAAGCCACATCTATCCTTTGATGGTACTAACATGGTGAGTACAGGTCACCACTATAATAAGCCTGCTCAGCCCTCAGCCATGGGTCTACACGTCCTCAATGGCAGAGCAAGATGTTAGAGCCTCAACGGTTGTGAAAGTGGATGAAGGCTGCAGTGGAACGAGATCCCAGTTATCTTAGTCTCCTTGCCGTTGGATCGAGGTCTTGTTCTGGCAAGAGCCACGTGGAAGCTGATGTGCAGCAGCTTCTTCACGATGAAAGAAGTCACGCACAAGCATCTTCCATGAAAACAGCTTTTCCAGCACACCCCTCAAGCCCTTTGGTGACCAGCCAACGGTGATGGGAGCAGGCTTGGGAAGCTCCTAGTTATGAACCGACGCGGAGGCGGCAGTTACAAGAAGGTCGTCTAGCATCTGGACGAGACAGGAGTGCGATTTGGCAGCTGTAACTGTGACCGAGCAGCCCGCTGCAGGATCCGCTCTTCTAACCCCCTCCCCATGTGGGGTGAGCAAAGGGGCCCTAAACACAGCCTTCCTGACTGGATAACACTGGATAACTGAAGCATTGGGGAGGACCTACCGTCTTCCTGACTGGATAACCGCATCCAGTGGGATCACCTTTACCGCGGTTGAAAATACCAGCAAAGACACACCGTCATTTTTGGGTCCTGGAACATCAGGACCGTCCTGCACAACCTTAATAGTGAATGCCCAGAGCACCACGCTGCAGAGCGCAGGCGATGCAACATCCATGCAGCTGCACCGAGTGAGATGGGCAGCTCAAAGAACGGGGAAGCAGTGTTTGTGCTCCACACCCCTCAAAGTTTCCCTAGATATTGATTGTGGTCCAGATCCAGGTCCCCTTCCCTGGAAGGGACTGCAGAGGAGGCTGTGGGGGCAGGTGGCTCAGCTCCTCTTCTTGTTGTGTCTCTGCCTACTGAGGAGGGAGATAAGGCAGGAGCCCCACCTGCACCCCAGAAGCAAAGGGGTAGTGTGCTCTGGGATCGCTTTGAGGTTGCAGATGATCCCACACATGCTACCTACCTGCACTGCCGAGCCAAAACCAGCTGGGGCAAGGGAGCGAAATGCATGAGCACCACAGGGAAGCTGATACATCTCTGCAGGCACCACCCTTTTGCCCTTGCTCCTCCTCAGCCTGGCACCAGTGGGAGCATGCCCCAGAATAAGTCCCCCTCTCGCTCGAAAGCCCCTGTCCCCCTGACGCAGAGGCAGGCAACCCTGGAACAGCAAGGGAAAGGCAGACAGAAAGCGGTGCATCTTGCAAGGGCGAGTGAGGTTGCCCAGAGCACCGGGGAGATGCTTGCTGTGGATGGCCAGCCCTTCTCCTCTGCTGAGCAGCCAGGGTTCAGGTGGCTCATGGCGTTTGTGGCCCCATCATACCAAGTGCCCGCATGCACCACCTTCAGCAGGACGGTTGTGTCCTCCCTGTATGAGGCATGCAGGGAGTACCTGAGGGCTGTGCAAGGCAGGTCCACGGGTGGCCTTACACTTCACCTCGGACATCTCATGTAGCTGGGGTGGAGATTGTGCATACCTCTTCCTCACAGGGCACTGGTGTGATCAGTCAGGGCATCAGTGGGCTCTCCTTCAAGCCCAGGTGATCAATGAGTCCTACATGGGAACCGAGATGATGGGGGCCATGAACAACTTGGTGTAGGGGTGGCTCGCTGGGCAGGGCGAGCTCACCCGCAGGTTCCTGGTCACCAACAATGTGGCCAATATGGTCAAGGGACTCCATGATGCCAACTTGGTTGGCCTCTGCTGTGTGTCACACAAGGTCCACCTCATTGTCAGGGATGCCTTGGAGGGGGACAGGGCTGCCAGTGACAGTGCCAGCACCACCAGCAAGCTCATTTTCAAATGTAGGAAGGTGGCGGGCTACTTCCACCAGAGCATCAAGGGGGGCAAGATGCTGCAGGAGAAAAAGGCAGAGCTGAACATCCGGCAGCACAAAATCATGCTGGATGCAGAGACTCGGTGGAGGTCCACATACCTGATGGTCAAGAGACTGGTGGAGCAACAGAAGGCCATCCATGCGATGGCCTTGTTCAGGGAGATTGGAATCAGCTGGGTGGATACCATCTCCCAGATCTTCATGGTCCTCAAGCCCTTCCTTGAGGCCACCAAGACTCTCAGCACTGCCGATGCCCTCCTTAGCCAGGTGATCCCCGTACTAAGGGAACTTCAGAACTAAATGGAGAACTTCCAGGGGATCAGTGTCCTGGACGGGGCAAGCCACTGCCAGCAGACGTGCAGGCACTGGTGAGGTAGCTGAAGGAGGGCATCACGAAATGGCTTGATCCCTCGTGGTCCGGTACACGCTGGCCACCATGTGTGACCTAAAGGTGAAGGGGAGCGCATGTGGTAGCAAAACCCTGGATTACAGGGGTGCTGGTGAACATAGTCAGGAAGGCAGAAGGACGGAGGTGGGGGGACGTGGAAGAGGGGGATCGGCTGTCCCATGCTAGCATGCCATCCACCAGCCAGTCTCCTCCTCCACCACAGATGCTGCCAATGTGGGCCAAGGGCATGGCTTCCATTGTGGGGTCCAGAGGCACCAGACCCCACCATCAGGCAGGTAGTGCTCAGGCCTCAGTGGCTGCCTATCTTGCCGAGGACGTGGAGCCACTGCTGTGAGACCCCTTGGCCTACTGGGCAAGCCATAGCCAGATGTGGCAGGATCTGGCCACGGTTGCTTGGGAACACCTGTCCGGTCCACTGACCTGCGTTCCAAGCGAGAGGGTGTTCAGCATTGATAGTGATGTTGTGACACCCCGCCACACCTCCTTGGACCCCAGTGAGGGGGAGCAGTTGGTGCTCCTCAAGGCGAACCTTCCACTGCTGGGGTTCTCCAAGCTGCAGGTGCAGACAGGCTGTGTACCACCCTCCTCACTCCGTCTCCACTTAATTCCTTTTGGTTTCTGGTTTCCAAACCATTTAATGCCCCACTCTCAGAACTACACTTCTTCAACTTCCCAGGTACAGAAACTCATGGACTCAATATAGACACTGCAAGAGGCACGTGCGTGCTTGTCTGTATGTTCCCAGGGATGCCATGGTTGTGACAATCTTCAATAAAGGAGACAAGTCTGACTGTGGGAACTACAGAGGGATCACCTTGCTGTTCACCACAGGAAAGACCATTGTATGAACCCTCCTGAACCATTTTCTCCTTGCTGAAGAGCTATCTCAGCATGGGTTCAGGGCAGGGGTTGTCAATGGGGGGTACATGTACCCCAGGGGGGACTTGAGAAGGCCCTAGGGGGTATGTACAGGTGGTCAGGGACAAAGCGCCACCATGCACCATCCCGCACTGCCACACAGGTGCCATCCGCTTGGGTGGATGTGGGGGGTGAGGGAAGCTTGCACGCGGCAGCTGCCATTGCTCCTTCAGCCGCATACCACCCCCTCCCCCTTGCTGCTTCGCGTCTGGCCACTGGGGGTACACTGATCCAAAAAGGTTGAAAACCCTGGGTTTAGGGCATCAAGAGGCACACGATTTCAGAGCTCACCACCTGCAGAAGAAATGCTGGAAACAATATAAGCCTGTCTATGCGGCCTTCTTTGACCTCATGAAAGCTTGTGGCACGGTCAGCTGAGAAGCACTGGGGAGGATCTTTCTGAAGTATGGATGCCCACTGACATTTGTCACCATGCTCTGCCTGCTCCATGATGGTCGTCTAGCAAGGACGACCATCATGGAGCAGTGCGAGTGGTGGTTCTCAGAAGTGGATCCATCACAGATCCCTTTGAGGTTAATATGGGAGTTAAGCAAGGCTGAGCCATCGCTCCCAGACTCTTCTCAATATTCCTTGCTGGGACGCTACATCTGACCACCAACAAGCGTCCAGCCAGAATGGAAATCAACTACTGAATGGATGGGAAGCTGTTTAACTACAGCCGACTGAGCCAAAACCAAGACCACCCTGACCTCAATCATTGAGATCCAGTATGCTGATGACGCTGTAGTGCGTGCCCACTCGCAAACAGACTTTCAGGCAA
Source organism: Crocodylus siamensis (assembly GCF_052110815.1). Classification (NCBI taxonomy): domain Eukaryota; kingdom Metazoa; phylum Chordata; order Crocodylia; family Crocodylidae; genus Crocodylus; species Crocodylus siamensis. The sequence goes on along the minus strand of NC_143409.1, from coordinate 7,643,309 downwards.
TTGTCAACATTTTTACCGAGGCATACAAGAAAATGAGACTGATGCTTAACATTCAGGTGACTAAAGTCCTAATGAACAGTCCCCAGCTCCGTAATCAAGATCCATGGTGAGACCCTGGAGAACACCGTGTATTTCCTGTCCCTCAGAAGCCATCTTTCGCCGAAGGTTGACCTTGACGAAGAAATCCAACATTGCCTCAAATGTGCAAGTGCAGCCTTTGGATGCCTGAAGAAATGGGTTTTCAGAGACTGAAACCAAACTCATGGTTTATCAAGCAGTCACAATCCCCACCTTGCTATATGGAGCTGAGACATGGACAACGTACAGGAGACATCTGAATTTGTTGGAGAAGTACCATCAACTCTATCTGTGGAAGATCCTTCAAATCCAGTGGGAAGACTGACACACCAAGGCCAGTGTCCTCCTCCTGCAAGCAAACACTGTAGGTATTGAGACAATGATCACCAACAGATGATCAGCAGGCTATGTTATCTGAATGTCTGACCTCAGACTCCCAAAGCAAATTTTATTCTCCCAACTCAACCAAGGCATACGCTCAAGGGAAGGACAGAGAAAATGCTTCAGGGATGTCCTCAAGGCCAACTTTAAAAAATGCGACATCAGCATCAGCTCATAGGAGACTATTGCCCAGGACTGCCCCAAATGGAGGATGAGTCTGCTGTAGGGATCTCAGTACTTTGAAACGTCACGACAACGACAGGAGATGAAAACGCGGGAGCAGCAGAAACAGTGTTTCACAGACCAAATCAAGAATCCACCACTATCCACCCCACACGGAAACACATGCCCGAGCTGCAGTAGAGTCTGTTGATCCCAGACAGGCCTCATCAGCCATCTTCAGACATAAAGATAAGACAGCTATGGAAGACAATCATCCTTGACTGCAAAGGACTGCTGAAAATATATTTTAATTTCAAGACATTTTTAATATCATCTTTTAGCAGGTACATTCCAGAATCTAAAAACAAATCCTCGAGATACTGTTGACCTGATTTCTTTTTGCAGTTACACTAGAATAGGCTGGGAAACCTCCCACTGAATTCAGTGAAGCAAAACTAGATTAGTTAAGAGAGAACTGGGACATACATTACTATTGTTACGGAGTTTGGGGCAAATCTTTGACCACGGGAAAAAGTCACAGCAGAAAAGGCAAGTGACTTGGGGTAAAAACAGATGTCATGTTTGAGGTGGTTCTGACTCAAAACTGGGGACAAAAGAAAGAGTGGCACAGACCTTTAAACGTATAGCTTGTCTGTGGAGTGAAATCCTATTAACTTGAATGAGTCACAACTAAAGAAGCGTAAGCACATCTTATCTTTCATCCTTCACAGGTACTTCAAGTGGGACAGCGGGCTTGTACCTCTGTAGGATCCCAGGACCAAAGGCTCCCCAGCCCCCAGAACTTGAGAAATGCATAAACTTCTATTGAAATGAGAGTTCTCATTTAGTAACTGATTAGCAGAGATTTTACCACTAAAAATAAAAACTGTGGATTCCTGTCTCTGCATGAAAACATTTCCTTTGGCACATGCATTTACAAGATGATTACTGACAATACTGTTTTTGAACAAGGCTTATGGGCACCACCTTACCAGAGAAAGAGAGGACAACTGGAGAGATTTCTAGACAGAGCAACTAAAATAATAAACAGCCGGCTTGGGGAAAATAAAAGAAGGCTGATGGGGAAAGATTAGGAGAGTGCAGCATATTGATGTCAGATCAGGACAGGTCTAAGGAATACAGGATTTGGATACAAACTGCCTTCACATTTCAGATGGCACCAGTTAGCCCTAAAGCTCATGATTCAAACGTTACCGAAACTGCATTGTATTTTGATCTAATGTTTGATTTAGGTCCATCTCTACAGGGAGATGAAAGAGGAGACAGGATGACCATCCTCTAATACTTAGAAGGCTGTAGGAGAAGGTTTTGCCAATCCATATAAACAAAACAAGAATCACGGGGCGAAAAGACTGCCGGGAAAAAAATTACCAACAGGAAATACAATACAGTATGAAAGGAAATTGTGGAGTCCCCACAACTATTACCAACAGGAAATGCAATACAGTATGAAAGGAAGCTGTGGAGTCTCCACAACTAGAGACATCTCAGGCTGAGCTTCACACCATATGCAAAACAGGATTTAGGGATACCGACTTTCACACTGGTGGAAAGGAGGAAGACAGCCTGATGTCTCTGAATACAAGAAACTATGTCATCTGTGAGGGTTTGTTTGAGCACAGCTGGAAACATCTGCCTGCCTACCTTCCTACTGAGATGCAGTGAGGTGGGAGGCAAGTCATGACTATTATTCTTTATCATTATTGTACTGATGATCCCTTGATAAGCAAAAAGGAGGGAGCTGACAACATCATAAGAACCAAATTTAATCTGGATCTACTGTTCCCAACCCTTTACCTCCCAGGCCAATGTATAATCACCTAGGGAAAGATAAGGAGGGCAGGGGTGAGTGCTCTTGAAATGCAGAGAAACTGGAGAGGATCTAGAGGTGAACAACAAGGACGGGAATGCAAGCTGTACAAGGAAAGGTCAAGAGATCCTAGGTATGTTTAGTTTGGATGTTTAGGGGGATATGATATCATTTTCAAATATTTGAAGGTTTAACATAAAGAAAAGGGAGAACAATCATCCTTCCCTGCTGAAGAGAGCAGATTGCAAAGCAACGGATTTAAACTGCAGGAAAGCAAATTTAGATTAAAGCACAAGATCCACTTCCTCACTGTAGAAACAGCAGGACAATGGAAACTGTAGACTCTCCAGCACTGGAGGTTTTCAAGAAGAGGCATCTCTCTGGGATGGTGTAGGAACAGCACATCCTGTATTTGTGCCAGGGCTTGGACTAGATGAACCCTGAGCTCACTTTAGGCCTTATGATTTTATAAACGTGTAAGATGAACTTTCAAACGTTCATTCCGAGGTTTCAACTAATGAACGACTCATGCGTGTGCAGCAGGCTCACTGCAATTGTTAAACAAATACCTGGACGTGGAAATGTAGCTCCCAGATTTCCCTCTGCCCTAAGTTGCATATTCACATTCATATGGACATGCCGATTCCAGCTTGGCTTTCCAAACTAAGTGCAAAACACAAGAGATCTTTCCTAGGAGAGAGCTGATGAAATGCTTTGTTTTCCAGAATGATGTGGGGGGATCAAGGACCTTTCCAATGAGGATTTACAACGAGGATGACAACATCAAGTACTGACATGCCAAGGAAAAGCTGAAGTCCTGTTGTCACCAGGCTCCAGTGGCGTCATGCATTTGGAAACAGGATCCATTTGGGCATCTGGGAATTTAACCAGTGGTTTCACAAGGAACAGGGTTAGGTCCACACCAAATGGTATTGCAAGCTCCATCCCTGGGGTACAACCAACAAGCTACCAGGTGGGCTGAGCCCATTCCCAGGCTTTGTAGCCACATTTTTATGCATGAGTTTGTTTGCAAGGTACAAAACCCCACAGTACAGATATGGCTAGTCGCTGCTTTGCAGTATTACACACACACGATACATGCTACCACTTACATCCAAGGGGGCTCAGGATGCGCTCCAACAGAACGAGCATGGTCACCGGGGTATCAGATAAGCCATTTTACCACATGCTGGCTGCCCCACTTTGGTGTGGCTACACTGGCACCTCTTGATTAGTAAGCCGTATAGGTCTCATTTCATTTCAACCATTCATAAAATTGCAAAGCTGATACAGAGTGCCATGCTATGGGGTTTCTGCCTTCCAGTTATGAGGCACTTTGCTATTGGAAAGATCCCAAACAGAATCATTACCCATGACACCCATGCTCCTGGGGCTGGCTGAGCGCTCCCCCTGGCACTGGCCTGTAGGAAGAGGAGGCGCAGTCCTGCCCTAACCTCTTGCAGCTCTGAGGAAGTTGGTCATTCAGCAGTACCAAGGTGCTCTGGCAATCCAGGGTTTAGGAATTAAAGATGGAAACATTTTGCTCCCATGGGTACAAAGATGAGAGTCCTCACTGCTAGCTTTCTCTTCCCCAGGCCTGATTTTATTTCCCCCTAAATAAAAGAGCACTTAGTAATGCTACTTTATAAAACAATGTTAAAGGTTTAGGGAAGGATTGCCTAATGTGCCTAGGTGATTTAGAAGCACAAGTCACACTGACTCACCAGGATGCCACTTCTAAGGTCATGAGATCCTTTTGAAAATCCCAGTCTTAATGAAAAGAAAGGAGAAAAGCAAAAATGTTGCTATTCATGAGAAAAGCTTCCAGTGGTATTTGCAGAATTGCAGATTCTTTCCACAGGCGAACATCTTGTAGCAGTGCTTGCAGAACCGAGTTCTTGACTTTTGACAATACTCCTGTGTGAGATGATTTTGAAGGACACAGCTACAGGCTAGAACAGTGACTCTCAACCAGGGGGTGGTGGCACCCTGGGGTGCTTGAGATCTTTTCAAGGGTGCTGCAGGGTGCAATGCAATGTTAGCATTGTTAGGTGTGCAAATCTGAGTCACAGGATACACCTAGATATTTGCAATAGGAACTCATACTGTTAAAAACAGTCTGTCCTGTTGTGGTCTTTCTGAGTTCTTTGCAACAGAAGAATTGCATTACTATTTTTCTACGGTTAAAAAACAAGGGACAACTAAGGCCTGGTATTTTCCAAGGGGGTGCCTTGAGTCTAAAAAGGTGGAGAACCACTAGGCTAGAAACTCCAGCACAGATTCAAATGATAGGGTCATCAGCTCAAGTGGTCTTGTGTCAGGGCTACATGCTGGTGCAAAGTGAGGGTGCTGAGACTCCCAAGGTGCCAGAGATATCACAGGCAGAGCATTTACCAGCTAACTAGCTCAGAAATGAATTAGATAAGGGATCCAATATAACTGTACACTTTGGCTCTTTTAGATAAATTTTTCTAGTACCCACTCCCTTTCCAGTTCAGTGCACTGGTAGGTGTGGTGGGATTGTAACAAGCAGGCAGGAGAGTGAGGAAGGATAAACTGGGGACCTAGATGAAGGCCAAGAACTTGTTCAAAGGAATCAGCAGGTTCCTGATGCAGTTATGAATGACACGTCTCCTGCTAGCCACCAGACTGCAGGCATGAGTCAAGTCCATGTCCGTCTGGCTGGAGACTCCACCAGCCCCAAGCTGACTGACAAGGAAGGGAAATATCTTGGTTCTTTTAATTATCTTGGTTGCAAGTGGGCAAGACGACGCACTCAGGAGAAGTGTGCATCCAACCCCCTGGCTGTCTTCTGTGCAGCTACAAGAGGACCAAAAAATGTAGCAGCATTGGTGCAAGCACACCACGGCATTGTATAGGGGACTTCTTGGCTGCATTCTCTGGTGTCGACACTGCCCGTGAAGCCCTCCAGACCCCTGCCCCCACCCTCGGGATTTTAATGTGGGGGTTATTCCAGCTCAGACGCTGCAGTGCAGTGCAGGATTGCCTTGAAGTGAGAGACTGGATTATGCCTGTCTGCTCTGACTCCTACCCATCTCCTTTGCTAGCTGCCAGTGGTGCAGCTGCAGCGTTGTTATCAACACACATCGTCAAGCATCGCTCTGATGAAAGGTTCAATGATTTCAAACCCAAGGAGGCTCTCTGGCCTGCTGGTGTCTGCCTTGCAATTTAAAGTGAAAATCTCAGTAGGGGAACAGCTTCTTAAGGCATCTTGTGTAGGTGGGGCCCACGCACTACTTCTTCCCACCTCTGCAGTTATCCATGCCCCTTTAATTGGCAGGTGATTGTGCCTTTACTAAATGAGTGACAGGGCATGAAACTCATTCCCTCTGCGCAAGCGTCTCCTTCCCTCTCTGCCTCCCTTTACTGAATAATTAAACATCTGACAATACTAATTGTTGGGTGATATTATAAACTAACTAACTAAGACATAATATATAGAGAGAGCACAAGCTTTCTACAGCACAGCAGATGCGGTGATCTCGAGTTCATGAAAGCTTGTGCTTTACATATATCTTATTTAGTTAGTCTGTAAGGTGAACCTCTACCCTGCCTTCTGCCTGACTTCAGACTAACATGGCTAACTACCTCTCATTTTTAGTTTCAGCCACTGCTGCGTACTTCCTCTTTAAAATGCACATTGTTTGCCTTCTCACATGCATCAATGGCTTTTCATACTGTTTGGGTGTTTGTTTAACGATGTTTTCATTAATGTTTTGGAAGGCTCTGCAAGAGCCTCCACTGGTGCAGCCTGGGTATATGTGTACATTTTACCATATAATTGCAATTATTATTGTTATCTACATCCAGCCCATGTCGGGCCTGACACTGTATGTTCACAAAACTGTAATGCTTCCCATACGCTGAGCTCAACTAGCTGTCCCGCTGGATCAAATCTAAATATTGATGCAACATGTGCCATTCTGCAGATTAATCATGTACGGAGCCTGCTGGTTATGACAGATCCAGTTGCACTGCCAACTTTTGTCTGTAATAGCCGGTGTCCATTCACCTCTCAAGGGGCAGAGCACATTAACAGGAATGCACCCGTGTGAGCAGCTGAAGTGAGATCACAGGTTAAGAGAAGTCACCTTGCTTTGCTAGAAGTGTGGTGGCCAGCCGTTGGGCACGGGCATTTCCTGGGGTTTGTGAATGAGAGTCACCTTGAGGATGCTACTCACACAGCTCATTTGAAAGCGGCTACGCCTCCTGATTCCAGAAGAAATGCTATGGAAGTCAACAGTAAAGGTAAATGCTACTTCATGCTACTCCAGCCAGGTCATTATTGTTTTCTGAACTTTCAGTTTTCTACAGTCAGGGATCCTCATTCAGGGCCGGCAGCAGACAACGCCTATCTTGTTCTGAATGAGATGTACTGTCAGGTATACCCCTCCTGCCGTGCATGTGGTGTGTTCATACTGCCAACCTGGTCATGGAGGTCCAAGTGCCAGTAGTTACTGCTGATTAATTTAACCAGAGCTTCGCCTTACGGTCTATCTCAATGTCCTCCTGTAGACTGCAGTAGGCCCTCAGCTGCTTGACAGTGGCTATGGGCAAGAGTTTGGGTAAGAGAAGAGGACACAAATAAAATGAGCAAGTGGGAGAGGGTCAGAGGTTAGAAGGTGCACGAAAGACAGGTCAGAAGAAATCAGTTAAAGATCACTTAGACTTTGTTCAGTGGCTTTATGCCACTCAGATCTGGTTTAGGTCATGTCATAGTTTATATAAAGGCCAATAACAGATGAGTTAATATTAATCAGGATATAACTATTAGGTATATTTATGTATTTTCTAGCCTTATTTAGCAGATTTTTAACACTGAGTTGGATAATTGAGAATAAAAATCCAGGTTCCCCTCAGCACTTTCATTCTTCAGTCTTGAGCTACAGTTCTTGTTGAATAGCTCATCTACAGATGAACCAAGGTAAGTCCTTCTTTAAAACATGAATTTTCAGACTTAAGTAAGACGGCCTGTTCCCGAACAGCCTGTTAGAGGCGTTGAAGACTTTAGAACTTACTATGAGATGAATCTTCTTCTATTTCAACTATTAAACAGGCTGTCAAGAATGAATGTTTGGCTGCTTGGTTTGAAAGGCTTTACTTGTATTGCCCTATCATTCATTTATGGTTTGCACTGCAATATTAACATCACTATTACAATTGATTTAAACTTCTTCTCTTGAGCACTTGCTTTTGGGAAGACAAGCTCCCCAGCCCTCCCTCTGGGAAGACCTTCCTTTCTTCAGGAGCAGCCTTCAAAGGCGAGATGGCTACTTAGCAAAATTAGCTCCACGGTTATAAAGGAAAAAGAATAAAAGCATCCAAGATAAATATTATAGTAAAATGGCTATCGCCCTCACATTATATGCTCTTTCCGAGTTAAACTGAGGTCATGGACAGATGGTACATTTATAGCATCACAAATGCCTCAGTACCTTGAAGTGCTACAAAAATGTCGTGCTACGGGTGGACACTTACTGAGCCCAACTGGAGTACTCCAGAGCACCCTAAAGGCATGGGCGTGGGGTGGGGTGGGGGTGGGCTCCCAGGGAGCGGGCTATCAGGAGGGGTTTGCAGCCCTGGGAGTGGGAAGGTTGACTTAGTGGCAGCACCGGCTGCTGTCCACATCCCCCCCCCACCCCCCCCCAGAGGCTGCAAACCCCTGGCAGCACTCAGTGACTGTCCAACCAGGTCCCCATCCTTCCCCCTCTTAGAGGGGGGAGGATGGGAAGCAAAGCACTGTGGGATGCTGGAGGACTGAGACCCCCCCGTAGCACTACAGTGCCCCATACAGACATTATAAGTGGTGTTATAAAATGCAATGCAAAGTGAAGTAAATAACTGTACAGGCTATAAATCCGGCAAAGGACGGGAACATAGTTCACTCAGCGATCACCAGGTTGTCCAGGCACCTGGCTATTTTGCACACATCCTTTGCGCTCACCTCCACCTATTGAAACTGCATCTACTATTGCGAGATTTACACTGGCCTATAACTCACTCTGACATGACCTGTTTGAAGGAACGCCTCCCGTAATGCTTTTGCTACTCCAAGACAGCACGATCTGCAACGTATTATCAATGCATGTAGTGTTTGTTTGCCAGCAGCTTAAGAGTAGCCACGGTATGGCAACAAATTTATGAGAAGGTTGTGGAAAAAGTCCAAATATCCTCAGGTTGTAAACTGTTAAATCTCAGGAAAAGCTGCTTTTGGTCCACAGCCATATTCCACTGTACAGGATACTGTTTTCAAAATGGCCTTATAAAATATCCTGGAGTACAATATCCAGCCCTAGTTGGCACGTTCTGCCGCTGTGTTCAGAGCCTCAGCCTTGCAAGGTTTTACTAATCAGGGAGTACCCGGTGACTGGGAGCAGCTCGATGACTAGCAGCTCCTTTTCTCACTGTGGCCCATTTGTGCAACACCCAATGCTTTTTCTAACAGTGCTTCTGCTATTAATCCTGTACTAACACCAGCAGCACCAACACAGCAAGAAACTGGAATGTTTCAAAAATTGCAGATTCCCAACAAGGAAATGTACCATAGACAACCTTCAACTTCAGGGCCAAGAAGTTCGGGGACCACCACACATGCACCCTTCACCGTAGGTCTGTCACTTCTTAAAAGCAAGCCAAGATTTGGATAGCCTCTTATGCGCAGATCTCCATCAGAGCCCTAACTTGCCTAACAGCCAAATCCAGGTACGATGGGGTGGTAGCTACAGGGTGCAAAGTGTCCCATTTGACACTAATTGTATTCATCATCCCAGGCTCAAGAGACTGCTGATAACCAGACAGCAGAGACTTGTAGCACCTCAAGAATATCGTCACACAAGAAACTTTACTTAACAGGGGGCTGAACATGTTTTCAAGCAGCAAATGTCAACTCCACATAGGCACACCGGACAATGTTTCTAGCCTGCTCAAGGAACGCTGCTGGTGAAAATGCATTATTACTACAATAGCACTTGCAGAAAAGCCGTAACTTTACACTGTTTTTTTCAGCATTCAGGCCAACTCTTGAGCCTCTTTCTTCCTAACTTTCTAGTTAGTCCTAACCCAGGCAAACTCTCATCTGTATTTATATAGCTGAAACTGAAGAGTTTTGCTAAGGATGGGATAAATCTGTGTAAGACTCGCTCCAGATATATGGAATAAAATTGTAAAAAAAAAAAAGGCCAAAGTGATTTAGATACTGTTTTCAAGAACTAAGACACGTTGGAGCCTAAATCCCATTGACTCATAGTGACATGTAGGTCCTAAGTGCCTACATGCCCTTTTGAAACCGATGCTGAGACTCCCAAGTTGCTCTGTGTTACTGAAAGCCATACCCAAGTCCTGTTTTTTGGCCTGTGTTTTGAATGTATAAGAATCTACCTAAGGCAAGACAAATGCAGTGCAAGGGGCATTGCTTTGGGAAAGGCTGTGGGTCCTCATCACTGGGGAGAGGAAGGAAGTAGGACAGCTTGAGAAGGTGAGTTTTATGGAAGGGATCTGAAAGACAAAGGGGATGCTGCTTTGCAGAAAACAAGCTGGAGAACTTTTCAGGAATGGAGAGCAACAAGGAGGAAAGCATCAAGTCAAAAAGGGAGTAGAAGCAGAAAGACGAATGATGTGGGCAGAGCAAAGGGAGCACGTGGGATGGCAGGGGAACAGAAGCAGAGAGGATGGGTAACAAGTCTGCTGGGCCTGTATCCAGGGTCTGCCTTCAAAGAAGCCAATGCTGAAGCCGGTATGGCCAGGCCCCAGTGGCTGCCTCACCTATCTGCTGAAAAACTACTTAGAAGGATGGCATCAAACCCATGCCTGGGAAGTGGGAAGGCCTCCAGCAGGTGTACGGATCCTGGACATACATCCTGAAGCCAAGCACGAGAACCCCGGGCTCACGTCGTTCTGTTCTCACTCCCTCCATTTATATCACCGGCTCCAGAAGCCAGTACTGACCGGCGTACAGCAGGGCAACATGCCTTACTTGCATCTCTCCAGCTCTAGGTGCTTCTACTCGATTACCATGGGACCTGATTAGCTACATCGCTGCCCACAGTTACAGGTAGGGAACACTGTGGCGCTGCCGGCAGTGCTGTCAGTCCATGAAAACTTCATTTCCAGTGAGGTGAAACCGAACAAGAAAAAGGCTCCTCTTGCACTGTTCAGATCTGAGTCCAATTTGCAATCCTCAAGTGAAGCTTGAAGTTCAATGCATTTGTCCAATGTAAATGAGAACAGCTTCTCCTGGTCTGGCTCTTGCTGGGGGCTAGGATATTTTGAGAGGCCTTGGATGAGGTTTCCCTTTCCCCTTCCCCAGGACCCCTTCCTAGCAAGCACATCTCTCTCCTTGCTAACCTTCTCCGCATTCATTTTACTGTCATTGTACTGAGAGATTGGTTTGGACGAATCTATAGCTGCAAGGGAAGGGGCTGCTTGCTGCAATCCCTGCCCGGTGTTTGCAGGCAATGGTTTCTGAAAATGTGTCATTGCTGCCTCCCCTAGCTACTTGCTGTGGAGGGATGAAACAAGAAGAAAAACAAATCTCTGTCACCCCTCCCTCCCATTTCACTACTTATTTCCCTCCCAAGTTCCCCCGCTCTGCTTGTTACCAGGCTTTGTCTACATAGTGCATGACCCGGAGAGAAAGGTAATTCAATGAATATGCATGTTAAACTGATTTGTCAGGCAGCAAGCTAGAGGAGTCTGCTCAGGGCAGGATGGAGTACAGGTGATTTCTCATGCTGAACTGTTCGTACAGCCGAAGACCATTATAAATGAGTTCAGAAGGCTTTAAAATCTTCCTGGCTTACATCGATCATTTTGCGATTTCTCTGCAGCCAGGTGCAAATGGACTGGATGCTCTGCAGCTGTCATCACCTCTTGGCACGGTTGAAGGCAGCTGACCCGAGTTAAAGCAATGCTTTGCTTTTCACGATGCACCTCCAAAGCGCCGTGCTCAGAAAGCAGTGCTCACTACTACTGCTCGCTGGAGGAGGAAAACACACGCTGCTATAATATCTGCCTTGTAGTCCACTGGGTCGCTTGGCCTGATGATCCTTGGCATGCAGCAGTGAGGGGTGCAGCTGGTCTTGCTAGGAAAGGTCATTAATGCCATTTCTTTAAAAAGGAGATCAAATATATCACCAGGATGTACCATGAGCCTGCCCATGTGTAGAGCACCTCATGTTAACTCTTGAGCCTCACTGCCTAGTAAGCTCCCACCCCGATCCGTTGTTGGGGTAAATTAGAAGAGCTGAAGAAACTGCGTCCCTCCAGGGCTGTGTAGCAGGAAACATTGGTTGCAACACTGCACTGCTAAGTTTGCATCAAGGTTGGCACACATCCTACTGCGCTATTTATACAGGGGACATCGTAAGCATAGAAAGCCTCTGATACATGCGCACCTCTATGCGAGTAAAACCCCCCATTTACTCCCCTGCATGTGCCTCCCACACGACACCGTCGAAACGCAACAGCAAAAGCAGAAGCCACCAGACAACTATTTCTCCTCTGGGACGAGCTGAGCTGGGACGTGCCAGCTGTGAGGCCCTAACCCTGCCAACTCTAAGAAATATATGACAGCGATTAGGATTCTTGCTAAATTTACTGTGGCAGACACCCAGCTGGTGAAAAATCAGCCCCGTTCCACTGAAATCAACGGAGATGGCAGGATAAACTTTGGGAGAGATGGCCTGACAGATGTGTTAGGCTGAGGAATAGTCCCTCTGGGGGAAAGCAGCAAGCCCCATCACTTGGCACCTTTACAAATGTGGAGAAAGAACAGAAGGGACCAACCCAGGATTAGCAGGGCTGGGCTGGATGACTCAACAGGTCTTTTGCAACTCCAATTTTCACGGAGCAAGTCCCGAACACACTCTCATACCCACGTGAGGGCCAGACAGAGGAGAAGCCCCTGCTGGAGGACTCGCACGGACGACCACTGACACTATCGTGGTACGTACTCGTGTGAGGTCTGGAAGGGTGCTGGTGTGTAGTGGAACAGTGCACTGGCCCCTTTCCCAGCCACGTTCTTGTCCTTCAAAAACCTCAGTTTTAATTTAAAAAAAGAAAGACTAAAAGGTTCTGCAGCAAATTTGAAATGGTCTTCCCACCTGAGATTGCCGAGACCCAGAAGCAATCACTCTAAGGCAGCGGTTCCCAGACTACGGGGTCGCAACATCAGTGGATGGGGTCATGGGAGTGGGGGCTCATGCAGAGGACCACTTTGGGAAGCACTGCTCTAAGGGGTGGGAATGGCTCCATTCAGATCCCCGTGATGAAAGGTAGCATTGTTAACCATTTCGCTACTGATCAAAATACAAGAGAAAAGGAGAAAAGGTATCACACGCCGAAAGTCTATAGGGCTGGCTAGAGAGATCCCATCACTCACTGCCCAACGATGTCAGGTGGGAAAGCTACAACCCATGGAGAGGAAGTCAAGCTTGAAGAGAGTGGATGGGCATACTCTGAACTGCTGCACGAGCTGCTGAAAGCTGAGTGAATAGGCAGCGCTTAGATGAGTCCCACCAGTCTTCGCCTCCCACTGCCTCCACCCGAATGCATGCTTCAAATCATGACGTACATCACACCGCAAAGTATTCTGAATGGTGTGTTCACAGCCTGGCCGGGGAGGCTGATCCCTGCCAAGTCATACTGGATAGGAGAATTGAGCTTTACCCATCTCTTCGCCAGCAGCTGGCAGAACCACCCACTCCACAAAGCAAGCCACCCCAGAAACACAGGAAAGGGCTGAGGATTTTTCCCTCCCAGTCTTTTTGCACTCAGTTTTCTCCAGTTTGGGCTGCGCTCCAGTCTGCAGGACTTGTTCCTGGAGACTGATGCTTGCATCATTTGTGGCTTATCAACATTTTGCTTTACAAAACCATCCCTGTATTTCTGGAAATATCTAGACAGGCTAGGGTGCTGATAATGAAACATTTGTAATGGGCTAGTGGGCAGTCTGATCTAGCAAATAGCATGCAACGTTCCTCCAACGGACAGCCCCAGCAAGGAGAAAAATGCAGGAGCTAAACAGACCACATGAGCCCCCGTAGGTCCCTTCAAACCCGAAGGGCTGGATTACCACACGGGAGAGCATCACATCATTAAACACCTCCAGCTGTTCGGTAAGATGTTCTTATATCTCAGGCATTTGTCCTATTTCTTTAACCAAAACACAAGAAACTCCTGCAGTGGTTTTCAAGCGAGTTATTTCATGGGCGGTCTGACAGCCACCCTCCATGTTCTTTATTTACAACTCAGAGAGCCTAAAGCAACCCAGAAAAAACAACAGAAAGTTACTCCACCTGGCACTTGCCATGAACGCAGAGGTCTGTCTCGTAAGGCCCGCAGGGTGTGCCGTCCAAAACCCTGTCGGCCACCAGCACGGGGGACTCCTTTCCCAGCGGAGAGCAGAAAAGTTCACACGGCTTATCTGAAAAAACGTACAAGAGCAGCACCTTACTCCACCGCACCCATGATGCACAGACTAGGACATCTGATGGACCGAATCACGGGCGGCACTTGTTCTTTTCCAACAATTGTGTTATTTTAGAACTGAAGAATCATTTATTTTATAAGACTCCACAGAGTAGTAACATCGAACAGTGTCCATTAAGAACTGCTAGGGACAGGTCTAATTACAGGACTGTTCTCATTATAAGTCTACCCTTTTCTTTATTCCACAAGAACCATGAAAATCGCACTTGGTTTATAAGTGAGGTCAACCTGCAGTTGGGCCCCTGACAGCCTTGCCTTTTATACCTACACGACTTTGGTTAGTGCAAAAACACTTTTTCATTGCAGTTTTTATTTTAGTATTTTTAGTGCATTTAGCCCTTCGGGTCCTTTCTTTGGTTACTGGATTCCCTTGTGGGAGTTTGGAAAGGCAACAGCCACTGAAAGGTTCTTTATCAATAGTTATCAACTTTTTCCAAGGAAAAAGGTGTTTTTCCCTGCAACTCAACCTGATTTATATACAAGGGCAACCTATAATCAGAACAGTGCAGTATATGCACCTCTGCATCTGTGCAATCAGGGACAATGCTACTCCTTCCTGTCTCTGGCTTTTCCCTGAGAATCAGGATCAGTGTCAGCAGGCATTTATTATTTTGGGGCTCTCAGGGAATGGCTGCTTTAATTCTCTCTGCAAGAGCGCCTCTGCCTTTTAGCTGAATGCCCATCATGCTTGAATTTGCCGATAACTCTGGTGGTGCCAGTCCGAGAGGGATGCCCAGAAGCTACTTCTACTCGCTCAGTCCCAGGGTTTTTTTAGAATACCTACTACCCCCCAGCGGGTCCATACAGGAGACACATGGAGAAGAAATAGTCTAACTGGAAAAGGAGGATGCAAGTAACCAGAAGGCCCAGAGAACCAAACTACATACAGTAGGAGGAAGGGAACTGAGACAGCTTTCTTTAAATGGCTGTAATTCTCTTGATCATAATCTGGACTGTATATAGGGCAAAAAAGGCTCACATGACCAGGCTGGCTGCTCACACTTCTCAGAAGCAATGCTGATGTGGTACCGGGAGCAGTAAGACAAGAGGAGCATGAAAATATCAGCCCAGCACGAAGGGTTTAAGTTTCCCAAAATCTAGTCTGGAAATGTCACCTAACGGACGTTTCTGTTGACTTGGTGGGATCCATGCTCACGTCACCGAGAGGCACTGGGATTTTGCAAGCAAGAGGTGTCTCTTAAAAACAGGGAAGCCAAAAGCGTTTTCTGACAGCCCAGAAATGCAACAGTGATGGCAACGATGCTGTCGCAGACGGGACAGCGATGATGGGATCTCAGCGAAGTCAACGTTCAAAGCACAAGTAACTGCCTGTCTCCAAAAGAGTTGTAAGGAGTGCGCATTGGACTTGCGGTCTTTGGGAAGTGATGAGTTGGAGCTCTTTAGGAGGCTCAGACAGCTTAGAGATGGGCCACACAAACAAACAGATGTTACCAGTACTTCCTTCCATGAAAACAGATTGTGAAATGTTTGGGGGTGGGGTGGGGAATGGATGATGGCAGCTTCCACAGAAGGATTTTTTTAAAAATATCTATCTATCTATATAAAAAAAGAGAGAGGAAATCCCTAATGTGCAACAAGCTCGGATGATCTCGTGTTACCCCATTAACACCAGTTAAATGAGAACCAGACTTTCCAGCTGGTGAGGCAGCATCACCCAGGTTCTGCAGAAACCCCACTGGGGAATCAGTGAACAGCATGGTGTGCTCTGAGTCACCACCGGATCTCCGTTCCAGCAGGGCGTCTGTGCGCTGGGATGAACCCTGCCTGGCATCTGTCCTGCTGGAGAAGACATAAAAACGAAGCTCTGACTAGGGCAGCAATCACTAGTCAACTAACAATCATGGGGGGCCCTGGACCCAGTCTAGCCCTCCTGTCACTCCACTGAGGGCTACACCAGGGATCGTTTTGCCTGTGTACAAAGTGTTAATGGAGCCTGTTATATGCAGAAGTTTGGGGGAAATAACAGTTAGTACGTGAAGCATCTTGAGAGCTAGGAGCACTCCTGGGGGAGTACACAACCATCATGACAGTAAGGAGTTCCCTAGGTAAGGCACGTATCACGAGCAGAAGGGATTGGATTTCATGATGCAGAACTGGATTTTGCTGAGCAGAAGCGGGATGGAGAACTGGGGGTTTTCCACCTGTTGCAGCAGAATTGACCAGTTCTCACTTTTACATGATGCTGAAGGAGGCAAGATGTACATGGGATGGGGGAGAAGGAAGGAAGTGAGAGATCAAAGCTGCTGGACCAGCGCTGTTCTCAATGGGAAGGGAATGACTGATAGCTGATAACAGCTGGGAGGTGGGAATTGGTCTTGTATGAAGTTCACCTCCTGGTTGTGGGAAGAACACTGCTGAGGTTGGACAGACCCATGGATGGACCTCTGGAAGGGGAAGTTGTCTATCTGAACCTCCTGAGAGGTCTGTCAGAAGGTAGAAGGGCCTGCAAGACACGTACAACACAAAGACTGCTTTCTTAGGACAGCTGTACTGTCTGAATGCAAGGAAGCTTGAACCTGAATAACCATTTCCAAACTTGGTGCACACTGAAGTGAGTTGGAGGTAGTGGAACATGAGTTTTTTTGCTTGCAAGAATATGCATTGCATGAAAGTGGGGTGGGCTGGGGCAATAAGCATGGCGAGATCCAGAGCTCAATGACAGAGGGGAAGGAGACTGGAAGAAGTTGCACTGTAGCCCCCAGCAAAGCAAAATCAGCTAAATCCATAGAGGCGGAAAAGAAGAGAGTATCGCTTTGTAAAACTCAGCAACAAGAGCCAGACAGCTGGGAAAACCCAACTGATGTTCCCTGGAGTCACAAACCACCTCAATACCTTTCTGGAACCAACCTGACGGAAGAAGCAGGTGCTGGGGGAACATGTCTCTAGCAGCCTTCTCAGCGCTGAAAGAGTCCCGGATGGTGACCGGCATCTGCAACCCTCAGCATGTACGTGGAGCAAAGCAGGAAAAAGGCCCTGGGCAGCTGCGGGGCAGCGGAAGGCTCTGTCTGGGACTAGGGTAATTCTTACACGGTTAGGAAGGGCTGTAAAAAGGACCATGTGCACCCACAATGGCAGGAAAGAGTGAGACAGATGCTGTAGTCCAGCGTGCCTCACCCAACTGACTTTAATGGGTCTCATATCGGGTGAGAGAGCAGGTAATAAAATGAACACTCAAGAGCAAGATTAGGTGAACCAGGCTAGAGAGTGTCCAGAGGTCAGGGGACTCGAGGAGGAATGGCAAAGGAGAATCAGTTCTTGCTCAGATGAGGGATGTGCCCGAAGGGTGTTTAGAAACACTTCTCCCGAAAAGCCTACCTTCTTCCCATGGGAAGGGATGTAAGCCAGTACTTAGTGCCTCTTGGGGGGGCAGCGACCTCCCGACTCTCCCCATGCCGGTGGTACAGATTTCAAAGACCTCTGACAAGCGCCTGCCGTTCACCTTCTGGCCCTGGCAATGCTCCCCCTCTCCGCCAGTGCCAGCCTTCCTGCCGGTGGTGGGCTAAACAGTCCTAGGCTTTATTTTCAAATAGTGATGCTGCATTTCCCCTACCCCCATCGTGCATCTTTCCATGCTCCTGCAGCCATATCTTTCAGCCAGGGAACAGCGTTAGCATCATTACGCAGCTTTCAAGTGGGCAGGGGTCATGTATCCACACAAACACGTGAGCTCTTCAAAAACCCCAGTGGAGGGAGGGGTCCACGTTCTAGGGTATTTCAATAGTGCCTTGGCATCGAGTGTACGTGGACTCCTTGGAAAACCCCAGGCTAAATGATTAACCACGTTCAAACAAACCCCCATGGGGGCTGGGTTCAAGGCCTGTGTTATTTAGGTAAAAGAATCCCCAAAGTCTGCAGAATATTCTCTTATTCCAGCAAGTCCTGGTGTGTTTTCAGCTGCTTCCCCCAGACCTGAATATGGCCCACTGTACCATCCTGAGGCTGACTTCTTTGGCATAAGTAACAGTAGATGCTGTGATTGTGGGGAGGAAGCTTGCTGCTGTCAGCTTGGATGAGGAATGAGCTAAGACTGATGACTGTTGACTACAGCTCCCTCAGCTCTGCTTTTACCAGCATGAGGCAGCTGAGAAATTGCTGTCATGAATCAACCCATCATCCTTCTTCTCTGCT
Source organism: Crocodylus siamensis (assembly GCF_052110815.1). Classification (NCBI taxonomy): domain Eukaryota; kingdom Metazoa; phylum Chordata; order Crocodylia; family Crocodylidae; genus Crocodylus; species Crocodylus siamensis. The sequence goes on along the minus strand of NC_143409.1, from coordinate 7,625,200 downwards.
TGGAGTCCTGCCGGGGTGGGGAAGGGGAGAGAAGGCCAAATTCAGCACAAACATCCTGTTGCCCCATAGCAGATGGCAAGCAGACTTGATTGATTTCTCTCTCTGAGAGCCCTGGGTATCAGAACGGGGGTGCCATGCACGAGAGTCGACGAGGATCCTGATAATACTGGGATGAAACCTAGGTTACTGCTAACACTGAGGCTGCCAGGTGTCAACCAAAGATACTGCTCCATTTAAGCTTGGCCCAAGATCATCAGCTAGCATGAAACTGCCCTTTTACATTTCTGAGAAATATCAGTGAAAGGGGATGTTTCTATTTACCATCCTCTCTCACATGTTCCTGAGCATTTGGGAATCATTTTTCAGGCAGTAAAGGAAAGCTGTTCAAGAGCAACATGCTTCAATGGGCTATGAAGGGGCACAAAAGGAACATCCCAAGGAGAGTTGTGAATTAGTGCCCAGTTTCTCAGGGCAAGGCTGATGGGAAAACTCCTGTTCCCAAATACCTGGCTGTGCAGATGGGTGACAGCTGAATTAGCTCCACAACCTGCGACAGCCCTTGCCATCACTGACCCACTGCCTCCTGCTGAGGGATACAAGACGGCAGTGAGATTTAGGGATTCCCGTTGGGTGTCCCACACGGCCAGCCTGCGGGCACCCGTGCATTGTCTGGCTGAGACATATGGGGGCAAGTGGAGCAAATGGTGAAGGGGTTAAAACCAGTGGAGGAGGGATGGCGAGGAACTACAAGGAAAGCTCTTGAATTTACCATCCACAATGACAGCTGTCAAAAGGCTTTTCTTCTTAGCGCTGTATCTGTCGTGAGACTGGCACTGCTGGTCCCTGAAGCTGGGCACGCCTTTAGGACAGGGCAAATTTTCACACACGGTGTGCTCCACACTTGCCCCGCGGCAGTTCTTGCCTCCCGGCCCCGGGCTGTAAAGGAAAAGACAGACCCGTTAGCACTGGAAGTGGCAAAAGCCTCCGCAGCCACATCATTACTTCTCTTCCGCTGAACGAGGCGATCCATTTGCTTGGAGGAGCTGTGTCGCTCCTGTCTGAAATCCTCACTGGAGCCAAACTGTACTCTCAGCAACTCCCAGTGAAGGCAAGGCAAGCTGAAAGGTTAACCAACTTATCTGAAGCAGCCACTTGGGAACAAGAAAAAAGCAAGCTCTTGCAAGGCCACACGCTCTGTAGGCATACAAACAAGACTGTCCATACTGCACATGTTTTAGATAAGATACATGCTGCTTTCCTGGACTATGGTCATTAAACAGCCCATGACACTTCTTGGGAGAGCAAGAGTGTTTAACCCCTTCTATTTTGGCCAGAATTCAGATCGGGGAAACTACCCCCCCCCGCCTAGCAAAGTTTCAGCTGCAATCTATCCTCTTTACTTTCTGTCCTCATTGTTTTCTACCGCTGCGGTGCCCTGTAAAGCGGCTGTTGTCTTTCACCCCAAAACGGGCAGCGTATTACTGGTGGCTGAAGCTACGAATTTGTGAAGTGCTTTGGCAAACTTTGGGGCTCAGAAACAAAGGGAGAAAAACAAATCTTTGATATCTTCCTGTTTCATGACAGATCTCGGTACAGGTACTGAGGCCTGATGTTTGTTATTTTAACTGAACCAGGCACAAGCCAACTTTTAAGTCTCTGTATAGTTTTCATCAGGTGTCAGAGGCAGCTGGGCTGCATCTGTAGTGCTTCCAGGGGTGGATCCAGATGTTACAACAGAGGTGCAGGAGCACTAACCTGCATTGTAGGGGTGGATGCACTCAGTCTCCAGCTCCCCCTCACGCCTGGGGGCAGGCAGACAGTGCAGGGGAGCAGCAGCCACGGACTTTTTAATCCCCCAAAATGTAAGAATTCTCCCCTTCTCTTCTTCTCCCTGCTCAGAGGCACCCACTCCCCTCCCCTTCCATTCCCCCTTCTCCTCTCCTCCCTCCCCAACAGCCACAAGGGGAACTCCAGAGCTGCTCCAGCCGGGCTCAGCCCAGGACAGCAGCAGTGGGCAGGTTCCTTGTCTCTGTCTGCTCTCCACTGATGTTTCTTGGTAGCCTGGGAGCAGGCACGGGGAGAGGGAATGCGCCTGTCCCATACCACCACTGCTATCCCAGGCTGAGTCTAGCCCCCATGCAGTTCAGCTGGAGGGGTGTACAAATTCTCTTTGCCCCTGGGACAGCAACAGCAGCTGGTGGGGAAAAGGGGAACGGGAGGGGACAGGACGCAGAGCAGAGGGAAGAGGAAGGGATGTGCTTCTGAGCAGGGAAGGGAGGGGAAGAGAGGACTTAAAAGTAAGTCCCTGGTGGCAATGCATGCCACATGGGCAAAAAGTGGGGTGAGGCCATGCCATTGCACCCCCTCCGGATGCACTCCTGACTACTTCCAATGCATCACACCTCAATAGGTCTATGTCTTTTGTACAGTGCTGCGCCACAAGAATGAATTTAGAAAAAGCTGCACTGGGTTCAAGTTGACACGTTACAGCAGGCAAATTAAAGCAGCCGCCTGAACACTGGACTGGGAGCGAGGCCCTCCAGATCCAATGGACTCTCTCTTGACTGCAGGCAAATCAGTGACTCAGTTTCCCCATCTGTATGACGATTACATCAATGTCAATAAGGTGCACTGAGCAGATGGCACTACAGAAATGCTCGATATTACTAGATTTGTCAAAATGCCACAGACTAGACAATAATTTTCAGGTAGAAGTCTGCACTGCAAGAACCAATATTACCACACTGTTCTGATTATTAGTTGACCCCGCATTTTGAGGTTCAATTGTAGGAAACACAGTCTTTTCCCTTGAATATAAGTCAACAACTATAGATAAAGACCCCGAACTGCTACTGTTCTTATAAAATCCCACAGGAGAATTAAATAGCCAGGAAAGGACCCACAGGGTCAAATGTACTAACACTACTGAAATAAATTTGCACTGAAAACATTTCTGGTTTGGCATTTTTATTGTGTGCACAAAAATCCTGCGAGTACAGAAAGTTAAGAATGTCAGGGGCCCGATGGTAGGTCAACCTCGCATGTAAGCTGAGTGTGATTTTTATGGTTCTTGGGGAGGAAAAACACAGAGACTTAAAAATTAGAACAATGCAGTAAGTATTTACCAATACTACTGCTTAAAAATACAAAGGCAGATTTCTGAAGCCACATAATACTACTGCTGTTTATCACATCCTGTTCCCTTTCAGGACTACTTTTCTTTCTTTCTGAAGTACCTTCCCCCTTGTAAACCAATGAATCAAAACCTACAGCAAGAACAGTGTGCATGGCACTATGCCAGAGGGTGGCTTTATGAAGGTAAGAAAGCAGACTGAAATACAACAAAAGTCTTTCTGCATTACTCCCACGCACATATCCACCTGAAATTAGAAGCTATTTAACAATTTTTCATTTTGAACATAAAAGTATTCGTTTCCACTGCCCCGTTGATGAGAGAAAAACATATTACAAAGAGGGGCTTGATTTAAAACTAGAAGATAATAATAGGCAATACTGATCTCAGCCTAGGGTCTCAAAGGACTTCAGTTAATACATGCAGAGGAAAAGCAAGTCACTTTAGTAAGACTTTATAAGCGAGGAAACTGAAGAACAGCATGGCAAAGTTATTTGCCCAGGGTAACCTCGGGCATCAGTAGCAGAGGTATAAGAGAAATACATGCATATTTCTACTATGCCAAGTCCTCCGACTCCGATGCGCTTTGCTCCCCGATGCAGCCGGTACAAAAGAAATGTGCTGTTTTGCAACCAGACAAGTTCACTGCATGCAACAGGGAGATGCGGCCAATATCTCTTCCGCACTGTGCACCTCTGTAGTTTTGTATATTGACAGTCAGGAATGGGGAGAAACGGCAACTGCACATGGGCAAATATCACCTGGATCCCCAGAACCTGACATCTGCAAGTCAGACTTGGGCTATGAACCCTCTTCAGAGGTTGTGTCAACTCATGTTGCACTGTTGTGCCTAAACCCTGCAAAACGGGAGGCTCACTGAACAGCAGGTTCCCACACCTGCAGAGCAAATTTATTTTTATTTCCACTTCCCGAGAGTACGATGGGGAGAAATGATAGAGTCTGGCCGAATGTGCTTTGCTTCATTACGAGCGATCAAAACCGCCACCCGTGGCCATGCATTTCAATTTCTTCTAGACATTTTCCTAACGCTCCCTCACTGGGGCAATTTCGTCTCTTTGGGTAGATTGGCAGAAAAAGATTCAAGTCATTTCCTTCCTGTCCTTCAGTGGATATCTATCGAAAGGCAACTCCAGCCAAATTCCTGTTCCTAGCAGCAGGGAAGTTTATTCTAAAAACTTTTTTTATTATTACTCAAATGAACAACTTAATAAGTCCCTATGCTGAGTAGAAACCATAGGTTTGATCCAGCATCAGCTCTTAATGTGAGTCCTCTCCCTGAGGTTAACGGGACTTGTTTAAAGGCTGGCTGTACAATCAGGTCTCAGCCATTAGATTTGCTCCTGACACAAAGTCTCCTGCCAGTGATGAGTACCCACCTGGCTTATAAAAGTCAATGGTGGTTGAAAAAGTTCACTTTGGTGGCAGCTAACAAATATGTCAGGGGAGAGCAGCAGGGGCCAGGCGAACAATTATTTACCAAAGCGCCCCCGGGGAAAACCAGGAGCAATGGTCATAAACTCCTAGAAGGTTTCAGACTAAATGTAAAGAAAATTTTTTCCATGGTTCGTGTGGCCAGACTCTAGAATAGACTCCCAGCGGGGGTGGTGCAGGCATCTACTCTGGAGATCTTCAAAAGGAGACTGGACACACACCTTGCTGGGGTTGTTTGACCCCAGCAGTCTTTCCTAGCTGGACCCGATGAGCTCACGAGGTCCCTTCCAGCCCTAAACTTCTGTGAATCTGTGACTCCCCCATAAAGAGGCCCTGTGTAGGAATGAAAGTATTTGGAAGCATTCATTTCTGCACTGGAACGTAAATGCCAAATTTCAGCCTAGATCGGGTTTTTTTTACAGTGACCACATAAACCTTGGAAAACCAGTTTTGTGATGGTTAAATGGAAACACTGATCCCCAATGAAATGACAACATTACAGACTGTCACCAGGGGAATGGTTGTAACCAGTGTCTGGTTGCACCGCTGACACCTCTTGTCCGCAGCAGACATGTCAGCGGCAGCAGATGTGCTGGGTGTGACTCAGAAGTCCTCCGAGAGGACTCATGGCTGGTGCTTTTGGCTCGCTGACACGCACTGTATGCTGTAGATGCTCAGCCCTGGCAATTATAAACAAGAAGCAGAGCTTCTTTCTGCTTGGATCCTATGTTCACTGCAGCACATCAGATATATGAGCCTTGGTTTCAGCCAAGACTATATGGCTTCTTGCAAAGCAAGTGGCAAAACGTTGTAGCGCATGTGCAAGGAAGAAAGAGAGGGAGAGGAGGAAGGGCTGAACACATAACATCTAGTGACACATCTGTCTTGCTGGACAGCAGGATATTGAGCTGATGGCAGTGGAAAGCCAGACACAGCAGGAGCTGTATTTACTGTACTTTTGTCAGCAGTGGTTCTGGCTTTAATCTCAAAATGTCACTAATGTATGAGAGGCTTTTGTTATGAGTCAACTGATAGGGAATTAAAGCTGGCAGCTCTTATTACTGGTGTTATGGTATAGTAACAGGTGGATGTGTTAAGATACCAAAGTGCCCAGAGCACCCCAGCTCCAGCCTACTCAACAGGGGTTGAAGAAACTTTGCGCCTTGAGAAACGGGAGGCTAAGAGACGGTCGAAATGCTTACCTGGAGGAACGGTGCTCTTCCTCTAATTAAGGAATAAAATGAGCATGCCTCCTGAAATGGAACGGCTTCCAGTTTTGCAGATTTAGGAGCATTCAGCTGCTTCATCAGAGAAGGGTGGAACATCTTGAGAAGCTGGATACCTTCAAGTCAGCCGGCCCTGACAATCTACACCCAGGGTACTCAAGGAGCTGGCGAGCGTCATAGCCCAGCCCCTGGCACGGGTCTTTGAAAACTCCTGGCGCTCTGGTGTAGTGCCCGAAGACTGGAAGAAGGCCAATGTGGTGCCGATCTTCAAGAAAGGGAGGAGAGTGGATCCGGCTAACTACAGGGCCATTAGCCTGACTTCTATCCTGGGGAAGATCCTAGAAAAGTTTATTAAGGAGGCCATCCTTGAGGGACTGGCCCAGGCTAACATCCTAAGGGACAGCCAGCACGGGTTTGTTGCGGGTAGGTCTTGTTTGACCAATCTCATTTCCTTCTATGACCAGGTGACCTATCACCTGGACAAGGGAGAAGAGATTGATGTCAAATATCTTGACTTCAAAAAAGCTTTTGATCTGGTATCCCATGATCACCTCTTGGCCAAACTGGCCAGTTGTGGCCTTGGCTCCACCACAATCTGCTGGCTGGGAAATTGGCTTCGTGGTCAGACCCAGAGGGTTGGAATTGATGGCAGTCACTCATCGTGGTGCCCTGTGACCAGTGGGGTCCTCAAGGCTCTGTCCTGGGACCCATCCTGTTCAACATCTTCATTAATGATGTGGACATTGGAGTCAGGAGTGGACTGGCCAAGTTCGCCGATGACACCAAACTTTGGGGTAAAGCATCCACGCCAGAAGATAGGCGGGTGATCCAGGCTGACCTGGACAAGCTCAGCAAATGGGCGGACGAGAACCTCATGGTGTTTAACACCGAAAAATGCAAGGTTCTCCACCTTGGGAGGAAAAACCTGCAGCATCCTTATAGGCTCGACAGTGCAACACTGACTAGCACTAGAGAAGAAAGAGACTTGGGGGTCATCATTGACCACAAGATGGACATGAGCCTCCAATGCGATGCTGTGGCTAATAAAGCGACCAAAATGCTGGCGTGCATCCATAGATGCTTCTCGAGCAAATCCCGGGACGTCGTTCTCCCCTTGTACTCGGCCTTGGTGAGGCCGCAGCTGGAGTACTGCGTTCAGTTTTGGGCCCCACAATTCAAAAAGGATGTGGAGAAGCTTGAGAGAGTGCAGAGAAGAGCCACGCACATGATCAGAGGTCAGGAAAACAGATCTTACGATGACAGGCTGAGAGCCAGGGGACTCTTTAGCCTGGAAAAGCGCAGGCTCAGGGGTGATCTGATGGCCACCTATAAGTTTATCAGGGGTGACCACCAGGATCTGGGGGAACATCTGTTCACCAGAGCGCCCCAAGGGATGACGAGGTCGAACGGTCACAAACTCCTGCAAGACCGTTTCAGGCTGGACATAAGGAAGAATTTCTTTACTGTCCGAGCCCCCAAGGTCTGGAACAGCCTGCCAGCAGAGGTGGTTCAAGCACCTACATTGAACACCTTCAAGAGTAAACTGGATGCTTATCTTGCTGGGATCCTATGACCCCAGCTGACTTCCTGCCCTTTGGGCAGGGGGCTGGACTCGATGATCTCCCGAGGTCCCTTCCAGCCCTGATGTCTATGAAATATGAAATGTCTTACATAGACTTCCCCTGCCAGCTGGGAAAGGCATTTTCCAAGCACTGGATCCACAACGAAAACCTGCATTCGTACCTCTACTTTGTCAAATAGCAGTGGGGTGTGTGCATTAATGTGCAACTACCTCTTGCTTGATCAGGTTATAAAATACAGATGTGCCATCTAAAATGTTTACCCTCGGTGGATAAAGACAGACAGACAGACTAGATGGACAGAACTTACATCTGCTGCACCAGGGATTGTGCACTGAGTTTTGCTCCTGTTCAAGCCAGGAATAAAGTACCCAGAGGTTTGTTGCTCAAGAAGAGGCTCTGATTTTAAAAGTATTTTGCAGTCCCAACTTCATGGCTATCTTCCTACTGGATGCAGGGGAACAGCCAGCCTTTAAACAAGTCCCGTTAACCTCAGGGAGAGGACTCACATTAAGAGCTGATGCTTGGTCAAAAATGCAGGGGAAAATCAAGAGACAGTCACACCCTCCCTGGCCTTCTGCAAGCTTGCTGCATGCCTCCCTTTGCCAGATTCCCCACACCCTATGACATTGCAGTCATGATGCTCCCATCTGTCCAACCTCTGAGAGGGAGATTCTGGGCAGTACCTCCCTCAAGTCTTGCAGTGGCCTCAGAGCCAGGGGAAGGGCATGACTGATGTGGCTTGAAGCCACCTTTGCACTCCCCCGGTTTTGGGATACTCAAGCAGCTGAACAAGGCTCCTGGAATGGCTGAGCTGAACCCAGGCAGGGCTTATTTTACCTAGATACTTATTTCCCTGTGGGCTCCAATGCTGCCTGGAAACTCCCCAACATGGCACTCTTCTAACCCAACCAGCTCCTTGCACATTCACAGTGTCACCTGTAAGGAGGTCCTCTGTGGACAGCCTCATGGCTATTTTGTACAACGTCTGGTCCACAGAAATCCCCCATGGCTGGAGCTGTGTTTCTTTACAGCTCTCTGGTCCTTTTGTATAGCATGAAGAGGATAGAGCAGGAGGGAGAATCTCACCTTAAATCTCTAATTCAGCCAGTGTTTTTTCTTTCCAATGCCCCTCCTCCCCCAACATACCACTGAGTTCTGGGCAAGAAAGGAAGGCAGTATGGCTCTAAAATTAGAGTATGCAAACTGGGTAGCATCACTCTCCCTGGCGATCCATCCCAGGGCATCCATGCAAGCAGTCTCACAAATTACAGGAGGCAAAGCCAAATCAAGCAAGTCAAGCAACTGCTTTCAAAATACTGATAGTCCCAACAGGCCCAAGAGTCATCTGGCAACAACAAAAATTCCAGCAACGAAAAAAAAAAAGCCCAAGACCAAATATATATGAAAAAAATAATAAATAAATTCCCTGGCCAATATTTTTGGACACTGAATAAACCAGCTGCAGAGGAACATGGGAGATAGCCAGGAATATAAAGTGAAGGAAGATCACGTGTGGATCCCCAGCCAAGAAAGTAAGTGAGCAAAAGAATTTTCAAATCCATGTGCAATCTTGGAGGCAGCAATTCCTGCAATTGAAGGAAGAGGATGATGAATAGATGGATTTAAGGTTTGGTCAGCAGTGTGGCTAAGGGGAGTTTCAAGCAGCTGTAACTGATAAAAGATAAGCCATCTTGGTCGCTTGTGGAGGAGAACAGAGCTGGTTAAAATCAAGCCTGGACATTACAGAAATGCAGTCACTGTTCAGCAGCATGTAGGGAAATGAGTGAGTAATGACATGTCTTTCCTGATCAAAAAAATCCAGACAGGGCAGCTATGTGCCCATGTACCACATGGGCACGTCCTTTCAGCTTGTTGTTAAGAAAGGCCATTTCGACTATGTATCGTGTCCTTCCAAAAATGCTCCGCAAATGTGTTTGGTCCTTCACATATGACTTGTGTTTTGTCCATGCCACCAGTTATCACTGAGATAGTGACTCTGCATGCCTCCATTACTTAGCTCACATTATTCAGGCCCACTCCATCCCTAGTCCCTTTCTGCTCCACTGGAGCAAGGCTGTACATTTACAAGCCACCAAGAGGAGAAGACTTACGGGGGATTGTCACACTTGCGCTGTCTGAACCGGACGCCAGTGCCACACGTCCTGCTGCACATGCTCCATTGGCTCCACACGCTCCAGTCTCCGTCCACGTGCTCGGGAATGGGAGTCTTGCTGACGCATTCTCCAGCTCGGCACCACTGAAAGGCAACGGTGTTAGCACAGCATGGTCCAGCGGACACCTTCCTGTGACATTAGCGGGAAGGCTGGTAAGGGTGGAATTAAATGCATGTGCAAGTGTTTGGAGATTCAGGGCTTATGGCAGGAGGGGAGGAAAAAAAGAAGTGAAATATGGAAATGCAAGCTTCTTTCTCAGCCTGTTTAAACCAAAGGGATATTTGTCTTTAGTAACACCAGTAACATGACTGAACCTCCTGCTGGAACTTGCACCATAATACAGAAAACTGTCTAGGTCAGACAATTGCTAGGACTTCCATTAACCCTCTCGGAAGAAAGTGGGTTCAAGAAATCATACCCCAACGCAACACTATCACCAACACTAGGGAGTGCTCCGTGCATACATTTCTGGACACTCGGGGTTTGTTCCCATACACCCACACTGACTCCAGTAGGAGTTGCACCCAGCTTATGCTGTACCACACCTGGGACCATCCCCATAAAGCATGATCCACCTGCCACTTCTGCTCCTTGTGCAAAGCCCAAGGATGAGCCACTGAAGCTGCCATGAAGGGGTCTTGGGCAAGTGCCTAGCAGCACACCGGGGACAGAGCCTGAGCATGGCACGGGGTTGTGCGCTGTTTGAAGCCGGGCACACCCATTTGCCTGTTGATGCTGGGTATGCTGAGCAGAAGTGCATGGGGGGAAGGAGGGAAGGGATGGCATCTGCAGTTGCAGGGTCAGCACTGAGGGGGGTTAGGGCCTTGTTGCACCTTATGCTGGGCTGTGTGTTAGTGCTAGCTCGAGTTCAGAGCAGTCATACGCTTAATCTAGAAACCTTCCGACTGTCCCCGCCTGCACAGCTCTGACTTGCCGCTGGAGGCCTGGTAAGCAGGGGCAGGACTAGGAGCTGCAGCTGTGAGCCAGGACAGGTTTCAATCCCTGCTCTATGGGCAGGGCTGTGAGAGATCCTGGGATCCTGGAGGACTTCAACTTGGGCAGCACATCTGTGAGGGATGGCTGCACCTTAATGGAACAGGAGCTGGGTAGTGCAGATCGTAGATAGCCCTGCCCCAGTGTGGTGTAACTTTAAGGTGAAAAATGAGTGCTTAAAATCACTTTAAGGTGTTAATGTGCAGACCCGCCAGGGGTTAAGAGCTCCAGGAGCTGACCAAAATGACTGTAACAAGGCCTTTAGACGAGCTGCAAGTGTCGGCTGCCTTGCTTTAGCTGGAATACAGTACAGTAAGGTTTGTCCAGTGACCACAGCAAAGCAGCCTGCTGTGCTAATGAGTCAGCATCAAAGAATTCATCATTCATTTTTTTACATATGCTTAATTTTTTAGTTAACATATATGCTTTCCTTGATGACAGTAATAAAATGACTCTCCCTCAGTACGTGACACACTGTGACCTGTAACATCTAAATGCTGCAAAATGCTCCATCCTGGATGACAGTTATTTGGGGAGCACCTGACACACAGTGGGGCTTGGCTTAAAAAAAGGAGTTTTCTTTTTTGTTAGTCATTTCTGCCACCGCACTGAATTTTGGAAAGTTTGAATATGTCCCAGCTGTTTGGCTAACCCCATGGAGCATGGCAATTCTAGAAAAAACCTAGGAAAGGGGTCTGAAAGGAAAGGAAAATACCAACTGAATAGGTATTAAGAGCTCCCCTGGGCAAATCCAGAATCACTCTTGGCTTTTGTCCTTCTGGTGTTTCAAACGGTCTCTCTGCATACACCTGCTCCCCGACGTCTCAGACTCTTTGCTGCCCTAACTCATGTGCATGCTGCGCTAGCCTGTCCTGCTGAAATGAATGGAGGGCACCGAGGCAGAAAACTCTCTGACGTGCCTAGTAGGTGCCTTCTACATCGTAAGCTCTTTGGGACTAGGACAGTCTTTTCTTTTCTTTTGGTTTGTACAGAGCTGAGCGCAATAGGGCCTTGTTTTCTCTTGGGTTTTTCCAGAGCCTACCACAGTGGAAACAACAGACAAGGAAAATATTCTCATCTGACCCAGCTGTTAACTGAACAGCTTGCTTAATCTTACCAGGATGAAATGCAAGGCTTCCAGTAAACACTGGACATCTCGGCAACATTATCCCATAGCCATGGTTACAAAAGCCAAAGCAGTTGCTGCAGGACGCTCTGCTTACCTTGTCTGCGCCACATTCGGTGCCATCCAGAGGTGGGTCCAGCTTGGTTTTACAAGATGTATCTCCTTCCACCAGACACCAGAGCCCAGCACACATCAAATGCTGCAATTGCAAAGCAACAAGGGACAGTTACTACTTCTGTCACTATGGGAAATTCTGCTAACGCTCTGTCCACCTCTCTCGTGCGACTCCAGAGCCATATGGTTGCGTTTGGAGAAAGCAATTATTTTTAAGAAGCTGGCACTAAACAGTGGGGCTAGTAACATATGCAGGAGCAATGGATGTGGCTACCAGAAAAAAGGGCACTGATTAAACTGAATTCTTTTAATTGGAATAAAGCAGGTTTGCTAGAAGATCAATGTATGAGGAAGCACAAGACTGGCACTGTGCTACAAGCACACCTGGATTACTGAGTCGCTTACTGTATTTTCCAGTGTATAAAATACACACTCCCCCCGCCACCAAGGATAAAATTGCGGGGAAGGAAATGTTTAGTATACATCTAATTAATTTTTTATCCAAATGTTTATTGCAATTATTTCAATTATTTTCCATTAGGTAACTTCGCATCTTCATTTGACACCTCCATTTTCCTGTGCACCAGAAACTACGGTCAGAGGTTTTCTAAGCGACTGCAAATAAATAAAATATAGTACAGATAAAAAGTTCCTGCTAAGCCTCCATCTAGCCATCACAAGCAGAGAATTTCCCATGATAGACATGGAGGAAGCTGAAAAAGCATGTATTTGAGGGATGAATGCCATACAGCCTGAAGGCAGATAAGGTTCTTTGGGTAAATGTGACATCTTTTATTAGACCAACTATATAATTGGAAAATTGTGCTGTGCAATCTTTTAGGTACAAACATCCTTCTTCAGGCAGAAGGAGAGCGTAGACTAGTTGTCTAATAAAAGTTGTCTACATTCTCCCTGTGCCTGAAGAAGGGTGTTTTGTATCCGGAAAGCTTGCACGGAACAATTTTTCCAACTACATAGTTGGTCTAATAAAAGAGATCACATTTACCCAAAGAACCTTGTCTGCCTATGTCCTTAGACCAATACAGCCTGAAGGTATTTGGGAAAGAAACGGACAGAGGGTTATTTATGGCTGATGAGGCCAAGAGAAAAGATCCAAAACAGCAGAGATGCAGGCAGAGGTGATGTTCGAGGGCTTTGATGGTGCAGAGAAGCAGCTCGAATCTGGTACGTTAGAGAAAAGGGAACTGAGAAGACAAGAGAGAGAGAGCAGAGAAAAAGGGCTTGAGATGGAGCGCATCTTGCCACCAGGCTCAAAGCGCGTTCTGGATACCATTAGCACGCGACTGCTCTGTTAGATGGATGTACGTTATAGGGATATTAATGCTGACCATGCTTGCGTGACCTGTCATATCAATAATGCTTGCAGAATTTGAGAAAAAGAACAAGAAAGGGAGGCCTTTAGAGCATTCACATTTTCCATACCGTCCACCCTGCGCAACATCCCATATAAGTGGATGATTTCAATAGAATGTTATATATTTGCATAGCGGAGAATAGAAAAAAAAAATAAGGGCTACATTTCTTTCCACTATTGTTCACGTTTCAACGTAATGGTAAAAAGATGAGAAGCTCGACTCCAGTGCCAGCTGGTCTTGTCAAGATTTATTGCACCTCATTAAACAGTTTGAATCAACACACTTTAACCTTATGGCTCTTCCACCATGTAATGTAAGAGTGTGCGTGTGCACGTGTGCTGTGTATACACATGTTGATGTATCTCTATAAAACAGACCCAGGGAGCAGAAGGTGTGGAAGAGAGAAACCCTGACATCAAGAGTGATGATGTAGGAAGGGCTGAAATAAACTGGTGATCCCAGCAGTATCTGCAGTCTGCTTTATCTCATTTTCCTCTGCAAAGAGGATTTTGCACCACTGAAAGTAAAAGACTCTTTATGAGAAAGGAAGGCCTGATTTAGCAGCCGACACATTTGTCATCAGCATCAAGGAAAACCGTGTAAAAAAGGAGCATCAAAGAGTTTTCAGAACATCTGTGCTCCCCCTACCAAGTTGGGCTTCTGGGAAATAGTAGAAAGCCCAAAGACTGCTGTTCTTCTTACTAATTAGTGTTACAAATTAGCACTTTTTCTGAAGTCTTCACACAAAACAACAGTTAATACTTGTGACCTGAGGTAAAGGTAGCATCTCTGCTCTACAGATGGGTACACTGAGGCACACATAAGTTATATGACTTGCAAGAGGCCACCGAGGAAGCCAAACGCAGAACTCCGGCACATGGCATGTTGACATCGGCATGTCTTGTCTTCGCACCACCGTCACCAAGGAGCCAGCACACACGAACAGCCCGACAACTGATATAACTTGACAGATACTCCAACTTAAATGCCCCCCACCTTTGTAAAACTACACCGGCAAAACTGCACCGGTAGATGTCAGATATACCTATGAGCCAGTTATAATGGACCTATCAACAGCCCATTAATGGTCCTATGTTGAATTCTATAACCATTGATTAGTCATTTATTAACACATTTATTAATCCTTTATCAGCTGTTTATGAATAGACCCTTACTATGCCGCATGGGTGCTCTATGAACAAGGATGCAGAGCCAAAACAGGTTGACTGTTCTCCTTAGATGGCCACAGATGTTACCAGAGCAATATCTGTACTACTGTCTTCTGACTGCTAGTTGAAAGGAAAGGCAGGCTTGAATGTAAACATATATGTATTACTCTGAATATACCAGGCTTTTGGCAGCTGATAGGTATACAGCTTTACCACCTCAGCCTGCCTCCTGTATATTGTAGACAAGAGCAGTTTACCCAATGATTCTTGCACTGAGCATATGGGTTCTGGATGAGTTCTCTCTCTTCTGGAAAAGATACTCAGTTTTGATTTGATGTGAAGAAAAGTCTAATCTATCCCTAGGGAATTTGAGATTTTTTCCTCCAAAGATCCTAGTTTGGGCCCTGGAAGACATTATATTTATAGCATCACAGGTTAATGATGCCATGACACATGTTGAACCAATTTATGGTGCCATGAAATGGAAAACCAGCCATAAAGGTGTTCCACATGCAAAGGGACATATATAATGCAGAACACCTTTGTAGCTCATTTGTAGGACAGCTTGAATTGAATCTGTCCCATGTGACCCAGACCAGGGCTGTCTTGGGGTGATGCCAACAATTAGCTGACTGCCTGCATCCGTCTGGGGATACCCCGTATCTGATCCCAAGGTATCCAGGGTCTGAGATTCAGCTGTTCCTTACTTGATCAGGGTGGGGGCAACCATGGAGTTCCAGTTCAGTCCCAGCAGTCATACAGTTAGGACCTGAGGAATTTTATGCTCCCTCCCCAACCTCATGGGTCCTGCTTTACCCATTTGGCATGGCAGGACATACAATACTGGGGATGGGGCATAAAATTCCTCAGCTCTCGATCACTCCATTATTTTAACATCTGCCAAGGATCTTTGTTACAACATGCCCTGTGGGCTGGAGGTATGAGGAGAGCCAAAATGGATGCTTCTGTGGGCCCCCTTGGAACAAACATCTCTTATCTGGTTGTGTTCAATTATGCTACACTGGGCTCAGTGACAGGGGTGGTCTTGTTCAATCCCTGTGTTCCCAAGTTTTTTGATGGATTAATTAACCTCATTGTTAAACATCTGCACCTTATTTTGATCCAAGCTTTAGCTTTGGATTTTCTATCTGTGTAAGTTGCATGGGCTTAAATACTGTGCTGCAATGCAAAAGAAGAAAGATGAAAGGGGTGGGGAGAGAAAGTCATAAAAATTCAAGCAGCCTTACATACACTTTGAGTTGCCAGCCAGAACCCCTCCACAGTCTGCCAGTGTGGTAGGCAATTAACACAACCAATGCAATGTGCTAAACTACTATGGATCATGACCTTAGGGAATGAATGGGAGTAGCTAAGTGCAGAGAGGGGTGTGTGTATGCGCAGTGTAGACAACTACATACAAGGGAAGGATGAGATAGGTGCGAACAGTCAAACACACACACATAGTCTTACGGAGATACATACAAGGAAAATCTCTGCATGATCAACAGCACCTTTGTGAAATTACACAGCACCGAGGTACGGAAAGCAAAGGGTTTTATAGCATCCTTGCTTTCAACTCCTAATACTAAATGCGAAGCATATTGCAGGAAACGGTTACAGAAGAATCTGGTAAATAATGCCACTGCTTTGTGTTTGACTGCATCCCACTACAAAACATAAAGACTTGTTAGTACAGCCCCTTGTCTTTGTATACCATACAGATACCCGGACAAAGATTAAACCGTCAGCTTTGGTGCTGCATGTTCCCAAGACGTTCTATTAAGTTAATAGCTCATTTCAAAAGAGGTCTTATATCCTCTTCAGCAAAAATAAAAACCAAAACAAAAACCTCCATTATCTAATCATCGGCATTCAGCGCTCCTGGGGAATATCAAAGTGAGAAATGGCAAGACATGAAAGGAAGGGGGCTTGTATACTTCACTGGCAATTTAGAGCACAGATTGATAGAGAAGAGGCTATCAAAAGAGCTGTGCTACTATTTAATTGCGAATTCAGCATTCAGCACTTGAGAGGCAGGTCTCTGCCTGCGGAACAAAGTCTTCCCTACAGCATCTTTGAATGTAAAATCATGAGGACTGGAGCAGGGATTTTCCAACAAAATATTTTCTTAGTGGGAAATGTTGATTTGTCAAAACCAAAATGTTTTAGGGGGTGAGGCCAGTATAGACTCATCTACCAAATTGAAATCTTTGTAAAGACATGGTGAACTTGTGGAATGGTCCCATTTTGGCATGTTTGAAAGTTGCATTTTTTCAATTCAAAACACTACAACTGGTTGCACCCACCCACAAATTCATTCTTCCTGCATTAGCTGAGCTTTAGGGTAAGTACAAAGAGAGCCTTCAGGAGACAAACACAGAAACCCTAATGCAGATCCTCCACATTCACACTTTTGCACAGTCTCCATCTTTTTCATGGCATGGACTGTTTCTAAATAACACGATTAATTTAGGTAGAATATCCCTGCAGGCAATGGACTAGAAGAGTGATGGCCAAACTTTTGGCAGGTCTATAACAAATTGAGCCCCTGCTCCCCAGGTGACACTCTAACCCCCTTCCTCTGTTTGATTTAGTGCTCTGCTTTCTACTCCCTGCCACCTCCCCACCCTGCTACATGCCATGAACGAAGCCACTTGTGACACACACAGAATCATAGAAAGTGAGGGCTGCAAGGGACCTCGGGAGGTCACATCTAATCCAACCCCCTGCTCAAAGCAGGACCAACCCCAACTAGGTCATTGCAGCCAAAGCTTTGTTTAGCAAGGTCTTAAAAACCTCTAAGGATGAAGATCCTACCACCTCTCTAGTAGTCCATTCCAGCGCTTCACCACCCTCCCAGCAAGAGAGATTTTCTAATACCCAACCTAAACTTCCCTTGCTGCAACTTGAGCCCATTGCTCCTTGTTCTGTCATCTGCCCCCACTGAGAACAGCCCAGCGCCATCCTCTCTGGAAACACCCTGCAGGGAGTTGAAGCCTCCTATCAAATCCCTTCTCCATTTTCTCTTCTGCAGACTAAATAAGTCCAGTTCCTTCAGCCTCTCCTCAGAAATCATGTCCCCCAGTCCCCTCACTATTTTCCTTGCCCTCCGCTGCACTCTTTCCAACTTATCCACAACCTTTCTGTACTGGGGCCCCCAAAACTAGACACAATACTCCAGATGTGGCCTCACTAGTGCTGAATAGAGGGGAATAATCACTTTCCTTGATCTGCTGACTACACTTCTACCAATGCAGCCAAGGATGACTTTAACTTTCTTGGTAACAAGGGCACACTGCAGGTTCATGTTCAGCTTATTGTCCACTGTCACCCCCAGGTCCTGTTCTGCAGAGCTGCTGCCCAGCCAGCACTTGTCCTTGTTGAACCTCATGAGATTTCTTCCAATTTGTGTAGGTCACTCCTAACCCTATCCTCCAGTGTACCTACTACTCCCCTCATCTTGGTGTCACCTGTGAACTTGTTGAGGGTGCGATCTATCCCAACTTCCAGATTGTTAATGAAAATATTGAACAAAACTGGCCCTTGGACCAACCCCTGGGGCACTCCACTTGATACCAGCTGTCAACCAGACATTGAGCCATTGATCACTGTCACGGGGCACTCCCGCGCCCCGCTCCTAAGGAGGCTTAGACCTGGGAAGGGGAGATGTGTAGCAGACACTAGGGTGCCTGCTACTGGCAATAGTGATGCAGGCTTAGCTGTCAGTCAACAGGGCAGCACAGCCAGGGGTTGCTAAGGCGACCAAGTGGGTCAGATGACCAGAAGGGGGCAGGGCCTGGCCCTTTATAAGCAGTCAGGCTGAGGCCAGGAGGCAGATCCATCTGACTGCCTGAGGAGTAGGAGCTCTGCTGCCAAGCCGAGCCGAAGCTCTGCTGGAGAACAGAGCAAAGCCGAGCCGAGTCAAGCAGGAACTCTGCTGCAGAGCAAAGCAGAGCAGAGCAGGGCGAGCAGCCTGACCACCTGAGCGTCGGCATTATGATACGGGGTGGAGAGAACCCTGACAGGGAGATGGAGAATGGCCAGGGTGGCGCTGAATGTATGTTATAGCCAGGAGGCTTATTTTGAGTTACAGCCGGGTGACTTATGGCTTTGAGTTTCTGTTGGGTTGTTTGTGTAAGACCAGAGGACCGGGTGAGGCTGTAGGGGTTGGAGGAGGCCTCAGGGGAGCGCCCCAGTTGCGTGGGGGTTCCTAGTGCCCTTGGAGGGCCCAGCAATTTGGCGCCAAGGAGGGCACAGCAGGTGGTGCGCTGTAGGGTGGCGCTGTGTAGTGGGGTGTCCTGACCCCGGCCCAGTGGGGCGACATCGGGCGGAGTTAGTGGGGTGTCACACCACCTGAGCCCTGAGCGCGAGAAGCGCGAGTACAGGCCCGAGTGAGGGCAGGGGGGGAGCGCGAGTACAGGCCCGAGTGAGGGCAGGGGGGGAGCGCGAGTACAGGCCCGAGTGAGGGCAGGGGGGGAGCGCGAGTACAGGCCCGAGTGAGGGCAGGGGGGGAGCGCGAGTACAGGCCCGAGTGAGGGCAGGGGGGGAGCGCAAGTACGAGCCCGGAGAAGGGCGAGCACATGGTGAGAAGCCCCCGGAGAAAGCACATGCATATTGGGAGGCCCCGGAGAGGGTGAGTGCATAAGAGTGAGACAACCCGAGAGGGGTCACTGAGACAAGTGTTGACACGAGAACGTCTGGCACACCTGCGAGGCTTGGGGTGTGCTAAACGGGAGGTCTGAGGCACGCATAGCCCATAAGGCTGGGGTGCACCAGGTCACCCTATACAGGATAGGGGCCAGTATAAGAGCACCGGGTCCAAGGGGCCAAGTAAGGC
Source organism: Crocodylus siamensis (assembly GCF_052110815.1). NCBI lineage: Eukaryota > Metazoa > Chordata > Crocodylia > Crocodylidae > Crocodylus > Crocodylus siamensis. Next base: position 7,606,017 of record NC_143409.1, on the reverse strand, counting down.
AGCCTCCCATTAATCCTATAGGAACAGCAAAGTCGTGGTGGGCAAGATTGAGGGTGTTAAACAGGCAACTTGGCACGGCAGGGGCGCTAGGGGAGATCACAGCCACTCCTGGGTCCCCGCCCCGTGACAATCACTACACACTGCGTCCAACAATCCAGCCAGCTTTCTATCCACCTTACAGTCCATTCATGCAACCCATACTTCCTATGCTTGCTTGCAAGCACACTGTCGGAGACCGTATCAAAAGCCTTGCTAAAGTCAAGGTATATCACGTCCACTGCTTTCCCTGCATCCACAGAGCCAGTGATCTCATCATGCTACAGGTTGGCCACCCTGGACTGGAATTGGAAATTTAATTTATGATCACAGGTAGATCCCAGGGACAGTCCATAACATGAGCAGATGGGCAGCACCTTCAGGACCATCTCAGAAGCTTACAGGATCAAAACCATAAACGATCTCTTCATTGCATATCTGCATACCACAGTTCATGAGGGTATCTTTCCAAATTAGAAAGAATTGTGCAGTAATTGCATCCCTGTCTGCATTTGCTACCACCTGCCCTGGATTTGTGAAGAATGAAAGAATTCATTCTCTTGAGAATTAATTTGCTCCTGCTGTCTATTGGCCACTGGAAACAACTGCTGCTGATTTTTGGCATTGGATTTAAACTCTTTGAAACCAATTTTGTCATCAAAGAGAGGGGATTACAGAGAAGGACTAAGAAAGAGTAAATATCCCTAAGGAAGAGGAACAAAAGAAGATATACACAGAGAGAATGTTTTTTAAATAGACTGGTTTGCAATGAAGCATCAGATCCCTCTAATTTTGCCAAGGTTTTGGCTTGGCATGTATCTAATTATGAGCACTAATGCACCCCTGTGCAAAATTTCAATTAACACCAATTAAATACAATACTGTAATAATACACTAAGAACTTACATAGCACTTTGCCTCTTCAAAGTACTGGATGTACAGTTATTAATCCTCTCAACATGCCTGTAAGGTAGGAATTATCTAAGCTGTTTTACAGGTGAGAAAACAGATGCGCAGAAATTAGGGCCAACACTTTCAATTGTCTCTAAACTGTGAATGACTCACAGACTGATATAACCAGAGAGGCTGACCAACTCCATTGCTCCCTGATATTAGTTAGATCTGGGGGCTTGCACTGAACAGTAGAAACTTCCATAACTGGAAGCCAGTTTCGAAAATATGGACTGAGGCAAGGTGCCCAAGACAACAAGGTGAATCAGTGATGGAGCTGGGATAAACACATAAGGAGTAACCTCTAGAGCTTCCTTTACAGCTGGTACTGAAAAGAGATCAGTCATAGGTCCTGTACAGAGTAAGGGGGAGAGAAATCGCAAATGAGAATGGCTGACATAGAAGTAAGGGGGAGAAGCTGTGGGGCAGCTGAGAGCTATTCCAGTATTGATGGGGACATGCTAAGTCTGCATTTCATCGAAACCAACCACCACACCAGAAAGCTCCCACATTTGTGATTTTTATTCCTGAACAGATCAATTCTCTTTTGTGCTGCACCACAAAGGCACCAGGAAAAGACTTTTTCAGATACCGGAAAAGGAATTATTCCAAAAGACGTACTCCCCCAGTCATGAAGAGCTGCCACGGAGTCCACCTGACCCTATGGTCATTGCTTTCATTGATTACTCGAGTTGTATCTATGAGTGAGAAGAGAACTACCACACACTGAGAAAGCACATAAAAAGCAAAAGGATAACGGGGTATGAGAGGACCTTGAGAGTTACCTACTTTCCAGCGATACTATTTTAGTTGTAGAAAAGCCTGAATTCAACACAGTCATTTCTTAGATTTTATTTAATCATTCGGTTGGGAGGAGAGCCAAGGTCATCCGTCCAACCTTCTGTATAGATAAAGAGCTTGCTGATCCTAACCCTTCCCAGGCAGATGCTTCTCCTGCCTCTTGAAAACCCTTTGTGGGAGGTTCTGCATAATCTGTTGCCATGTTCTACATCATGCGGCACCTAAGAAAACACATGCAGCAAACATGAATGAGGTTGTGCTGAACTTAGTCTTTGGAGACACATAGCTTTATACATCTCTATCTGGCTAGCAACATATGGCTCCCCTTCCAAATATACCTGTCTCCTTGCATGTATAGAGGTGTACCAATACATCAGTCCGTATCATATCAGCACTAATAAATGGAAAATTGACATTATCGGGAATTGGCTTTTTTGGCCGATGTGGGCAATAAAATTGCCGATAAATGCTGCGTGCATGTGTGCAGCCAAGCATGCAAGCAGCCAGCCCAGCAGCTCCACTGGTGAGTCTGTTGTGGGGGTGGGAGGTGCGGGGGGGGGGCAGATCGAGGCCCCTGAGGTGAGGGAGGGACTGGGGCTGGGGCAGGGATTTGGATACAGCCACAAGGGGCTCATCCGGGGGGGCATGGATCCTGCTGATATGCACACCCCCAGGGGAGATATGAGGGGCATGTCCCCCGCCCCAGATCTGTGCATGGGGCCAGGGCAGGACGGACTGCCACTGTGGGCTGGGGGCAGCACCAGGCTCTTCCTGGGGGGCTAGGCCAGGGCTGTGCTTCGGCTGGGTGGAGGCGGTGCTGGGAGGGGGGCTATGGCGAATTTTGGGGTGGCCACAACCCACCCCATAGCCCCACGCCCAGAGCCGCCACCACCACCCACTCTGAGTGCAGCCCCAGTCCAACCCCACCCCCTGCCCCTGGCCCCAGCCCGCAGCAGCAGCCTTCCCTCACCCCACACACAGATCTGGAGGGCACATGCCTCCCACGCCTGGCCCGGGCATGCACGTAGTGGTGGGACCCCCTCCCCTCGCGTTCTGTGTATGAGCTGTGTGGCTGTCCCACGCCCTGCCACAACTGGACAGTACCTGCCTCTGCCCCAGCCCCACTCCCTCCCTCACCACAGGAGCCTTGATCTGACCCCCCCATGCCCTTCCCTTCCCCCACTCCTTAAATAACTCCTACCATAACCTTTAACAGCAGGGAAAGCCATTTTACCAATATATTAGCAATGGTAGTTACAGCTTCCCTAAGGCTTCTACCCAGATGTTGCCAGCTTAAGGAGAGCAAGAATAGCATTGTCCCAGGCCCGAGCTGACAGAATAGGTATCTTTGATGAAGAGGATTGTCCCTTGTTGGCTTGAAGCATTACTTCTAAGAAGTTTAGCACAGCTGGGGAAATTTAAATAGAAATCTATTTGCAGGAAGTTTGGATCTCAGGCTCATCCCCCATTCCTGTCAGTCATGGCAGATGCCAGAGTGAACTGCACTGCCACTGAAACTGTATGATACAATAAACTGTTCCAATCTGAGCCCAATACTTGTTACTGGGAGCAAACCCAGTGAACTAAACAGATCTATGTCTACAAGGAAGAAACACAGGCAAATAAAAAGATCAGAACTGGGCCCCCAATCAGTGCTACCGATAACTATCCTCGTCACAGAGTTATAGAGAAGTAGGGTGGAAGGGACTTCAGAGGTCATCTAGTCCAACCCCCTGCCTTCAGCCGGATTATCCCTATCCAAACCATCCCATACCAAATGTGATCTAAACCCAACATAAGATTACAACATAGACCTGCCACCCGAACCTGCCACAGGCGTACACAACAAAGGAAGGGTGCTGTATGACCAAGAGTTTCAGAAGTGACAAGTGGGTTTGGCTGCCCCGCTTCCAGCCGCTCAAAGGAGCCTGACTCGGTCTTTGCATCTCTCAAGCTGGCCACTCCAAAATTGAGACGCTGACCAAGTTTGAAAACCTCCGACCGTATCCCTGCTCCGAAGAGCTTGTACGCTAATCCAGACTGTAACGGGACACATGAGACAACGACGCAGGTGGAATGGCATGGATTCAGCATGGAAATCAATAATGGCAGGGACAGCGAGAGGATGGCTGTGCCTATGGACTGCAAGGAAAGCCAGTGTGCCCTTGGGAGCCAGCAGCTGAAGGCACAAAGGTAGGCATGAAAGGCAGAGAGGAGGTTATTTGGGAGCCAGATTGTTTTCTATACTTGAAGCCTGGAGGCAAGTGAAGAGGTGAGAATGGGAAGGCTCATAATGTCACTGAACCTCATTGTGTTTCATGCCAGATAGTATCTTCAGGTACTGAATTAAACCCTTTTGTTGTAAAGCCCTATTTGGATTTTATGGTTGTTGGCCAGGATGGATGTAACAAAATCAACAGGAAAGGTATTAATGAGACAGCAAGCTAATAGAGGGCTAGGAAGCTTGCATGAATAAATGATCTTCTGCCTCATGGCACATACCAAAGAAATACTTGTAAACCCATGATGAAGGGGGGCCCTTCTCCACCTTCCTTACAATGCAGGACAGCTTCGTGCCATCCATTTCTTGTGCTTTGTGGACTCTGGGTTTCGATTCCCTAGGTAAGGAGACATGACTGCACATTACGTACCTCTGAAGAAGTCACGACAGTCTCCTCACAAGGTTAGACTATGGAGAAATGAATGGGCTTAGCATTAGCTTAAGGCAGGGGCGGGCAATTATTCTGGGCGGAGGGCCGCTTACTGAGTTTTGGCAAGCCATCGAGGGCCACACGGCAGGCAGTCGGGGCAGATAAATATTAATTTCTAAATGTTTTAGGGGCCCCACAGGCTGGACAGAATGGCCTGGCAGGCCACATCTGGCCGGTGGGCCGCATTTTGCCCACCCCTGGCTTAAGGAATGGAGAACTCCCTTGAATGAAATACGGTGCAGACATATAACTGTCTTCTAGGCAGTCCTCAGGTGTTACAGGGGCTGCCGATAAGCCTCAGAGGTCAAACCATAATGGCTGAAGTAGGAAAGAAATGAATACGCCATGCAAACAGCCAAACTCAGAAGCACGTGCCCCGTGCACGGAGGTCCTGGGATGGGGCATGGAGCACATATATTCTGTCTCCACCCTCCAAAATCCACACGCTGCAAATTCCCCATGGCTGGAGCCACCGCGCAGGGCCAGAGGGATCTGCTAAGTTGGGAACCTTGACTGCGTCTGTGCAAAGGACAATAAGCAAAGCCCATAGCTAACCTGGCCAGCCCCACTTTCATGCTTGCTACGTTGCCTCCACACAGCCCAAGGGCCCGACCTTGCAAGGTGCCCAGACGCCTCCTCTTCCATAGGCTACCATGGGAATATGACATTCAGCACCTTGCAATATTGGGCCCTGAAGCCCCGGGGGATCTGTGTGCAACGCGAAGAAGACATACTTTAAACAAAAGAAGGGGCAACACTGCCTGTCATAGATCCCTTAAAAGCTGGGGAATGAAACAAGTGAAGTCACAGATCTTGTTTCTTGGCCATGCGAAATAAGACGGGGATAGTAAAAATAAATATAGATATCTACATGCAGGGTTCAGATGTGGCTGGGAAGATTATGGGAGTTTTCTCTTGAAGTGTTTTGCAGATGAGAAGTTCCCAGAAGGCTGATGGGAGAGGTCTGACTGCACTGCAGGCTTGTTAGACAGTATTTGCAGGCTGATATTCAATAGCACTTTGGCTAATTTAGTTAAGTTCAGCCTTCAGCTGTAGATGCCACATCACAAGGCTACGCTAATTCTCTCTCCCCCCTTGTGTCTTAATAAGCAAACGTAGAGTTTCCAAGCTCTCGGGCGCTCAATTCTTAATGTGCACTTCATGTTATTTTTTAAGAGTTTATTGTTTTAATATTCCCGAATTTCCAGATTGTATTTTTATAATTTTATTTTGGTTCCTCTCTCTCTCTCTCTCCGTTTTTCTTGAAGCCGCTGCACCAGAATGCGTTTTGACCAACTTCCAAACTGAAACAAGTACAAAAATTTCTGAAGCATTCCAATAATTGTAAACTGGGCTGTGCTACACAGGCAGGGACTCTGCTTCTCTCCCTCTCTCTCCCTTTCTTAAACAAAAAGTATTTCCATTGAAAAGGAGGAGGAAAAAGGGCTTTCTTGCAACGTACAGAAGCCGTGAAATAGGACACTTCAGTTTCTTCTAAAGCAGGCAAAGTGAAAATAGTCCCAAGTTTTAACAACCCACATTAGGGAAGCTATAAAATATAGTAGGGCAATTAGGTAAATTATGACCTTTGCTTTTAAAAGGGAAAATCTTCTAATTTGACATTACAGTTGCCAAGTTGCTAGGCTGCAAGGTTTGACAAAATCAAATCCATCCTTTCCTGGAGTTGCATGATTACTATTTATACAGAACCCACAGCATGTAGGTGTTTTACAGAAAAATATGTAGACAAAGCCCCAGTCTATAGGGAGGTTGATACATATCCTGTTAGCGCAGGGACACAGCTGACTTCGTACCGGTCCTTTGAAACGCTCGCTCCGAAAAACAACCCTGGTTCCAATCATGCAGCCGACTGTGTGGGAGCGTCCCTGCAACACAGAGCCCCACTGATTTTAATAGGATCCCCACCCCCCGGCTCAGGGCTCAACTCTGATCATTAATTTTTTTTTTGCAGGGGAATGATTGCAGACTGTGCCACTGATGACACAGATTTCCTTACCCGCATTTCCCAGCATGCCTCTGATTACAAAAGCTTTTGCACCGTTCCCTTCACCGCTCTCCTTTGAGCTCTCCCTTTTCCAGACTGCACGGCTCAGTCTCACCTACCTGCTGTAATGGTTCCCTTTCTGCATATCCTACTGAAGGCGTTTATTTAAGAACAACAGCTGTATTCCTACTGGGCTTTGATCTACTAAAAACTTATTTTCACCCCCCCACCATATTCCAGGTTTCACTTAATAATATCCCTATTTAAGCAAAAAAACCCAACCCAAAACAACCCCTCAGTCACAGTGTTAATCTCTCTCTCTCTACATGCCATTTTAGTCGAAGCGGAGTTTTGACTCAAAACAAGCCTGAAAGATAATGGTTATGTAAAAACCCACAAAAATGTGTTAATAATAAATAAGCCAAAAGGCACATAAAACGGAAAGCCAAACACTGGATACAAGAGATACAAACCACATTTTTTCCATAAATATAATTTCAGTACAAAAGCCTCCGTTAGCAGGCATGCCAGCTTGGAAAGCGAGCCCAGCGCTCCTGATTAAACACACCAGGACGTTTTCACAGGAGGTTGTGAACAGCGCGTTCTTGTGTGCTGCTGCAGGAGAAGCGTCACCCTTGCCGGGGGAGACGCTGCAGTGACTACAGCCTCGTGCCTTCTCCGTGCGGCACGGCACCGCTAGACACAGAAGGAGGCAAAGGGTTAAGCTCTCCCTGCAGCACAAGGCTTATGCAGCATTTAAATCCCATGCTGCAAGCTCATATGACTTGAAGAGTGCATGAGCTTTTGCGATTTGGGCAGGAGAGCATTTCACTCTGAATTACAAGTGCAGTCTAGCTCTAGGAAATGGAAGTCGGTCAGGCTGAATGTTAAGCGCTTTGCAAAACCCAGGAGGTAGGTGTCCAAAGTACATCCCAGCGAGGCACCAAATACCTGGACAAACAATATGGCATATTTTAAAAGGTATGCTACTATTTCTCTTTGATTCCACCCCCGAACCCCCACTGCCTGCATCTCATGCAACTTGGGAACCATACTGTCTTCTGTGGCATTTCCGGTAAGACAGGTAATCAGGAAGGGTAAACTAAGCATAACTAAGAGGAGCCAACAGAGGCCTAGCTGACTTGGCACGGGGGAGGGAGCTACACCTCTGAAGACAGGAGCTGCTTTATTCCTAAAAAGCAAACATCACTATGACAAAACCCTTACAGGCCACGGGCCATTCTTCCAACTCAAACCATCACTGCACAATAAATAGGGGCCTGCTAGTTTTACAAGATGTACTTTCAGGAACTTAAACTCCTTCCCCATGTAATGAGATGAGAATCATTCCCAGGCAGTGACGAATACCTAAAACCGAGTCAATTTAGGTGAGAAGCCAGCCAACTTTTCTGGCCCCGGGGGGGGTTAGTTTGCTAAAGAAAGTTCTAAAAACATTGGGGGTGAAACCCCCAGTCATCCCCCTGAAGTCAACAGCAGCCTCCACCAGGATCCTCAACTGCTGCTGAGAAAGTGCATCTATCTCAGGGGTGGGCAAAATGCGGACCAGGGGCCGGATGCGACCCGCCAGGCCATTCTATCCGGCGCACATGGGCCCCCCCCAAAATTAAGAAAATTAATATTTATCTGCCCCAGCCTGCCTAACACGCAGCATTCGATGGCTTGCCAAAACTCAGTAAGCAGCCCTCCGCCCAAAGTAATTGCCTGCCCCCGATTTATCTGCTATGCTATTTGTATGCCCTCACTGACAGACAACGCATGGATGATACAATAGGAAAGGCTCATGGAGAACTCCACGAAAACTCACTTTTGATACATTTGCAAGCAACAAGAGCACTCTGGAGAAGGATGTAATCCTGACATCCATAGAGGTGAGGCTTGGTAAAATGCACATTACCCCGGGTGAAATCATCTCCATTGAGAACTGGCAAACTTCTGTGTTTCTTCTTCCCTGGCCCTAAAGTCAAAGCTGATGTGCCAGTCTCCCACAGATGTACACAGAGACCGACTGAGGGGTGAGCACAGCTTCACCTACCCAATGGCCAGATTTCCAGGTCAATCCTGCAAGTGCCACCTGGATCCATGTCAGAACCAACATGAGCAGCGCATGATCCAAAAAACATTTGCATCCACTCAGGAGCTTGTCATTTATTGGCAGACATGTCATTTATTATTTATACAACATCATAGAAGAACACAGTGCTCTTGAAACAAATTATTATTCTGCACTGGTCTGGTCCTGCAGGGAGCAAACCAGGAAAGCCAAGGCTGCAACCGAACTCCAACTAGCTTCGAGCATCAATAAAAAGTCCTTTTTCAGATATGTGGGGAGCCGGAGGAAAAGTACACTGGACCCCTGCTGAACCAGATGGGACAGCTGACAACTGACGCCCAGGAAAAGCCAATGTATTAAATGGGTACTTTGTGTCAGTCTTTCATCAGTCCCATGGGATGCCCATGCCCGCTATGGGACAGGGTGGTCCAGGTGAGGGAGATCCCCTGCCCTCCATCAATGCTGACCTCGTGAAGGAACATCTTGAGGGCCTGGACACCTTCAAGTCAGCCGGCCCTGTTTATCAGGGGTGACCACCAGGATCTGGGAGAACGTCTGTTCACCAGAGCGCCCCAAGGGATGACGAGGTTGAACGGTCACAAACTCCTGCGAGACCGTTTCAGGCTGGACATAAGGAAGAATTTCTTTACTGTCTGAGCCCCCAAGGTCTGGAACAGCCTGCCATCGGAGGTGGTTCAAGCACCTACATTGAACACCTCCAAGAGTAAATTGGATGCTTATCTTGCTGGGATCCTATGACCCCAGCTGACTTCCTGCCCCTTGGGCAGGGGGCTGGACTCGATCTCCTGAGGTCCCTTCCAGCCCTAATGTCTACGCAATCTATGAAATCGATGAAATAAAAAATGACTGGTCTGTGCCTGATTGCACCCCCACAACCCTCCCTGTGACTGATCTCCTAGCCTAGAAGTCTGCTTTTAAAACCCTTCAAAAAGGGCAACCTGTTTTAGGAAAGGGAGCAGGATCAGGTCCAACATGCCAGGCAAAGGATGACAGCAAACAAGGCATGTCAAGGATTACAATGAGGATGATCTGTGAAAGATGCTTACTGACAAAGCCCCACGTATTGTTGGCTGGTTGTGTGGTTTTAATTTATTCCATTAAAATCTGGAAGCAGTATCCAAAGGAACTGGGAAAGCATCTAGTAAGATGTGCATGTGAGGCTCAGGACCTTTCACTGGCATGCTGAGATTTTTGCAGGGGCACAGAGCTGGTTCCTGGGGGTTTGGCCAACAGGCACTTAACTTTTAGATGCTGCTGGTTTGCACTCCAGCATACATGTGCTCCGAGGTGGGGGTGGAGCAGTGTTTTAATTAGAGAAGTTGCCGGGCAGCCACTCTAATTAAAATGCCACAGCGTCATGTGCATTCAGCATCCTGCATTTCAAAATGGCTACGGGGCACTTTAACTAAAACTCATTAAATGAGCTTTAGTTATGTAACTGTCCTATATTATTAAGCATGTAACTGTTTTATATTATTTTAATTTTATATTATATTTCCTTTCTTTTCTATGTAACTGCCGTGTGGCACTCTCACATTTATGTAACCTTGAGGGCTTTGCTGTTAACCAAAGCAAGTGCCTGGTACCGCTTTTTGCTGCCTTGCAGTTTTCACTGTTAGTCTAAACAAGTGCCTGGTACTATGCTCTGCTGGCAGTAGGCCTCACAGTGTACTCTATACATTTTACTTCTTATCTAAAAAGTGTCAGTATTGAAGAAACAAAACTTGTGCAGAGAATCTGCCTAGTAACTATTATGTAAAAGAAAATTATCCTATCTCTGTATGTTTAGCTTATATCATAGTTAGTGTCATAGAGGCAGTCCAACGAACATCTATAAAAGAGGCAGAAAAGCAGGAAGCAGCAGAGACGACGACCGGAAAACTCTCTAGGCCTGATCATCCTACAGACCGGTTCCCAGCCTCCCCGCCTGGGCGTACCCCAGCGAAGACAAAGGCCTCGAAAATCCGACAACTGACAACGATTCACCGTGTTACAGTTTTGTACTGTATATCCCACTCATGAGCTGTTGACCAGTTCTGGAACTACGGAGCCGGCAGCCGCACCTAGCTTTGGACCAGCTCCACTGTTGGAGGGCAAGGGCTGGCTCTGAACCCTGTGAACCAACAGACCCCCTTTGTATCCGGCATACTGTAACTGAAGAAACATCGGAGACTCCACTCCTCGACTGCCTCTCATCCTAGCTTAGACAGCATACCTACGCTCGCTATACTTGTATTTACTGCAGCTTCGTTCCAACTGGCCTCCCCTCTTACTCGTAAGAGGGTGAGGCCAGGTGAGTGAATAAAATCTTTTTTGTTTTACCTTATATCTACTCTGTAAGAACTTCTATTACTAACATCCCATCTAAATGAGCCGTTGACCAATTCTGGGACTATGGAGCCGGCAGCCGCACCTAGCTTTGGACTAGTTCCACTGTTGGAGAGCAAGGGCTGGAACCTCGTGAACCAGCGGACACCCTATAAATTAAGGAACACTAACAACTTACTCTAACTTACTCTAACTGACAACTGACGCCCAGGAAAAAGCCAACCTATTAAATAGGTACTTTGCGTCAGTCTTTCATCAGTCCCATGGGATGCCCATGCCTGCTATGGGACAGGGAGGTCCGGGTGAGGGGGATCCCCTACCCTCCATCAATGCTGACCTCGTGAAGGAACACCTTGAGAAGCTGGATACCTTCAAGTCAGCCGGCCCTGACAACCTGCACCTCAGGGCACTCAAGGAGCTGGCGAGCGTCATAGCCCAGCCCCTGGCACGGGTCTTTGAAAACTCCTGGCACTCTGGTGTAGTGCCTGAAGACTGGAAGAAGGCCAATGTGGTGCCAATCTTCAAGAAAGGGAGGAGAGTGGATCCGGCTAACTACAGGCCCATTAGCCTGAATTCTATCCTGGGGAAGATCCTAGAAAAGTTTATTAAGGAGGCCATCCTTGAGGGACTGGCCCAGGCTAACATCCTAAGGGACAGCCAGCACGAGTTTGTTGCGGGTAGGTCTTGTTTGACCAATCTCATTTCCTTCTATGACCAGGTGACCTATCACCTGGACAAGGGAGAAGAGATTGATGTCAAATATCTTGACTTCAAAAAAGCTATCTGGTATCCCATGATCACCTCTTGGCCAAACTGGCCAGTTGTGGCCTTGGCTCCACCACAATCTGCTGGCTGGGAAATTGGCTTCGTGGTCGGACCCAGAGGGTTGTGATTGATGGCAGTCACTCATCGTGGTGCCCTGTGACCAGTGGGGTCCTCAAGGCTCTGTCCTGGGACCCATCCTGTTCAACATCTTCATTAACAATGTGGATATTGGAGTCAGGAGTGGACTGGCCAAGTTCGCCGATGACACCAAACTTTGGGGCAAAGCATCCACGCCAGAAGATAGGCGGGTGATCCAGGCTGACCTGGACAAGCTCAGCAAATGGGCAGACGAGAACCTGATGGTGTTTAACACCGAAAAATGCAAGGTTCTCCACCTTGGGAGGAAAAACCTGCAGCACCCTTATAGGCTTGGCAGTGCTACGTTGGTTAGCACTAGAGAAGAAAAAGACTTGGGGGTCATCATTGACCACAAGATGAACATGAGCCTCCAATGCGATGCTGCGGCTAGTAAAGCGACCAAAATGCTGGCGTGCATCCATAGATGCTTCTCGAGCAAATCCCGGGACGTCATTCTCCCCTTGTACTCGGCCTTGGTGAGGCCGCAGCTGGAGTACTGCGTCCAGTTTTGGGCTCCACAATTCAAAAAGGATGTGGAGAAGCTTGAGAGAGTCCAGCGGAGAGCCATGCGCATGATCAGAGGTCGGGAAAACAGATCTTACGATGACAGGCTGAGAGCCATGGGACTCTTTAGCCTGGAAAAGCGCAGGCTCAGGGGTGATCTGATGGCCACCTATAAGTTTATCAGGGGTGACCACCAGGATCTGGGGGAACGTCTGTTCACCAGAGCGCCCCAAGGGATGACGAGGTCGAACGGTCACAAACTCCTGCAAGACGGTTTCAGGCTGGACATAAGGAAGAATTTCTTTACTGTCTGAGCCCCCAAGGTCTGGAACAGCCTGCCAGCGGAGGTGGTTCAAGCACCTACATTGAACACCTTCAAGAGTAAATTGGAAGCTTATCTTGCTGGGATCCTATGACCCCAGCTGACTTCCTGCCCTTTGGGCAGGGGGCTGGACTCGATGATCTCCCGAGGTCCCTTCCAGCTCTAATGTCTATGAAATCTATAAGTCGTCTACTTGTGCCAACTCGGCGAACCTCGAGGGCGGCTTTAAAGCTACCTCAATCCCACCCCACAAGCTGCGCGCTCGCACAGCTCCGCAAAGCCCGCGGCTCCCCTAAGCGGTGCCAGAACTGCTAGCCCGGCATTTCGCCACATGGCATCACGAACAGGATCCCAAGTAGATGATCAGGCCATGCTAGTCTGCATGTGTCCCTGGCGACTGGGACACCGTTCACCCACCCAGACCTCTGATGATCTTTGGAATCATCTTGCCTACCATGCGGCAGGCAATAGCGACCCCAAAACGCACATCTCCGGTCGCATTTGGGTGAACGAACCAGAAAGTAAAATCTGGACATGCTCGCTAGCGGCTGCTGCCCTGGGGTGTGTAATGGCCGACCCCAAAGTTATGTTTTCCCCAGTAAATGCAGGGGGAAACGGAGCCCTCCCTGGCGTTCTTCCTTCTAAAGGAGACGCGTTGCCAGCCAGCGACGAACAAGCCTCTATCTTAGGGCTCCTTCATAATGCCATAGGAAGACACCCCTCCGGCCAAATTAACCCCCAGCAAATACCTGAAACCGGAAAGGCCTATGATAGTCTAGTCCGATGCCGCCGCGAACTAGAAGCCAAGAGGGGAACTAAGAAAAGACTCTTTAACAAAACTGAACTGGCACCTGGTAAAGTAATAGAAGTTTTGTTGAGACACTTCATAAATGCTGTAGGAGCTGTGGGAGACTTGGAGTCGCAGCTCCACGCTGCATGCCGCAACACCACAGAACTAGCAGCTGCAAAGGCATCGGGCATGCTGACTCACTCAGAAGAGGGCCCTGAGTGCTTAAAGGAGGCAAAGTTGCTTCCATGCCTCCCCCCGACTGCTCCAACCGCTCCAGAATATACACCCACAGAATGTAAAGAACCACCCCCCTATTCAGAGCCTAGCCCTCCAGTTATGTAAAGAACCACCCCCTTATTCAGAGCCTAGCCCTCCAGTTATCATCACCACCATGAAGCTGCCCTATCCCCCAGCTGTTGCCATAGTACTGCCAGCCACCGCCAGCCGCCGCCGCGCCGCCATCGCCACGGAACTCAACCCCCCAGCTGTTATCGCCACGCCGATACCAACAATCTATCCAACGTTGCCGCCGACCGCTCCACCATTAACTGCCTTACCTGCTACCACCCGAAAAGCTGCCCTACCTGTTACCACCCAAACCCGAAAGGTTATTACTGAAGAGGAAGAAGGAGAAGAAGAAAATGCATCTTCTCCTTCTGAAGACGAAGGAGGAGAAAGGGAGGACGAAGGAGGAGAAAGAGAAGATACAAAAGAAGAGAGCGAAGGCGGAAGTGACCAGCGGGATACAGAAGACAGAAAAGCTAAGAGAAAGCCTCGCGACCCCGTGAAAACAGAACGCACGGCCATCATCTTCAGAACCCACAGCCGAAGCGAGTTATGAGAACTTTATATGGATACACGAATCAGTCCAGATGAAACCCCTGCCATCTGGTTAGGTCGCCTCGTGGTCGTACACGCTATAGAAACACTCAACGAGGCAAAAGCACGGTATCTGATGCGACAATCCGGGTGGAGCGGAGGAGTCTGCGTAGATACTGGAATACTAGATACCGAAGAAAAATTGCCCCTGTTATCGCCAGCTGCCCTAGCCGTCGGAGCACTTCTCACCTGCCCCTATAGAGTACACGACGGACTCTCCACCCTGCTTGAGCAGCTGAGAGCTTTACAACTCATTTATGCTATGGTAGGCTGCTCCTTCCTGCGATGGAATCCCAGAGAGAACCCAGTCGGTGACGTAAATCTCAAAGCCACTACAGACAAGTGGCCACATGTTAGATCCCAGCAAAGTCCCAATCACCATGGAAGGTGTAGAAGAAGCATACCAAGTTTATGGAGCCGGGTTTGGGCAAGCAGCTTGCCTAGTAATGATTACCGCTGTTGGCAAGCCTAGCAGCACTGTTCTTCATTTACAACGCCAACTAGACTCCCCTGCCAGTCGAATATTAAAACAACATGTCTAATCGCGGAACCGCAGTCTTTTACGTCCACCGGAGCCTCACCTCAGTCGCCTTCTCCGTTTCCCGCAGCAGCCTTTCCAACTCAACCGATATGGACACAGCCCTCGAATCAACAGCCAAATCACCCCTCTGCTTGTAATCCACCCCAACAACCACCAGCCCAAGGACCACCCACTCGAACACCATTAGAACGAGCAAGATTCAGCTTCCTATTAGGACGATCCGGGCTAGACAAGACTACTCTCCGAAAGCTGTCAGAGGAAGAACAGCTGACCCTCGCCATCAAGTTAGGGTGGGACCCTAACTGCCAGCCAAAGCCAAAAAAAGAGTAGAGGCCGCCAAGGCAGTTAACCTCGGTGGCGAACCTCGACAACTTCACGATCAGCATCCCTATGCAACTATTTTCATCAAGAGTAACTCATCCGATAAAGGCCCGCTAGGCCTCAAGACGGCAATAGCAATTAAATTTCTCTTAGACACCAGAGCACAAAACTCAGTCATTCAACCATCTACCCCTCACACCCCACTCAAGAAAAGAATCCACGTACAAGGCCTAAACTCCGTTGCCAGCGTCACGTTAGGCCGCTGTGTACAACACCCAACAGGAAAATCGTTCGTAGCAGCAATAGGAGATGTTAACCTGCTCGGTGTCCCTGAGATCCTCAAATTCGATCTCAAGCCTACACTCATGCAAGCATTTCCAATCAGCCCCTGTAAAACATTGAGCATCGCACCCCATACGCCGAAAGTCGTCAATCACCCGTCGTGGCGTTACACACCCATCCCTACGAAGCCACATCTCCAAGAGTCACTCCAAAAACTCCTCAATGAACTACAAGCAGCAGGCCGCATTTCCAAAATTTCACATGCTAAGTTTTTGTCACCTGCATGGGGCATCGCAAAACCTGGAGACCCTAGTGAAGCCCGACTCGTAGTCGACTATCGCCGCGCCAACAAGCAAGTAGAAACTCTGTCGCAGCCCAGCCTCAAAACGCTACCACAGACTTTAAGCGAGATGATAGCTTACCAGGCGACCCCATGGTTTGGAAGTACCTTAGACCTCAAAAACATGTTCTTCTCTATCCCCATCATCGATGACGTCGGGATACTTAACACGTGTGTAAATGGACAAATGTTTAAATGGAATGGCTGCCCCCAAGGGTACTGCAATTCACCAGCAGTAGCCACAGCAGCCATCAACACCACCCTTGAAGCCTTCTCTACACCTGGTAACGTCCAGATCTGGAGTTATGTAGGCAACATCGCTATCATGGGGAGAACTCCAGAAGCAGTAACCCAAACTACAGAAAAACTAATACATCACTTACAAGCCCATGGATGGACTGTAAACATGCAAAAATCTCAACTCACAGCAAAGCCACATACTTCCTTCCTTGGCGAAGTATTCGATCGGGAAACTCGCAAAGCAACAACGCACATGACTCCAACCATCCCCTGGGTCAAAGGTACTACCCCAATGAGAAAAGAAATTCAACAATTTCTAGGCCAACTAAACTGGCACAGAGCTCATATCCCAACAAGTCATCAAGAAATCATTGCATGTCTACATTAGCAACTACGCGCTAAAACTAACGCCCGAAGCATATGGGACCCCATCCACGACTGTGATAAATTACAAGAACTCTTAGAGGCCACCTCAACCACAGTTCTCCGCAGCGTCAGCCCCAATGAGTCCATAACTGTTACCCTTGGACATACAAGTCAAATACTCTGGGCAACTGGCACTACCAATGCTAACGAATTAGTATTCTCAACCTACAAAGCTATGCAACCATCCCAACTTTGATATGGAGTCACAGGAACCCTCTTACTGGCATCCCAGCTTGCCATAGCCGCCTATGCCAACATCTCTACAACCACCGGAACCCTCACCGGATCAGGCATTACACTACTTCCACTTCTCATTCCTGAACGACTGGACCCAACTTTTCACGGCCTAAGTACCACCTGGCAAGAGTTAGTACAAGTCTTCCATTTCCACTTCCACCATTGGAAGACGAAAGAGGCGCCAGCAAAATCAACACCTTCCCTTCCTCATCAAAACCTTTTACTAACGTATGGCACCATTCTACCCGCTTGGATAGCATCAGACGGAAGTACAGCCCATGGTGGAGCACATGGATTCTTCTGTAGCCCGTGCCAATACATTGAAGTAGAGCCTGCAGCCCCACCTCCAAATGCACAACTCGAAGAACTTCTCGCATTCAAAGGAGCCCTCCAACACTGCTTAGACGCCCATAATGTCCATGAACCTGTCCCTGTAATAGCCATTGACTCTCAATATATCTACAAAATATTAACTGGGCAAGCACAGGCCACAGAGAACCAACCCTTATGGAATGTAATCTTCACTATATTGTCTCAATTTAAAACCATACCTCTGCTACAACACACTCGCTCTCACCGACCAGATACCGACCCAGTCCACACCCACATCGACGCCGTGTTACAAGACCCAGAGAAGCGTGCAGAAGCCATCAAGAAAACAGCAGATCGATCACAACAAGTTGCAGCAGCCATCCTCACTAAGACAGATGTCAGTAACCAACACTTAGTGCAATGGCTACATGAATTCTGGAGCCATCCCAGCCCCAACAAAGCCCATCTCAAATGGAAGCGAATAACCGCCGAAACACCACCATTTACCATCACACTCCATGATTGGAAAGCACGGAGTCAAACCTGTTATATATGCAACAAAGTCAAGACTACGCCAACCGCATCAGCCAAACGAGCATTTGACCCAAAGTATTTTTCCCCAGGAAAGACGTGGCAAGTTGATCTCATGGAACCACTCCCTGGAGTTAAGCGTCAGGCCAAGGCATTAGTCCTAGTCGATCTAGGCACCAGACAATTACAATGCATCCCTCTTACGAAGACTACCGCTAAAGCCGTCTGCTTTGCGCTACTCCAGGCCATGAGCCTCTGGCAAGTGCCAAACGAGATCCAATCCGACAGAGGACCACCCTTCACGTCGAAAGCCATAGCAGCTTTTTGCAGTACCTACAACATTGTCTGGCACACTCACATCCCATATCACCCACAGTCAAATGGTGTCGTTGAACATTTCATAGGCATCCTCAAAGAAAAACTCTGACTAACAGGAAACGGCACATATTCAAGTTGGACAAGCTGTCTAGCACAAATTCTGATCCAACTAAATGAAGACAAGTCATTATGGACCAACAGAAAGCAAGAAACACCAGAACCGTGGGAACCCCGATTCCAGCCGGAAGAACTCGTCTGGGTAGCCGTACCAGGACCTAATGAAAAGAAGCAGCTGCTATACCAAGGGATAATACAATCTGCAGGAACCTATCCAAACACCTACCATGTTAAAACTGACGTGCCCAACAAGACATTACTAGCCCATCACAATTGGCTGAGTCGTCGTTCTGAAATAAAAGATTAGCTATTTTATTATACACAGCCTTTATACCTTTCCTTAATTATCTCATTTTCTCTACAGGTATATCGCATGGGACAGCCGTTCGGGAAACGCCCATCACCCACCTCGTATACGCGCCTCAACTTCGTAAGAACCACTCCTCCGAAGAAGTGGCTGTATTCCCTGATAACGCAATACATCGGCCAGCCTTTTCATCGTTCTGCCAACACTATCCCTGCGTATGACCGTCACAACCACTGTACTAAACCATCTACCACCTAAAACACACCGATAGCACTCACGATTCTAAACTAACATTTACTATAATTTACCTAAATCTTATTATAACTCTTGTCATTTGTTGGATCTTATATTTTGTCCCAAGCATATCTCAACAAAACTCATTTCTGACACTACTAGCCCTTTCTACCACAGAGTGTCACTACTTTGAAGGAACTGAAAACTCAACAATAGACTATCGACTCTGCTTCCCAAAACTCACGGCGACGACAGACACCGGCATTATTACCCATCCTGGACGACCATCGTCTAGTGTTAATATATCTCACTATCTCAATCTTTCCTGTTGTAACCTTCCTTCAGCAGATGTTTCAGGGTTACCTTTTACTATTAGTGCTTCTGTCTTTGTCCCCACACTCAAATGGCCATATATCTGCATTGGACCACATTGCCCTGCCAACACCATTAACTGTTCCACCCCCATAATAACAGTTCTAGAGACGCTCCGCGTTACTCTAACTAATACTTCCCTCTCCCAAATTGGAAATTGCCTTCGTCGTCTTCAAGCTAACTGGACCACCGCCCTAAACGTTTCCCTAGTAGAACCAAAAATGCAACACAATATACGTATGTTATGTAGTATTTTTCACGCGTTATGGCCTCAGTGTTCTACCCATAACCCACTAAATCCCAAAGAAAAGAACCGTCCCAACTGTTGTAAGACTAACAGCTCAACCCCAATTTGGCTAATGACACCAAGTTACCTTAAGTATGCCCAACGTTGTGACAGCGAATGTAAGCGCTTTAAATCTAAACCTTGTCCATTTTCTGCGCCACAACCAGGAGTTCTTTATGCAGACCTAGCCGTCCCCTGTCTTTGGAACGACTTTAAAAACTCCAACAATTTCAGTAAAGCAAGTAGTGAAAAAGATTCACCCTCCTGCAATTACCCAGTACTAAAGGGACTTTTACCCCCCAGCTGGGTTTGGTTTAACCTTAAAACCAATGTTACCAGTACATACCCCGTTCTTACTGCTAGTGAAACCCTAACTCCTGTAACCTCCTTGTGGAGCCTAAAAGGACTCCAAGTAGGTCAAAAAAACCCCACCACCACCATTCATAAAGAATCTAGTCTCTCTCATGCAAAACGAGCCTCCCTCACACACGAACAAGTCGATTATGCCTGGACTCTAATGGATTCGTGGGACAAAGTAGGCACATATTTTCCCTGGACGTATGGGTCAAAAATGAATACGTACAAAATTGTCTTTTTAACTGAAACCGTTGCTAACCTCACCAACCTAGTTACCAAAGGATTCCGAAATATTGATGAGTCATTCAAAAAGATTCAAGTGGCAGTGTATTATAATCGATTAGGCTTAGATTATCTTTTACTTGAGCACGGAGGTTTATGTGCTATGTTTAAAAATGACTCACATTGTTGCCTTTAATTCACTCCCCAAGATGGAGGTAATTTAACCCAAGTTTTAAATAATCTCGAAACGCTCTCCACCCAACTTCGAGACATGACCACGAAGAAAGAAAGCTGGTTTAATAATTTATTTGACTGGTTTGGCTTTGACATCTCTAAATGTTTTCTCCCCATACTTATACCTATTTTGGGCACTTTTATTTTTATAATAATAGTAATATGTATTTTTTCTTGTCTTTTTAATGTAATCAAAAATCGTATAACTACACTTTCTACCTTTGTATATACTCGCTTGCCGGTCATTTATGAAAATAACATTGAACCTTCCAGCAAACCCAACGAAGAAAAAGAGTTATTCGCCATTAACCCATTTTTAAATGAGACCACTACATAAATGTTCCACTGCCCCACGGCACGGGGGCATGTAACTGTCCTATATTATTAAGCATGTAACTGTTTTATATTATTTAAATTTTATATTATATTTCCTTTCTTTTCTATGTAACTGCCGGGTGGCACTCTCACATTTAAGTAACCTTGAGGGCTTTGCTGTTAACCAAAGCAAGTGCCTGGTACCGCTTTTTGCTGCCTTGCAATTTTCACTGTTAGTCTAAACAAGTGCCTGGTACTATGCTCTGCTGGCAGTAGGCCTCACAGTGTACTCTATACATTTTACTTCTTATCTAAAAAGTGTCAGTACTGAAGAAATGAAACTTGTGCAGAGAATCTGCCTAGTAACTATTATGTAAAAGAAAATTATCCTATCTCTGTATGTTTAGCTTATATCATAGTTAGTGTCATAGAGGCAGTCCAACGAACATCTATAAAAGAGGCAGAAAAGCAGGAAGCAGCAGAGACGACGACCGGAAAACTCTCTAGGCCTGATCATCCTACAGACCGGTTCCCAGCCTCCCCGCCTGGGCGTACCCCAGCGAAGACAAAGGCCTCGAAAATCCGACAACTGACAACGATTCACCGTGTTACAGTTTTGTACTGTATATCCCACTCATGAGCTGTTGACCAGTTCTGGGACTACGGAGCCGGCAGCCGCACCTAGCTTTGGACCAGCTCCACTGTTGGAGAGCAAGGGCTGGCTCTGGAACCTCATGAACCAGCGGACACCCTAAAAATTAAGGAACACTAACAACTTACTCTAAGTCGTCTACTTGTGCCAACTCGGCGAACCTCGAGGGCGGCTATAAAGCTACCTCAATCCCGCCCCACAAGCCGCACGCTCGCACAGCTCCGCAAAGCCCGTGGCTCCCCTAAGCGGTGCCAGAACCGCTAGCCCGGCATTCCGCCACAAGTTAAAGTGCCCCTGCGGTCACTGTGAAATGTGGGATGCTGAATACACGCGACACTGCCGTATGCTGGAGAGCTCGAATCCGATTGCTCCAGCAGACTCGATTAATCTACTCAGAACATGCTGGAGCACATGGATAGGCACCCGAGGTGAATCAAGGCTGAAATTTTCATAGTAAGTGCCAAACTTCTCCACTGAAAGCACTGTGCCCAGCTCACTAACACGTATGATTATTAAGGGTGAAGTTACACGTGACACTTAGACCATACTAAGGACATTTAAAATGAAGTGTTTGCACATTAAAGTTCATTAACTCGTGCTAAGTGCCTGCTGGGTATCTCACTTCAGAGGAAGGTTGACTCGGCTGTGCTACCTAGCTCATGCTAGAATAACCTTAGGTGGCTACAAGGAGATAAAATGAGCAATTTGTATTCATCCAGAATCCCAGGATGCACCACTACAAGTCCCCATCCCCACCCAGAGCAGGGGTAGATTTCATAGATTTCATAGACATTAGGGCTGGAAGGGACCTCGGGAAGTCAGCTGGGGTCATAGGATCCCAGCAAGATAAGCGTCCAATTTACTCTTGAAGGTGTTCAATGTAGGTGCTTGAACCACCTCCGCTGGCAGACTGTTCCAGACCTTGGGGGCTCGGACAGTAAAGAAATTCTTCCTTATGTCCAGCCTGAAACGGTCTCGCAGGAGTTTGTGACCGTTCGACCTCGTCATCCCTTGGCTCCTAGCCATGCCCCTGCTTGCCAGCCCACTATGGGCAAGTCAGAACAGGGCAGGCAAGAAATAGTATTAATCCCATGCGACTGCTCACAGCACGCTCTCACCTGAACGCCACGTAACCTTCCACACATTCAGAAGGGTCTAAGTGTAACTTAACCCTTATACGGGAAGCGTCAAAAATTCAGACTCAGTAGAAAAAGATTCAAGGCTGATTGCCTTACTTTGTAAGACAGCCTGAAACAGCAGCTGTAAAAAAGGTATTGCTATTTTGCTATTTGGTTGGGGGGTGGGGGTTTGCTATAGGGTATTGCTATGTTTATTTTGAGATGCTGTTGAGCCTAAGGATGGTGACACAGCACTGTTTGCTTTGCTGTGTCACTAATGAACAGAGAAAAGAGAAGGAAAGGAAGAGGGGGGTTCGTAGTAGTGAGACCTGTTTTGAGCAGAATTTCATTTTGGCCTCCCAGGTGAGTGAGGTTTTGATTATGGGGAGGGGGGAAAACTTCAGGAGGATCATTGCTTCTCCCTTTCAATCTGAACTCTGGAAAAAAAAAGAGCAGACGTGAAACAAGCAGCCCTTGTAGAAAAACCTAGGCTAGGATCTGCCTTTCTAATGGATTTCCCTGTGAATTTCAGTGACCCAGGGTTTTAGAATTATAATGTCGTTCACCCTCACTTGTCTGACCATTTAAACAATATAGAAAATGTGGTCAGACCCAGAGGGAGGTGGTCAACGGAAGTCAATTGTCATGGTGCCCTGTGACCAGGGGGGTCCCCTAAGGCTCTGTCCTTGGGCCTATACTATTCAACATCTTCATTAATGATGTGGACATTGGGGTCAGAAGCAGACTGGCCAAGTTTGCCGGTGACACCAAACTTTGTGGCAACGCATCCACGCCAGAAGATAGGCGGGTGATCCAGGCAGATCTTGACAGGCTCAGCAAATGGGCGGACGAGAACCTCATGGTGTTTAACACCGAAAAATGCAAGGTTCTCCACCTTGGGAGGAAAAACCCACAGCATGCTTATAGGCTCGGCAGTGCTACGCTGGCTAGCACTATGGAAGAAAGAGACTTGGGGGTCATCACTGACCACAAGATGAACATGAGCCTTCAGTGTGATGCTGCAGCTAATAAAGCAACCAAAATGCTGGCGTGCATCCATAGATGCTTCTCGAGCAAATCCCGGGACGTCATTCTCCCCTTGTACTCGGCCTTGGTGAGGCCTCAGCTGGAGTACTGCGTCCAGTTTTGGGCTCCACAATTCAAAACAGTTGTGGAGAGCTTGAGGGAGTGCAGAGAAGAGCCACGTGCATGATCAGAGGTCAGGAAAACAGACCTTACGACGACAGGCTGAGAGCCATGGGGCTCTTTAACCTGGAAAAGCGCAGGCTCAGGGGGGACCTGGTGGCTGCCTAAGTTAAGGGGTGCTCACCAGGATCTGGGGGAATGGCTGTTAACATAGGAGAGCGCCCCAAGGGATGACAAGGTCGAACGGTTACAAACTCCTACAGGACCATTTCAGGCTGGACACAAGGAAGAACTTCTTTACTGTCTGAGCCCCCAAGGTCTGGAACAGACTGCTGCCGGAGGTGGTTCAAGCACCTACTTTTTACATCTTTAAGAGAAACGTGGATGTTTTTCTTGCTGGGATCCTATGACCCCAGCTGACTTCCTGCCCTTCGGGTGGGGGCTGGACTGGATGGTCTTTTGAGGTCCCTTCCAGCCCTATTGTCTATGAAATCTGTTAAATTCTTTATCTACCTTAGAGATCAATATTTCTGTTCATAACTGTAGTACCTATGGCTTAGATCCGCATAGATACTAAGGTACCTCCTTAATTAGGTGCTTAGATACCATTAGAGATCTGGACCTGAATGCTTTCATGCAAAAAAGCTTATCAAACAGGGAGCCTCTTCAGTATTTTCTAAAGATGGTTATATTCTGAATTCATCAAATCTCTGGGATTTTTGTTCCACAGTCAGATTACATGAATTTGTTGAATATAGAGAACTCTAGTTTGCCTTACATAATTATGGAGCTCTTTTATCTCTTGGTGGAAAGTTATAATGTAGGTCTCTTTATTAGATGAGAATGTAGACAGAAGGCGCTTGTAATCATAAAAAGATTGAGTAGGCAAATTTCCTGAAGTTTATTTCCTTTTTGCAAAAAATATTTATTGTCAAATGTTTATCATATTACTTTTTCATTTAGATTTTTTTAATACTTTATTGAATTAAAAATACCACATTACCATTGGCTAAAAGAGGAGACAACGATGTTTGCCAATAATTTCTACAGCTAATGCCAATGACCGGTGCCAATTTTTTTTGGTTCATATTTTTGTAGACAGCTTAGAGACTTACAATACAAGCATTCTGTAGATGAGGCATGAGAGATACAAAGATGAAGTGAGCAGAAATGTAAAGGGTTTCAGAATGAAAGCCAAGAGTTTCCTACAACATATTTCAGTTCACTGAATGCAAACACCAGTTCAGAGTAGCTTAAGGGCATGCACATATCAATACAGTGCAATGGTGTATGAAGTCAGTGGTACATACCTTCCCAGATGGTGGCCAGTTAACTCAGAAGTACTGCATTCAGGATCAGAAATACTCAGACTTCTGTTCAAATTTCTCATGAGAAAGTGTCCAGACTTCTCATGAGAAATTACTCTAAATTATTTATAAATAGAGGTGGGGGGGAGGGAGTGTTGCTTATGTTTTAAAGATGTAAAATCCTAAGACTAAATTAAAATCACCAGGGGCCAAACAAAATTCTAGTCATCTGTGCCTAACACAGAAGAATATTGTCTGCTGATCTGATATACTAACAAGTACATCGTGCAGGAGGAATTTCCAGAACACTATTTTAGGAGATGCTATTTCAGCATGAGAAAAACTGATTAGCTGGCAGCAGGCTGGCATTTCCCAATGCGAGGAGAGCATCCAAGAATGGCAGTCCTTTACTGCAACAAGGAATGCAGCAAATCTCTCTACAAAATCTGGGCCAGCAGGCTGGTACTCATAAGTATGGATGAACTTTCCTCTTCCTAGGTATTCCTGGGGTTTCCTTAAAGGGTACATATGCTCAAAGCTTGTTTCCAGTACAGTAGTCCCAGTGGTCTGATCCCTGATGGATTCAGAAAACACAGCCTCCCCTTTCTCATTGTTTTCATGCTCTGTGTTAGCTAGTTGTCAGATCCAAAATAAATACAAGAGCAAATGTGAAACTCTGAGCCTGTTCCCAGGACTTGCCCGTGTTCAACAGTTTTATTCATTTGGCGGTTGGGAACCTTGCTTATAATTATTATTTTCTTTTTCATAATCAGTTCAAAGCTCCAGAAATTCTCAGAAGGCGAAGGGATGGCTTGCTAAAAAATAATACTGGCTACCCAGTGAAAGGGCAAAACATCTGTCAGTCACTCCTGCTACTCTAAGCTAGCCATCTGTAAAACACAATATAGGGTAGAGAGTCACCACCTCGTTCTGGCGGCAGAATTAAAATGCTTAATGCTTTTCTTCTCTAGCCCTGCCAACACATTGCAAAAGTGTGGCCTGTGTAATCCCTATTTAAAATAGGAGAATATAGGTTAAGCACAGAAGTTAAGAGGCGTGTTCATAGTCAGACAGTGAATCTGAGAGAGGCAGAGCCAGGAGAAGAACGTGGGTATCCTGCCTCCCAAGCGGGTACTGTTTCTACTAGACCATGTTGCCTCCCTAGTAGACTCACTGGAAGAGCAGAGGTCCAGTGATCACTGATCAGCCAGCTGGTTCATGCATTAGTATTGCTGCAAAGGAGAATTAGATTTAGATCCTAGCAATGGCTCTCAGCCCAATTCCAGCAAGGCTAGAAGTGTCATGAGAACCTCCTCTTATTCTGGCACATTGACTTCAGATAGGGTTTGCCTGTGTTGAGGCAGAGTGTAAACTGAATAAGGACTTCCAGATCTGGCTCTGGGATTTTAACATTATCTCTGTGGGTGGCAGCTTCAAAAACACTCAGCATTGGCTTCCCTCTAAACTGACACCGAAGACAATGGGAGTTTTACTGTGCATTTCAATGAGAGCAAGCTGGGCCAAGGATGCACTCCACTGGAAAATCCCACAGCCTGTTTGCAGTAAAGAGTCCTTGCATCCTCAGTTCCTTTCCAGCTGTGCTTCCCTTCTCCAGCCTCACTCCCAGGCTTCCCCGGTCCTCTCTTACCTCCATGTTCTTACAGAAAGTGGCGTTGGTCCCAAAGAGGATCTGGCACTGCTCATCTGCGCTGTAGTGCATCCCTGGCAGCTTGTGAGGAAGCCGCACCACATACTGGCTTCGGGGGTCGGTAACCAGCAAGCAGGTGCTGACCTTGGACCTGGTGAGGGCAAGAGTGAAGCATGCCATTAAGAAAAGGGGGTGGATGGGCACAGAGGAGGTGTCACTTCCCTATACCAAGCAAGCAGAGTGCCTTAGTGAGACACAGCTGACTGTGAGCAACCAAAGATGCATCTCAGATCATTAAGTTATAGATCTGGGGCTACAGGGGAACTGAGTGTTTGCTCTGGTATATGATGAGCTAGCCATCTGACTGGCTTAAACCCTTTCTGAATTGCTAAGTGAATGAAATCAAACAATGGATGCGGTGGAAAAGGAGCTGGAAGTTAATTTACAGTTCCTGTCCTGTGCCCACTTCGGGGTGAGGGAATGACTTTGAATGAACTCTCTAAGAAATGAGCTTTTCTCCGGCTTTCACAAAACAGGCCATTTGAACGGCACAGAGCAGTCAAGACCTTCCAAAGAGGGAGGACATTTTGAGGACATCCATCTACTGTATTCCCAGACTGATTCCTGTCACCGCGAGCACGGAGGGGATGCAGTTCTAAAACAGGTGAAATGGTTTTCTGTTCAAGAAGCTGTCAGTGCACTGACGTATGGGGCAGATACTATTTTCCGTTTCTTTGCTGTATTCTCTGCCAGCCTCGGATACAAAGAGGCTGCAAAAGGAGGCAGACTCAATCATCTGTGCAGAAATTTTACACATATGCACCCCCCGCCTTCACCTCCCTCCCCGCCAGGCCCTGCTCTAACAAATGAGCTCAGTGTTTCCATTTCAAATCAGATCCCAGCTCCCGGCAAATACGGGACTTGCCCTGCTCGTCGTGTCCTTACTTGAGGAAGTTTTCGAGGTCGTCACGGCTGCAGGAAGACCAAGAAAGGTCACTGGGATTCCTGCCCTTCACCCACTCTCCGGACATGATGTGTGACCTCCCTGCACAGGCTAAATGGTCGTCATCATGGCTCATCCCCATGCTGTTGAGTTAAAAAAAAATACATAGATAAAGCCAAGCCACGTACATGCTTATCATTCCCCAGTGCACGTCTCCGTGATGTGCTCTGATCACCTTAGGTATAGCAGACATAGCAGAAAGCAGAGCTTAGTGGAGAATCCATCGTTAATAAATCATCCCACAAATGTAGCCTCCAGCCCAAGCGCATATCACAGTTTTCCTGAGTGTACCTCTTGAAGTTATAGTACACCTCTATAACTTCGTGAGTGGGTTAGTTGGTTGTTCCTCGCTCTCCGGAGTGATGGCCACCACCGGTAGGGGCTGATGGAAACATAAATTCTGGCAGCAATCTGTAGCTGGGCGACAGCTCTGAGACGTTTCATGGACCTGCTTCTGGGACCTGATTAGTGAGTCCATCTGGTGAGTTCTCATGCAAGCCAACTCAACAAGGCATTGCTGTTTTCAGTGGGCTTCCCATGGACTTTCCAAGCAGGAACTCGCTTACTTGGAGGTTCACGAAAAGTGAGCACATGAAAGGGTTGAAGCACAGCAGAGCATTTTCAAAGCAGGACTTGCAGGAAACTCTGCCCTACTTGTCCACGTCTAGCAAAAAAAGTTAAATTAGAGCGGAGTTGAGCACAGTCAACCAATACCGAAGTAAAATTCATGTGAAACACTGGGCCTAACTATGCCCCTGTGCCAGTGTAAATCAGGAGGAACTCCACTTGACTTACAAGGGTTACTCAAAATGTGCACTATCCTTTAAGATAAGAGCACCCAGATGCCCCAATCAGAATCAGAGCCCCTTTTTACTCAGCACTGCCCCAGCCAGTAGAGATATATGCAAAATACAACCCACTATAGCTCATCCAAACAAATGATGCACATTGGGTATATGCAAACATAACTGAGAAATTAAAATATCAATTCACTGAGTCTGCCCAAAGTGTTTTACAAGCCAGCGAGGTACTTCTGAGGTCATGGGTTAACACCACAGTTTTTTCTGCTGTGCAATGAGAGGATATGTGACTTGGGAAAGTTCACGTAACACGCAAGAAAGAGAACTGAGAGAGCATAAACCCTAAATTCCCAGCCCATCCACATAGTGCCACCTACCAACACTGTTAGGACTTCAGGCTGCCAGTATTAATTTTCTAGCAAAATAGCAGTGATCAGCATTAGGATCCAAAAGACCAGCCACAAGAGTAACAACGAGTCTCCCAGCTAAAGAACCAGTTTGTTCCTCAGCAGGATTCAACACAGACAAGTGCAAGGTGCTGCACCTGGGGAGGAAGAACCGGCACCATACCTACAGGCTGGGGAGCTCCCTTCTCGGCAGTGCAGAGGCAG
The DNA here is from genome assembly GCF_052110815.1 of Crocodylus siamensis. Classification (NCBI taxonomy): domain Eukaryota; kingdom Metazoa; phylum Chordata; order Crocodylia; family Crocodylidae; genus Crocodylus; species Crocodylus siamensis. The sequence continues at coordinate 7,577,418 of NC_143409.1, read as the reverse complement.
AAAAGGATCTGGGGGTCATCACTGACTCCAAGACGAACATGGGCCAGCAGTGTGGGGACGCGGTCAGGAAGGCCAACCGCGCCTTGTCGTGCATCCACAGATGCATCTCGAGCAGGTCCAGGGAGGTGATCCTCCCCCTCTATGCGGCTCTGGTCAGGCCGCAGCTGGAGTACCGCGTCCAGGTCTGGGCGCCGCACTTCAGGAGGGATGTGGACACCACGGAGAGGGTCCAGAGGAGGCCACTCGCATGATCGGGGGCAGCAGGGCAGGTCCTATGGGGAGAGGCGACAGGACCTGAACCTGTTCAGCCTCCACAGGAGAAGGGTGAGGGGGATCTAGTGGTCGTCTACAAACTAGTCAGGGGGGACCAGCAGACATTGGGGGAGTCCCTGTTCCCCTGAGCGCTACCAGGAGTGACGAGGAATAACAGTCACAAGCTGGCAGAGGGGAGATTTAGGTTAGACATCAGGAGGTGCTACTTCACGGTCAGGGCGGCTAGGGTCTGGAACCAGCTTCCAAGAGAAGTGGTGCTGGCTCCTACCCTGGGGGGCTTTAAGAGGAGGCTGGGTGAACACCTTGCTGGCGTCGTTTGACCCCAGTACTCTTTCCTGCCATGGCAGAGGGTCGGACTAGATGATCTGCTCAGGTCCCTCTGACCCTAGAAACTATGAAACTGTAAAGAAGGGCATCTTCCTGTATAAGGTTCTGGCTTGCTGGACCACTCCGTTCCTTTAACTGGATTACTAATACATACCGTGTCTCTAAATATGTGAGTTCATTTATATTCAGTTCTTTGCCCCTCTAGCTTCATCTCTCTCCAGTTCTGGGATTCAAATATTCAGAGCCTCAACATAACATAAATTCTCACTTCTGATGAATCAAAACCAGCTTCACTAGCCTGATAATTATGGCTTAGATTTAACCACCATTTCGGCTATTTTTAGCTTGAAGTGAAGATTACATGGCTGAGTCTATTATTTTAGGTTTATCTCCAGGGATGCTATTATCTCAACCAGAACTACAATTAACATCATCTCTTTTTTTCTCCTTTTTAGACTCAGAAGCTCATAGCTTTTCGTGCTTTTTAACCTTTGTGGGTTTTGAGCAGAGCAAAAATGTTAACGCAGAGCACGCTCTGTTTGACGCACGCAGCCGTAATTTAACAGTCAGTTAAATGCGAACTTCGAAAAGATAAAGGTTGAAAACCTTGCCCCCTTTGCGCTTCTCAGGGGTTTTGCTGTTGACTTCAATAGGGCCTGGACTCCACTCAAGTTGTTCTATCGTGGTGGCTTCAACCCAAGCTCACACACACACACGCACACAGGCAATACTACATCTCAACAAAAAAAAAAAATTGCCCCACACACATCTCTACGGTACAGGTTAATCTAATAGGGTTCTTCTAATGCAAAAAGGCCCACAGAAAGCTTGCACTTATAAGAAGTGAGAAAGGAAGAGCTAAGCATCCAGGAACCACCCAGATATATAACAGAGCTGAATGGCAGGTTTCCAGTGGGATATTTTTCTGCTGGAGAACGCTACATCCATAGGATCTATGGGAACACGTCAGTGTTTATCAAATCTTTGGGCAGAAAGCAGGCAGGTTTCCAAAGGAAGATGGCTTGGTTCCTTGCCAGCTCACCTGCCTTGCAGGCTGTCATGGAGCAGGGATGCTTCATGGCTGGAGAGACCCAGCATTGCCTGGCGCCCTCAAATTTCCCAGGGTTTCTGCCAGCACACCGGGAGCCCTGGCTGAGTGTTCCCATCCAGCCAGGAGGCTGGCACCCTTGAGGGCTTAGTGTAAAGTAGGGCTTTTCAGTGCTTCTGGGCTCTGTGATATGGAGCCTGGTAGCCCTGAGATGCCCAGCCCTATGCAGAGCTTGCAGGCTCCCAGCTTCTCAAAAGCTTCCTCATTGGTCAGCCGGCCCTGCCCCTCTCCCCTCCGCGCTCATGGACCCCCATCAATCCCATATTGAAATGGAGCATCAGTCTGATCTCCTGAAATCACAGCATCATAGAAAATGAGGGTTGGATGGGATCCCAGAGGTCACATCTAGTCCAACCCCCTGCTCAAAGCAGGACCAGCCCCAACTACATCATCCCAACCGAGGCTTTGTTAAGCTGGGTCTTAAAAACCTCTAAGGATGGAGATCCCACCACCTGTCTAGGTAACCCATTCCAATGCTTCACCACCCTCCTACTGAGAAGGTTTCTCTTAATATCCAACCTAAGTTTCCCTTGCTGCAACTTGAGCCCATTGCTCCTTGTCCTGGCATCTGCCCCCACTGAGAACAGCCCAGCTCCATCCCCTTTGCAACGCCCCCGCAGGGAGGTGAAGGCTGCTATTAAATCCCCCTTCTCTAGACTAAATAAGCCCAGTTCCCTCTGCCTCTCCTCACAAGTCATGTCCCCCAGCCCTCGAACCATTCTCCTTGCCTCCACTGGACACTCTCCAATTTGTCCACATCCTTTCTGTAGTGGGGGCCCAAAGCTGAACATGAGACTCCAGGTGTGGCCTCACCAGTGCCGAATAGAGGGGAATAATCACTTCCCTTGCCCTGCTGGCAACACACCTACCAATGCAGCCCAGGATGCCATTAGCCTTCTTGGCAACAAGGCACACCGCTTGCTCATATCCATCTTATTGTCCACTGTCACCCCCAGGTCCTTTTCTGCAGAGCTGCTGCCCAGCCCATCGGCCTCCTGCCTGTCCCGGTGCATGGGATTGCTCTGTCCTAAGTGCAGGACTTTGCACTTGCCCTTGCTGGACCTCACGAGATTTCTTTTGACCCAATTCTCCAATTTGTGCAGTTTTGTGGCCATCTTGATACAGTGCGTCTTCAGGCCAGCGTCTAATTCCAGGTTCCAGCCAGGCTGAGTAAATGACATTGTCAAATGTGGCTTGGGAAGCATAGAGGCAACTTTGGTCCTACACAGACTGACCGGACTCCCCCAGTAGTGACTTAGGAAAATGACTTTTTTGCCATTGTTTGAACTCATCTGGGCCACAAACCAACCCCGGAGCAGGGATGGCCCCTTAGATGAATACCTCTTGGCAGAACACAGTTACATCTCAAAGCTGTCCTCCTTGGACACCCAGACCCTGCGATATAGCGTGTTCTGATCCTCCTTCCCGAAGCGGAGTAGTAAATTAGGCCCTCAAAAAGGCCGGTGGATTTTAAGCTAGAAGGTCCTTTGAAAACGTGGGAAATCTGGCCTTCACTGTTCCTCCTTGCAGGCTGTTTGTCTTTAGCAGCAAATCGAAATCAGGAGCACATCATAAATCCTCCATTTCAAGTTGACTAAAGTTTCCTGCCAAGACCTCCTGTCATAGCTCCTAACTCCCTTTCAATCTAGAGACACCTGCATCCCTTACCGTGTGTTTGGTGGTAACTGGATGTATCTGCCAGTATCACTCAGCAAAGCTTGCCCTGACTCCTCGTACAGGTTGCTGGCACCCAGGCTGAGCCAAAAGCAAAGCCTCACCGCAGTCTTGAGACCTAAACCCCTGTGCCCAGAGGCAGGCGCACAGGGGCACAATGCAACCAATTCAGCTCACGTTTGTTCCCCAAGCAGCACAGAGAGATTGTGCAGTACCTCAGCTGCACTGAATGAGGTTTAAGAGCAAAGAGCCATGAATTTAAACACAGAGGCGTGGGGCTACAATCTGATCTCAAGCATCCTGGCTGAATGAAAACACGCTGTTTTGTGCAGGGTTTATCTGAGGCTCGAATCTAATGCAGACTTCCATGCGCTGGTGTAGTGTCAGCCAAGTCAATGAACTGAGCCACGGGTCATCATGTGCTACTGTCTGCCAGAGCTATCTTAATGCAAAGTAATTGTGGAGTTTTGGCAAAACGCTAGATTCATCCAGTGTCCAAGAACAGATATACAATAAAAAGACACAAAGAGCTGGAGAAGCGAGCGCAAACCATCAGTCTCGAAAATACCTTCATATAAAAAACAAGGCATCCTAGCTGCTTCATACCAAGGGGACACCGGATTTAAATGTCAAAAGTACCTGTAAAACCACCTTCCCACGAGAAAGCATGTTTATAAAGTAAACCCCATTTAGATGGCCAAAGTCACTCTGCAGTAATCCTGGAAAGCCATCAGCATTGGCACGGACAGGGGAACTGCCAGGCAGGCTGACAACCAGCTGGAAGAGCGGGAATCAAGGCTTGGGTTGAGTTTGAGGGGGTGGGGATGGGGGTGGCGGCAGGCAAGGCCCCGAGTTGGACTGGATCAGATGCCACATCTTCCTTACTGACCTGAAAGAAGGACCACTGGGCAGAGCAATACAACTGGCAAGAGAGTGCAAAAGTGAGTGCAAAAGGCAGCTGGAGCCCTGCTGCACGCAAAGAGAGCTGGGAGCGTCAGGAACAAAATATTGGACTCCACTGGGGAACTGCAGTGGATACACTAGACGCTGAATAAACAGCCTAGCTTTGCCTTGACCTCCCGCGTTGGCTTAGACGCATGTAGGGGAGCCCCAGGCACAGCCACCTGCAAGGCATAACGACCCCAGCAGCCCTACTTTTCTTAGCCATCTGGGTCGAGAGAGAGGGAAAGGAGCCAGACTCTGCCCCAACAACCGCCAGAACTCACGCCAGGGGAAACTAGGTGAGGAAAGCAGCTCAGCTGGAGCCTTGGCAGCCCCTGGACCTGGACATGGTATTTTGCCATGTGGTCCCCATCCTTTGGGAAGCTGGAACCTAGAGATGGCAGGAGGAGGAAGAGGACTGCATATGCGTATAAGCTCACAGGGCATGGGGGGCGGGTTGGCTGCACCCAGGATGGGGTGGCTGGATGATATTCCTGCAGAGTGGTTAGCAGGCGAAGGGAGAGAGTAATCGGATGCACAGTGAGCAGCACTGGACAGGAAGAGACTGGGCAGCTGGGAAAGAGAAGTCATTGGATTAGGAATTTAAGACGTTTGTACAGATCACGGTACCCACGCTGGAGCAGTCACATGCTTGCGATGGCCTTGTGAGCCATCAGACGGCAGAGAGTAGGGAAAGTGCCCAATACACCAGCAATGTAAAAATAAATTAAATCAGCACAGGCACACAAAGGATAAGAAAAAGATGCTACTGGACAAAGAAGCAGACTGAAGTTTGCTCTGCAGTATAGCTGGGTGACACAGTCCCTCTCCAAACAGCTCCAAAGGAATCGTGCCGGGAATACTACGCCACAGTACATGCAGGATTGTCTATACGGCCTCTGTGGGATCCCTAGTGCTGAGATGCAAAGACCCTCGTGGCACTTGAGCACCAGTGCCTGGGCTAAGTATGATGCTATGGCGTGTGCAGGCCCTATTCCCTACTCAGGCTCTCGTAGGGGCCTGCTAGCTAGCTGGAAAGGGGCAGGGGTGGTAGTCACAGCCTGCCCTTCTCTCACCATCAAAGCAGCGGGCTTTAGGAAGGGGAGAGCACAACTCCTGAACTGCTATCTTGGTGGATTATTGATGATGAAGTTCCCAAGCGTGGTTTCTGATCAATCTCTTGCTGGGTCTCCTGTTTCAGAGGACTCCTCCTCACATGCTCTGGGTACAATTCTGCCTCTGAAATACTGAACTGTCTGGTAACACACAAGCCATCTTTTACGTGGATGCTGTTAAAGGAAGGGGCCGTTTCAAACAGAAGAGGGAGAGTTGCTTGGTAAAGTCTGTTTTCCAGGCAACGCTTTGATGGAGTCGGGATGTGGGCGGCTCAGCGTCGGAATGGGGGTTGCTTAAAGCCTTTTAGTCAACACATATTTTAGCTTTCTCGTTAATTTTATTTATTTATTCATAGCATTTGTTGAAAAATGGGCTCTTTTCTTTGGCAGAAAACAGGGGTAGCAGTTACTAATTAGGACATTCCTGGCTTTAGCTTCATTTTATTTTATTTTTTTAAAGCTGCGTTACGGGAATTTGTCTATGAGAATTGCCGAGGTAAAAATTTGCTAACAGAAGCTTTGATTCTGCATTTGTCAGAGGGAGACAGAGAGGAAATGAGAGCATCCATATGTATCATCCACATACATATGGATTTCAGATTCTTCCCTTTTCCTTCCTTCTCACCACCTACATACGCACACACAAACAGTTGTGTCAAATCAAAAGCTTAAATCAGCAAAATTGTAGCTCTATAAATCCAAGGTCACATATATATAACAATATAACTGGGATCTCTTCAGAGTTATTTATTTGCATGGCTTTCCCCTATATTCTTTTTTAACACACACATACAGATGTGTATATATACACACACACACACACACACACATATATATATACATGCATACACCCTCCCCACACACATATATACACATACGTATATACACACAGATACATTATATATAACACACACACACAGAATTAATGGATTTCAAATAAAAGATGTGTAGCAAATTCCAAGCGCACGGGGACCAAAAGTCAGCGGGAGCAGCATTTCAGTCACCAGAGACGTGCTGATTTATACCAGCTTGAGATCTGACCCCAAGGTTAAAAAGCAAAAACTCTCAACCTTTCGGTGCTGGGTTTCCAGGAGAATAAAAGCCGATGCCACCTTTGGAGCTTTTTTTTTTTGTTTTTTTTTTAAATTGGCACTGGGAAACTTTTCCCAGATCTTGCTCATACAAGGACTTGCTTGAGGAAAAGATTAAATGACCTGAAGGACTAAGGCATGCCTTAGGACATATGAACGCACTGCTTTCTAAAGTTCAAGGGTCCCCAGCTACATCAAAGGGAACAGTTATTCCTAAACACATAGTAAATATAATGTCATGCTGGCTCTTGGCACTAATGAATAGCTCCACTTTCTTTCAAACAGAAATAAACTGGGTGGGGCCCTGTGTGTTTGTACTAATCAGCAGTGCAAATCCTGACTCCATACTTTGCATTTCCTTTGTGCGCAACTAATCTTACCTGCTATTCAGAAGTTCACGGGGAATGGGATGCAGTTAATCAGGCCAATGAAATATTTTGCCGAAGTGGGGGGGGGGAAGAGTTTTACTTCTGCGTATAAAGAAACCTTTTGAAAGCAGAGCTGGGATGAAAAGTGACTGTAATTAAAAAGGTACTGCATTACTCCAAAGGGCTGCCCCACTGATGGCATTTAGACACAGCGGCTTAATTCACCCGCACAACAAAATATTTGCCGGGTGCTGTTGCTGTGGGCACTGCAGGCCCTGCACCACCAGACACTGGTGTGCCGGCTTCAATCCGGGCTTGCACAGCACCTCTACATGCAGAGCCAGTTTCAGCCTTCAGCGATGCCCGTGTAATCCTCCTGAACGCAACAGGCCCCTGCAGCTGTGACCGAGGGTGCTGCGGACTATCAGCTGCTGTAATAACAACACAATAAGCATCACCGCAAGACAGCAGGACTGCAGTGGTGGGAGGCAGTATGACCCATATTTACTGGCAGTGATGA